>NW_028318095.1:14572500-15172500 GCF_062004578.1 Staurois parvus | reverse complement strand
CCTGGAAATGTAATTCATGTATATACTGTACACGTGATTTTGCACAGCAGTGCTGCCCTGTAGCAGTACTTCTGCTATAGTGCGGATGGCAAGCGATTAAATTGGATTGTTTAGTTTTAGATTATGGAAGGGTTATGACCGCTATCAACCATATCAACTTATGTTTTGCTGTCTGTGTCCTGAAGGGGAAATTTCTCCTTCACGTTCTGTCCTGGAGAAGCAACAGAAAATTAGCAGAAATCTCCTGTGAATGGCATTCCTATTTTAGAGACCCACTGGAGGATTTTTTCTCATCAGTTGCTCTGAAGAAGGTCACCAGAACAAATAGGGGAGGAGGACATCTCCCAAGCATATGGCAATAGAAATCTGACAAGGAGTCTAATCCTTCTCTACTTAATCCAAAACTTAAAAAAAAAGAATAAATATGTTTGCACTGACATACACTTTAAACCAGTCTTTTCAAAAGTATTGATGTTCATTAATGCATACATTACTATTCTTGACTGAAGCACGAAGCTTGACTTTACATTCGCCAACCTGTTTCAGCTGATGTAAACTCATACAGTGCAAGCAGTGTTTAGCAAAGCTTAGCATCAAAACATGGCGTGTAAAACACCTTTGTGGACAGTAATGTTAAACATGTAATGAATTTATTAAAAGGTTAGCAAAACCTTATATTGGTTTTGTAATTATGTGATCTTTAAAAATGAGAACCTAAAACGAATCTACCCAGAGATACAGAATAACACTAGGTGTGTATCATGTTGAACATTTGCACTTTGAGGTCCTGAGCCAGTCCATCTTTGGGACATGAGCACACTTTGGCCCCAGTAAACTTCAAAAGGAGTTCTTGAAAAAAAAAATTGTGCATAATGCTTGTTATTTGAACGATTTTGTGCCTAAAACCTATGCACCTAGGATTAGCTTTGCATTGGCTAAAACAAAAATGCTCAAGTCTGAAAACACGCTCAAAGGTTAATCCAGGCAAAGACAGTGTAGTTCTTAGTGCTGGTCATTTCCCGGAGCACTGGATGCACCTTAAATGTTGAATGCTATATTTTGGTTGTTGTGCATTGACAGATTAAATGTATTAAGAGTATAATTTAACCACCTTCCGCCCGCCCTATAGTACAATGACGGGCGCAAGGTGGTTCTCTCGTTCTGATAGGACATCATATGACGTCCTCCCATTCTCACTGCGCATGCGCGGCTCAGGGAGCGCGCAGAGCGGCAATCGCCGGTGCGCTGTGTCCCTCGGACACAGCTGATCACGGAAAGAGCCGAAGATGTCGACTCGGTCATGTGATCAGCTGTGTCCAATCACAGCTGATCACATGTAAACACGGAAATGCCGGTTATCGGCATTTCTTTCCTCTCGAGCTGTCACGCTGACAGCTCGAGAGGAGAGGAGAGCAGAGCCTGTAATCAGCTTTCCGTGGAGGGGACATGTACACTGATCATCAGGGCACTGATGATCAGTGTGCCCTGATGATCAGTGTGGCCCCAGAAGTGCCACCTGTCAGTGCTCAACAGTGCCACGTGCCAGTGCCCATCAGTGCCACGTGCCAGTGCCCATCAGTGCCACATCAATGCCACATATCAGTGCATACCAGTGCACATCAATGCCACATATCAGTGCCCATCTGAGCTGCCTTTCAATGTCACCCATCAGTGCCAGTCAGTGCCACTTATCAATGCCAATCAGTGCCACATATCAGTACTGCCAATCAGTGCCACCTATCAGTGCCAGTCGGTGTCGCCTATCAGTGCCAGTCAGTGCCGCCTAACAGTGCCAGTCAGTGCCGGCTATCAGTGCCAGTCAGTGCCGCCTATCAGTGCCATATATCAGTGTCATATATCAGTGCTGCCTTTCAGTGCCCATCAGTGATGCCTGTTAATGCCCATCAGTGCCACCTACCAGTGCCTCCTCATCAGTGCCACCTATCAGTGTCCATCAGCACAGCCTATCAGTGCCCATCACTTCAGCCTCATTAGCGCACATCAGTGAAGGAGAAAAATCACTTATTTACAAAGTTGTATAACAAAAACTAAGAAAAAACTTTTTTTTTCAAACTTTTCAGTGGTTTTTGGTTTGTTTAAGAAAAAGTAAAAATGCCAGAGGTGATTAAATACCACCAAAAGAAAGCTCTATCTGTCTCAAAAAAATGATAAAAAATTAATATGGGTACAGTGTTGCATGACCGCGCAATTGTCATTCAAAGTGTGACAGTGCTGAAAGCTGGAAATTGGCCTGGGCAGGAAGGGGGTATAAGTGCCCTGTAGGCTAATGGTTAAAGTGTTACTAAGCCCAGGACCCTGCATTCACTATATCTGGTTTCCCACAGTACACAGAACATGGAAATTTAATTATTTTAGTAAATATAAACTGCTAAATACCTTTTCTCATCATCAGTTGGAGCAGTCTTGTATCTTCTATCTAGTGTTCAGCAGAGCACTGGTTAATGCTTGTAGGAGGAGTTTTCTTTCTGCTTTAGGAGGATGCAGGACCCCTGACCTCTGACTGGATAGTGCTGATTGGCCCTGTGTTGACCAGCCCTGTGCTGATCACATGCACTCTTCCAAGAAAAAAAAAGAGTGTCTCCACATGATATGTCTTATCAGGAGATAAGAGGGGGGCACTGGAAAAAGGGGAAGATCAGAGAAGTCAGGTTCAAACATCCTTTTTACATATTGCAGAGGATTAACCCCTTAGGTTCCACAGTGAGTATAACAAGCATGCTTTACTGCATATACAGGCTGATTTTACTGTTGTGGGTTCAGTAACACTAAGGTGGTATGTCACACCAGGGAGAATTACTGGACAATTTTATGCAAAGCACCTGGAACAGGAGAATTCCTATAGCTCAGATGGTACATGTTGCTGTGTCACATGCTCCTGAGAACTAAGTTGTCAAGCCAGCATCATGCTACATACCCACATAGGTTTCTGCATTCCACATAAATACATAACAAACACATGTACAATACATAAGTACATAGTATATATCGCCCGTGGCACCCTCATGATGTAAATGCATACAAAAACATACGACGCTGCAAGTACAGAGTGAAAGATTAGTGCTGGCGGGACATGTTGTAATTGTATATCTGTACATCTATCTTTTGCTAAACCTAAAATCCACAAAACATTTCAGAAAAGAAAGAATTTGACCATTTACCAAAACCACAGTAGTACAATCCATCAAAAATGTGCAAATATGTATCTAACCCTAAAGGTTCAGCTGAAATAAATCTCCAGGATGCCTAGGTTTTCTCATGATCTCCTCTATTCAATGCGGCCTGCTGTCTGACAGGGCTTCCTTTTCTGTGCAAACAGTACTATCTGAGACCCTACAGGATAAACTTATGACTTTCAACCATCTGCTAGATAGAAATGAAAAATCATCTCATCTTTAAAAAAAATCCACCCTGCTTAAGAAGATAAAGAACACTTATCTCTGTTGGTGATGACTCCTGTCTTTGCTCTCTTGAAGAACTACAGTACATAATCCCCACTAATCTTCTGCATCTGGATGTCTAGTCCCCTGCTGCTTGCTGTGGTTCAGTCTGCCCATCCCACCTTTATCCTGTAGTGACCCAAGCTAGTTGGATTGAACCATAGGGTGCAATGGAGGACCAGGCATTTGACACACCTGCATGTTAGTGGGATGCAGAAGATTCTTCTGGCTTCATATGTCTTCAAGAACGCAAGGACTGTAGTCATCACCTGCCAAAGTGGTACAGTGAGGAACAGAAGTATTTGAACACCCTGTGATTTTGCAAGTTCTCCCACTTAGAAATCATGGAGGGGTCTGAAATTCACATTGTAGGCGCATTCCCATTCTGAGAGACAGAATTTAAAAAAAAATTCAGGAAATCACATTGTATGATTTTTAAAGAATTTGTCTTGCACTGCTGAACATAAGTATTTGAACACCTGAGAAAATCAGTGTTAATATTTGGTACAGAAGCCTTTGTTTGCAATTACAGAGGTCAAACGTTTCCTGTAGTTCTTGACCAGGTTTGCACACACTGCAACAGGGATTTTGGCCCACTCCTCCATACAGATTTCCTCTAGATCTGACAGGTTTCAGGCTGTCGCTGAGCAACATGGAGTTTCAGCTCCCTCCAAAGATGTTCTATTGGATTTATGTCTGGTGACTGGCTAGGCCACTCCAGAACCTTGATATGCTTCTTACGGAGCCACTCCTTGGTTATCCTGGCTGTGTGCTTCGGGTCGTTGTCATGTTGGAAGACCCAGCCACGACCCATCTTCAATGCTCTGACTGAGGGAAGGAAGTTGTTGCTCAAAATCTCACAATAAATGGCCCCATTCATTCTCTCCTTAATACAGTGCAGTCGTCCTGTCCCTTTGCAGAAAAGCACCCCCAAAGCATGATGTTACCACCCCCATGCTTCACAGTAGGGATGGTGTTCTTGTAATGCAACTCATCCTTCTTTTTCCCCCAAACACGATGAGTGAAGTTTAGACCAAAAAGTTCTACTTTGGTCTCCTGTGACCACATGACTTTCTCCCATGCCTCCTCTGGATCATCCAGATGATCATTGGCAAACTTCAGACGGGCCTGGACATGTGATGACTAGAGCAGGGGAACCTTCCGTGCAATGCATGATTTGTAACCATGACGGCGTAGTGTTCTACCGACAGTGACCTTTGAAACTGTGGTCCCAGCTCTCTTCATGTCATTGACCAGCTCCTTGTAGTTCTGGGCTGATTCCTCACCTTTCTTATCATCAGTGATACCCCACGAGGTGAGATCTTGCATGGAGCCCCAGTCCGAGGGAGACTGACAGTCGTCTTTAGCCTCTTCCATTTTCTAACAATTGTTCCAACAGTTGATCTATTTTCACCAAGCTGCTTGGCAATGCCCCGTAGCCCTTTCCAGCCTTGTGGAGGTCCACAATTTTGTCTCTGGTGTCTTTTGACAGCTCTTTGATCTTGCCCATGGTAGTACTTGGCGTCTGACTGACTGTGGGGTGGACAGGTGTCTTTAAAGAGCTCAGACAGGTGCTACTAAGTTAGATTAATGAGTGGTGTAGAGGTGGACTTTTTAAAGGCACAGTAACAGGTCTTTGAGAGCCAGAATTCTTGCTGTTTCTTAGGTGTTCAAATACTTATGTTCAGCAGTGCAAGACAAATAAATTCTTTAAAAATCATACAATGTGATTTCCTGAATTTTTTTTAAAATTCTGTCTCTCAGAGTGGGAATGCACCTACAATCTGAATTTCAGACCCCTCTATGATTTCTAAGTGGGAGAACTTGCAAAATTGCAGGGTGTTCAAATACTTCTGTTCCTCACTGTAAGTATTCTTCATCTTCATTTTCAGGGTGGCTTTTAAAAGTAAAACAACTGCTAGAGTAACATTAAAGTTTAAAGTTCCACTTTCACTAAGACATAAAGAGTTCTTGCACATGGGTAGCTAAGAAAAAGTGACCTTTACAATCACGTGAAATCTAAACTTCGTATGTTGTACTTTTGTAACTTTCCTCCTTTTACAGTGAGAGCTGACCATTTTTATTCAAATCACTACACTGCTGAGTTAGATTCTTTAATTCACTAACGATCTGTCCATCATGAAGTACTAGGCAGGGGAAATGCAGTTTCCAGCGGATTGTTGTTCAGTGCATCAAGCAAAGCAATATTTTTCTACAATATCTTAGAACCTTGGCAACATTTACGGGACAGGAAAACCAGAAAATTATCTTTAAAACAAGTCCCCACTGATCTTAGTAACTGCAGGCACTGAGGAGCAATTCATCCCCAAAGTTGATAACAGAGGCACTATAGTTGGGTTCTATTTATTTTTCTTCAGCTTTAACTTACTCTGTTCCCTCTTCCAGCAGTCAGTTGACAGCCTCCCAGCCTTCTGATGTAAGTAAAAAGTGCACCTTCTCTTTGTTTACAATAGACAACTAGAAGCTACCATGTTACAATGCAATGGATTTACTTAGGAATGTACTTGAATATCTAGCCACAGATTGATTCTCTTTAAAGCGCAGATAGCACTAAAGATTACTCATGCTTCTGAATAGAAGCAAAATCTAAAAAGCCTTTTTAATTTCCAATGGTTTTTATTAAGTAATTTTTACAACAACAACAGGTAGTACAAGCAAACAGCATACCATCATACATACAAACATAAGGCACTAGGAACAACAAGGTGTACCATGAACAACTGACGGTTTAAGGCAAAACGTTTAGTACAACCAAAATGAGAGCAGGTGTCTTTCGCCTCGTCAATATATAAAAAGCAATACAGAACAGGAGAAAGGAAAAGAGAAAGCAAAGAAAAGCGTGGAATAGAGGGTCAAGATGGGAGATATTAAGGCACAGATATGTATTGAATCTATGGGTTCCAAATGCTATGAAATTTCTTTGAAGTATTGTGCAGGATACAGGTGAGCTTGTCATTAACCATAATCCAATTTAGTTTCTGTTTAACATAAGCAAGTGAAATAGCCGATTGCTTCCAATGTCTAGCTATGGTGATTCTTGTTGCCAAAAACATGTAAGAGATTGGCTTATGGGATTTCTTGGGAACATTATAAGGGAATTTATGAAAGAGCGCTGTCTCCGGGGATCTGCGTAAATTTACTCCCGTCACTGAATTTACTGAGTTAAACATGCAAATCCAAAATCTCATTGCAAGTGGACACTGCCACCAAATGTGATACATAGACCCCACCCGGCCACAGCGCCTAAAACACATTGCAGAAGCAGACGGATGCATCCTTGCAATTATTAAAGTTATAACTAGAGATGAGCGAATTATTCAAAAATTCGATTCGGCTGATTCGCTGAATTTCAGGAAGAAATTCGATTCGATGCGAATTAATTCGCTACGAAGTTAACTTATAAAAAGGGTTTCTAGGCTTCAGAGAGCCTTTAAATTAGTGCATAACACTGTACCTTTAATTTAAATGCCCTTGGAGATGAGGAAGGAGAAGGAGAAGGATGAGAAGAAGGAGAAGGAGAAGGATGAGAAGAAGGAGAAGGATGAGAAGAAGGAGAAGGAGAAGGATGAGAAGAAGGAGAAGGATGAGAAGAAGGAGAAGGATGAGAAGAAGGAGAAGGAGAAGGATGAGAAGAAGGAGAAGGATGAGAAGATGGAGAAGGAGAAGGATGAGAAGAAGGAGAAGGATGAGAAGAAGGAGAAGGATGAGAAGAAGGAGAAGGATGAGAAGAAGGAGAAGGATGAGAAGAAGGATGAGAAGAAGGATGAGAAGAAGGAGAAGGATGAGAAGAAGGATGAGAAGAAGGAGAAGGATGAGAAGAAGGAGAAGGATGAGAAGAAGGAGAAGGATGAGAAGAAGGATGAGAAGAAGGAGAAGGATGAGAAGAAGGAGAAGGAGAAGGATGAGAAGAAGGAGAAGGAGAAGGATGAGAAGAAGGAGAAGGAGAAGGATGAGAAGAAGGAGAAGGATGAGAAGAAGGAGAAGGATGAGAAGAAGGAGAAGGATGAGAAGAAGGAGAAGGAGAAGGATGAGAAGAAGGATGAGAAGAAGGAGAAGGATGAGAAGAAGAAGGATGAGAAGAAGGAGAAGGATGAGAAGAAGGAGAAGGAGAAGGATGAGAAGAAGGAGAAGGATGAGAAGAAGGAGAAGGATGAGAAGAAGGATGAGAAGAAGGAGAAGGATGAGAAGAAGGACAGTTCTGTGACAGTTTCTGTCTATTTCTGACAGTTCTGTGACATTCACTCCATACAGCGGTTTCAACCGCTGTATGGAGTGAATGTCACAGAACTGTCAGAAATAGGCTATTTCTGACAGTTCTGTGACATTCGCTCCATACAGCGGTTTCAACCGCTGTATGGAGTGAAATGAATGTCCCAGAACTGTCAGAAATAGGCTATTTCTGACAGTTCTGTGACATTCACTCCATACAGCGGTTTCAACCGCTGTATGGAGTGAATGTCACAGAACTGTCAGAAATAGCCTATTTCTGACAGTTCTGGGACATTCACTCCATACAGCGGTTGAAACATTGTATCTATTTGTTTCCATAAATGGATCCATTTATGGAAACAAATAGATACAATGTTTCAACCGCTGTATGGAGTGAGTGTCCCAGAACTGTCAGAAATAGCCTATTTCTGACAGTTCTGGGACATTCACTCCATACAGCGGTTGAAACATTGTATCTATTTGTTTCCATAAATGGATCCATTTATGGAAACAAATAGATACAATGTTTCAACCGCTGTATGGAGTGAGTGTCCCAGAACTGTCAGAAATAGCCTATTTCTGACAGTTCTGGGACATTCACTCCATACAGCGGTTGAAACATTGTATCTATTTGTTTCCATAAATGGATCCATTTATGGAAACAAATAGATACAATGTTTCAACCGCTGTATGGAGTGAATGTCACAGAACTGTCAGAAATAGCGGAGCTCTGCAGATACACTTAGAGGAGCTCTGCAGATACACTTTTTGCCGGCTTGGAATTATTCTTATTTTCATCCTACTTCTTCTTCTTCTTCTTCTTCATCCTCATCCTCTTCTTCTTCTTCTGAGGATGAGGATGAGGATGAAGAAGAAGAAGAAGAAGAAGTAGGATGAAAATAAGATTAATTCCAAGCCGGCAAAAAGTGTATCTGCAGAGCTCCTCTAAGTGTATCTGCAGAGCTCCTCTAAGTGTATCTGCAGAATAGAGGAGCTCTGCAGATACACTTTTTGCCGGCTTGGAATTATTCTTATTTTCATCCTACTTCTTCTTCATCCTCATCCTCTTCTTCTTCTTCTGAGGATGAGGATGAGGATGAAGAAGAAGAAGAAGAAGAAGTAGGATGAAAATAAGATTAATTCCAAGCCGGCAAAAAGTGTATCTGCAGAGCTCCTCTAAGTGTATCTGCAGAATAGTGGAGCTCTGCAGATACACTTTTTGCCGGCTTGGAATTATTCTTATTTTCATCCTACTTCTTCTTCTTCTTCATCCTCATCCTCTTCTTCTTCTTCTGAGGATGAGGATGAAGAAGAAGAAGAAGAAGAAGAAGTAGGATGAAAATAAGATTAATTCCAAGCCGGCAAAAAGTGTATCTGCAGAGCTCCTCTAAGTGTATCTGCAGAGCTCCTCTAAGTGTATCTGCAGAATAGAGGAGCTCTGCAGATACACTTTTTGCCGACTTGGAATTATTCTTATTTTCATCCTACTTCTTCTTCTTCTTCTTCTTCATCCTCATCCTCATCCTCTTCTTCTTCTTCTGAGGATGAGGATGAGGATGAAGAAGAAGAAGAAGAAGTAGGATGAAAATAAGATTAATTCCAAGCCGGCAAAAAGTGTATCTGCAGAGCTCCTCTAAGTGTATCTGCAGAGCTCCTCTAAGTGTATCTGCAGAATAGAGGAGCTCTGCAGATACACTTTTTGCCGGCTTGGAATTATTCTTATTTTCATGCTACTTCTTCTTCTTCTTCATCCTCATCCTCATCCTCTTCTTCTTCTTCTGAGGATGAGGATGAAGAAGAAGAAGAAGTAGGATGAAAATAAGATTAATTCCAAGCCGGCAAAAAGTGTTTCTGCAGAGCTCCTCTAAGTGTATCTGCAAAGCTCCTCTAAGTGTATCTGCAGAATAGAGGAGCTCTGCAGATACACTTTTTGCCGGCTTGGAATTATTCTTATTTTCATCCTACTTCTTCTTCTTCTTCTTCATCCTCATCCTCTTCTTCTTCTTCTGAGGATGAGGATGAGGATGAAGAAGAAGAAGAAGAAGAAGTAGGATGAAAATAAGATTAATTCCAAGCCGGCAAAAAGTGTATCTGCAGAGCTCCTCTAAGTGTATCTGCAAAGCTCCTCTAAGTGTATCTGCAGAATAGAGGAGCTCTGCAGATACACTTTTTGCCGGCTTGGAATTATTCTTATTTTCATCCTACTTCTTCTTCTTCTTCTTCATCCTCATCCTCTTCTTCTTCTTCTGAGGATGAGGATGAGGATGAAGAAGAAGAAGAAGAAGTAGGATGAAAATAAGATTAATTCCAAGCCGGCAAAAAGTGTATCTGCAGAGCTCCTCTAAGTGTATCTGCAGAGCTCCTCTAAGTGTATCTGCAGAATAGAGGAGCTCTGCAGATACACTTTTTGCCGGCTTGGAATTATTCTTATTTTCATCCTACTTCTTCTTCTTCTTCTTCATCCTCATCCTCTTCTTCTTCTTCTGAGGATGAGGATGAGGATGAAGAAGAAGAAGAAGAAGAAGAAGAAGAAGTAGGATGAAAATAAGATTAATTCCAAGCCAGCAAAAAGTGTATCTGCAGAGCTCCTCTAAGTGTATCTGCAGAGCTCCTCTAAGTGTATCTGCAGAATAGAGGAGCTCTGCAGATACACTTTTTGCCGGCTTGGAATTATTCTTATTTTCATCCTACTTCTTCTTCTTCTTCTTCATCCTCATCCTCAGAAGAAGAAGAAGAGGATGAGGATGAGGATGAAGAGGAAGAAGAAGAAGAAGTAGGATGAAAATAAGAATAATTCCAAGCCGGCAAAAAGTGTATCTGCAGAGCTCCTCTATTCTGCAGATACACTTAGAGGAGCTCTGCAGATACACTTTTTGCCGGCTTGGAATTATTCTTATTTTCATCATACTTCTTCTTCTTCATCCTCATCCTCATCCTCTTCTTCAAAAAGTGTATCTGCAGAGCTCCTCTAAGTGTATCTGCAGAGCTCCTCTAAGTGTATCTGCAGAATAGAGGAGCTCTGCAGATACACTTTTTGCCGGCTTGGAATTCTTCTTATTTTCATCCTACTTCTTCTTCTTCTTCTTCTTCTTCATCCTCCTCATCCTCATCCTCTTCTTCTTCTTCTGAGGATGAGGATGAAGAAGAAGAAGAAGAAGTAGGATGAAAATAAGAATTCCAAACCGGCAAAAAGTGTATGTGCAGAGTTCCTCTATTTCTGACAGTTCTCTGACAGCTTCTTCACATGTACAGCGGTTGAAACATCTGTATCCTAAATGGAAACTAATAGATACAATGTTTCAACCGCTGTACATGTGAAGGAACTGTCAGAGAAATGTCAGAAATAGCGGAGCACTCTGCAGGGACACTTTTGCCGGCTGATCGGGAAAAATCCGATTCGCGCACCCGAAGTAGGCAAATATTCGGATTCGACGCGAATTTTTCCTGAAATTCGTATCGAATTCCGGTTCGCCTGGTTCGATTCGCTCATCTCTAGTTATAACATAGTCCTGATGGTCTTTAAAATAATTTTAATTAAATGGTTTATAGTTAAAGAGGTGTTTAATAACATTTATGTGCAAATTCATACGAAATCTGGGAAGTCTGGAAAGGAACAGGAAGGAATACAATAAAACAGGTGATCTGATGCAATAGTTAGGAATGAATATAAAGGAGCTTTAGGAAAAAAACTGTCAAAATAATACCTTTGAGTAGATCAGAATATTTAAAAAATACAAATTTTATAATATATAGCAAAAATATGCACATGCTAGAACTGACAAAATTGGGGTGGTGAGAGCATCAGTGTGGGGGAAGGGGGAGGTTGCAGATGCAGTGGCAGGAGGCACAAAGGATGGTAAGGAAAGAGGGGCATAGGAAAGGTGGGTAGTGAGAGAAGCAGGTGCAAATGCGGTGCATGGTGAAAGATGGGGGGCCGAGGCCCAATAGTTGGTAAAGGAAGGGGGAGTGCAAGCATGGATGGTGATAAAGGAAGATGGTAAAGGCAAAGAAGTGGCAAAAGAAGGGGACACAGGCATGGAGGATGGTAAAGGAAGGTGGACAAAGATGTGTAAGGATAGCATTTGTTGGGTGACAGGTTCTCCTTACTGAGGCATCCAAGCTTTATGAGACCCCTGATGTCTCTCTTCTCTTTGCCCTAGCATATCAAGCAAAAACTGGACTTGATCTGCTTCTTTTCCTGGCCAGAACTGTGAAGATTCGACAACTCTGAACCCAGAGACGCTCAGAGCCAAACGTTTCCAAGTTCACTCCTCAGAAAGGGGATTGGTGAATAGTATTTCACCAATTCTCCTTCATTGCCCATCATGAACACTTTACATAGGTCCATAGTTTCCAAGTGTTACAGATCTTTTTTGTTTTGTCTTCTCTTCTGTACACTCTGCAGGTAATTAGCAGATAATCTATTTGCATTGTAAATGGTTTGGAGAGCATACTTCTTAAACTCTTGTTCCATAATCTCACAGAAGAAATATACAAACTGTCATTTTGGTACATCCTGCTGTCTGACAGCTAAGAGAGCTGCACAGAAAAAGGTGAATAAACATGAACTATAATTGTCTATAGGATTTTTGCAGGTGGACAATTGATATATTATCTATTGAATATCTATATATGTGATTTGCATTTCTGGGTAGGGGGCGCGTGCATATTGGCAGCTACAGATGCCAATCACCGAGTCTCAGCCAGAGATTCCCCACCAGCACCCGGCGATCACCAAGTAACACTGTTAGGGGCAGGGGCAGACTGACAACTCATGGGGCCCCCGGGCAATAGGGGATCATGGGGCCCCTGTGTCCTTGCCCAAACTCAAAAAAGCCTATGAAAAAGGTACCAGGGGCATCTCATGGGGCCCCCTACTGACCCCGGGCCTCGGGCAGTGTCCAAGTTTCCAAATGGTCAGTCTGCCCCTGGTCACATGGGCTGCTCAGATAAGAAAAAGGAGGAAATCAATAGCTTAAAAGGGAATTGAAATTGAGTATGCTCAATAGATGACACCAGCTAGTCTACACAATATCAGCCTGCAATGGGGACACAGGGAAGATGGGAGGGACAACCTAAGGTAGGGTCAACCAGAAAAATTTCACTCTACACAAATGAATTCTTTAGAGGCTTTGTGAGTTTCCACACTCCGTTAGGTAGTATGTAATGAGAGTTTTTCATAGCCTGGGTTTAATGACACTTTAAGGCTTTTTTTCTCTTAGGATTGAGTGTTAGTGAATGTTATGTTTGCCCTGCAAGAGGCTAAAAAGAGAAACTGCCATTTCACACATATTATAAACATTGTGGGTATTATTTGTGACTGTTGCGCTAATGTTACAACATTTACTCAGCCAACAAACCAATTATTTACCATATATATATCGTGATATAACAGCACTTTCATAAAATTGTTTAACCTTCCATACATAACTTAACTTGATTAGAAACTTGTTCTCAGCTGCGGGGAAACAGATTTAAATCTTTTTCAAATAAATAAATGAGGAATGAATACCTAAAGTACAGTTGTCCTTTAACTATTTGCCCTTCAGAGGATTTACCCCCCCCCCCCCTTTCTGACTAGGCCATTTTTTACAATAGGGTGCTGCGTTATTTTAACTGACAATTGCACGGTCATGCTGCTCTGTACATAAATTAAATTTGTGTCCTTTTTTCCCACAAATAGAGCTTTCTTTCAGTGGTATTTGATCACCTGTGCATTTTTTTTATTTTTTGCACTATAAACAAAAAAAGGCTGACAGTTTTGAAAAAAAGCAATATTTTTGACTTTTTGCTATAAAACATATCCAGTAAAAAAAGTTGAAAAATCTAATTTCGTCCTAAAATTAGGCCAAAATGTGTTCTGCTACATGTCTTTGCTAAAAAAAATCCCAATACATGTAAATTAATTGGTTTACTTGAAAGTTATAGCACCTACAAATGGCGGTATATATACTGGAACTTTTCTTTTTTTTATACTAGTAATGACGGCGATCAGTGACTTATAGCAAGACTGCGGGACTGAGGCAGCATTCTGACACTGCGTGGGAACTTACTAACTGCCACTGACATCCTAATGACACTAATACAGTGATCAGTGCTAATAAAAAGCACTGACACTATACTAATGAAACTGGGCAGGAAGGGGTTAGCATCTGGGGCAATCAAAGGGTTAACTGTGTGCTATTTTACATAATGTGCTGTGTGTGTTTTACTAGGGAAACAAGCTGCTGTTTATTTCTCTGCTATACAGAGGCAGAAGTAGGTCACCCTGGAAAATGACACAGGCTCACCTGAGGTGCGGAGTGTAAGTGCTAACCAATATTCACCAGAGTTCGTGATGGTGGAGATATGTTTTGCTGTGCGTTGGTACTAGGTTGCAGTACTAAGGATTGCACCACCAGGAGGGGAGCAACCCGGGGTCCAGTAGCAGATATAGGAGGTAGTGATAAGCAGAAGCGTAGTCAGTAAACAAGCCAAAGGTCAATAATTAGTGGTTGCAAGTTGGGATCAAACAGAAGCATAGTCAAGGAACAAGCCAAGGGTCAGTAATGAGTGGTAGCGAAGATATGAATGGCAGCAGGAGTGACAAGATATTGGCTGAAAACAGCACAATAACCTGGCAAACAGGAAGTGAAGAGACGTGGCTTAAATCAGGAAGTTCATTGCAGAAGCAAAGAGTTCAAGGTTCAAGACAAACAAGATTCAAGGCAGCATCATTCAAGGAATTGTCAAGGGAGCTGTCTAGCATTCCAGGATGCTCAGAAAAAAGAGACGTATCCATACACAGCAGAGGTCCTGGGTTCAGATCAAGGTCCTGACACTTGTTGTGGTTACTAGACTATCACATATGGTTAACCATATGTTGCACAAGCTTCACAAAGGCTTCTATAACATGGAAATTAATTGGTGGAGACCAAGTGCTCCTTTTTTCTTACCTATTTTGATATGAAAGGTCTGTAGGAGTTCAAACCTAACTATACCAAACCTTTTAAAATTATACTAGGATTTGACATTAAAGCAAAGTGATTTGCCCACGCAGGGTGAAAGCTAAAGTTTTTTTTACTGCCAGTCCCTGCAACTGCTTAGAGCAAAGGTCTGCAAACTTTCTGAACAAAGGGCCAGTTTACCGTCCTTCAGACATTTGGAGGGCTGGGCTGTGGCCTTTGGGAGTAGAAAATGACCTGGTGTCAGTGAGAGTAAACACTGCTATCATTGGTGTCAGTGGGAGGAATAGTGCCCCTAACTGGTGTCAGTGAGAGGGGTAGTACCCCATTGATGTTGTCATTGAGAGGGATAGTGACCCATCGTTGGTATCAGTGGGAGGAATAGAGCCCCAAGGGCCAGATAAAGGGCCACATCTGGTCCAGCTCCCAGGCCGCAGTTTGGAGACCACTGGCTTAGGGTCTCATTCTCTTCACTCCCTTCCCCTCCACTTACCTCTGGAAACTGAAGTGTCATTCTTGGTACTTCACATCCATCCTCACATGTGACAGTGCTGCCACTCAGGCATCCAGCCCAGTCTCATGGGGCTCAACTCAGAAACAATAAAGTCACTCTACAAGATCTGGCAGCTCTTCTAACAAGATGGTTGCTGCTCAAGTAGCTATCTGGATTATACTAGCTATTACTCAGACATGAACATTAGAGACAATAAAAAAGCATCTACAGCTCTTTGTAATAAAAGTAAACAAGGAACTCTAGAGCAGAAAATATCACAAAAATGTGTACTGACTGAAAATGCACCATTTTCCCTTTAAGGGCACAAAATTAAAGAGGTAATGATGGAAATGTGAGGCCTATCAAGTGACACTAGAGTGCTGAAACAGACATTTAGATTAAATAATCAGCAATAAATATATTTGTTATGTTTATCACCCCATTACATAATGACTTCCATAAACATTTAGAATGGCTTTTGGGTGGGTGTTGCGACGACTGTATATATACGATAAGAATGTTTTTCCTAGAAAAGGAGGATCTCAGGACCACAGACACCCTCAACACATGATGTTGCCAAGAGTTCTTTACAAATGTGCACACTGGGAGTAGCAGAAGGATTTGTGGTAAAGACTAAAAAGTAGTATTAGTTCATTAATTTGACTTAGATAAAAAAGAACATCTGTAATACTTAAATGTGACATGTACATTTGTTTTCAACACTTGGGAAAGAAAATATTTTAAGCTTAGGAATTCTGCATTGTACATTCTGAACTTGACTGCGAACATGTGGATGAGTTTCTCTGGATTTAATAATGCTAACTTTTGTGTTATTCATTATTTGTTATTCTGTATTCTGTGAGAGGACTTTGACTGTTTGGCTTTTTGACTTGTTTGCACTTTTAATCTATGAGTTTGACTCCTTGTCTATATTATAATAAATATAAGTTGTAGCTGCACAAAAGGAGCGGTTTCTCCTATTCATTGTATGATGCCATCAGAGGATAAGGCAATTTAATAAACTGACTAGCAGAGTTCCATATTTTAGCTCTGTGAGGGAGTTCATTTCAAGTGCTGTTAGATCTCTAATGACATTGAGGTCTAAACTTTTGGTAAGGTTCCATTTAATTGATGATGGCATTTGGTGACATCATGGGGGACATGCTTACTTCATCTCTGATGCATTACAAAAACACAGACTTCTGATCCCCCACTTCCTCACCTCCATATCCCTCCTTGTGCACAGGCAGGCAGCACAGAAATGTATCAGTTCCCGAAATTTTTGTCAAAATCCACAGGTGTGTTTTGCACTTTGCAAGATTACACATACTTTAAAATCAAACTGCAGCCTAATGTTTTTGGGATATAGCTGGGAAGGGCTGAATTATTTAGGCTCTCATGAGCAGAGCCCTCCTAACTCTCATGTATTGAATAGTTTTGTGGCTATACTGTCTTCCTTAAACTGTTGGCGCTAAATAAATTCTGTATAATTAAAACAATAATAACAGACAAAGACTGGACTTGTCCCACACCGTGAGCATGCTCTATAGTAGAATTGGGCAAATGGCTCCAGAGGTGGGTTTCATCAGTCCTAGCACTCACATGCAGACTAAAGGGATGATCGACATTGTGATTGTAGTTTCCAAACCTGACTCTATAGATATGTCAATTTCTGGGGTAGGAAGTCTTTGGCCTGAAAATTATCAAGGAGAAGGTCCAAGTACTACAAGCTATGGGTCTGCCAAGATCTACAGACTGATTGGAGTCCAAAGTCAAAAAAGGTCTGTTTGTGCAGCATCTTGTCCAGAAATGCAATGACTGAAATACCTCTGAGATGAATAAGACCCAGAACTAGTGCAAGTAATTTAGTGAACACTCTAGGTGCAAAAGCAAAACTGAAGTGAAGGGTCACAAATTGATAGCAGTTGTCGCCTATGGCAAGGCAAATAAATTGCTGGTGATCTGAAAAAAATATAGAAAGGTAAATATCTCCATGCATCTTACATGTCGACTGATGCTAAGAAGTCTCCACAGTAATGAGAAGCAATAACTGGCCAAAAAGAATCCATCAGAAGCTTTTGAAGACAAACTAAAGTATTGAAAGCCTTTAAAGTGGTTGTAAAGCCTTAAGGTTTTTCACCTTAATGCATTCTATTCTTTAAGGTGAAAAACCTTCTGTGCTACAAAATCCCCCCCCCCCAGCCCCCCTAATATTTACATGAGCCCAATCCAATCCAGTAATGTGCAGTAAAGCTCTGGCTCTCAACGCTGTCTCCTTCCTCCCTGGGCAGATTGATAGACTCCCGCTGTTGTCAATCAAATGCTGTGTCAAGCAAATAAGGGCGGGGTGGAACCACCCGCTCTGTGTCAATAGATGCAGGCAGGGCAGCTCAGGAGAAAGCAGACATGGGTGCCCCCATGAAAAGCGGCTTTCCATGGGGGCACTTCCTGAAGAGCCAGGAGTGGCGGCAGGGTACCTGAGAAAAGTTGGATCAAAGCTGCTTTGTGCAAAACCTTGCACAGAGCCGGTAACTATGATATGTTTGTTATTTTAATAAAAAGAAATACAAAGCTTGAATGTAACTTTAAATCCAACATAAGGTGAAGGGCTTCTTTGGGGTTTTGAACTGTAAACAAGTTTGAATTTCAATGGGCAGAAAACTGGGAATAACTTCTTGTTCCAACAATCCTTGAATGACTAAAAGAAAGAAAGTCCAATATTGCAGAGACTAGGGAAGGCTCAAAGCAAAAAATCAAAATAGAGGACAGAGGTGAAACTCAACACACTTCCTGTGTTGGCTTAAGAATACCCCTTTAGTAATGCTAAGGTCTGTGAGCTTTCCAAATGTTAATGAAGGCCATTAGATGAACTCTCACCTGTGATGGAGCTTGTGGGGGTGCACCTTCATGCTGAGGCAGATTTAGCCACAGGCTTTGAGCATTTGGGTGACTGTGAAGGGTCCAAGAAATCCAAGAGGGAGTGGAAAAGACTGACCTATAAAGTGGAATCTGACTTGGAGGAACAAAAGGAATGTTTCAATGCAGGATAGGAAAGCATCAATCTGTGTCATTGATCCCTAGCTTGGCAAAGCTGAGGTAGTTATTATTATTATTATTATTATTATTATTATACAGGATTTATATAGTGCCAACAGTTTGCTCAGCATTTTACAATATATCGGGAGACAATACAGCAACAATAAATACCCAAGAAGTAAAAATGATAGATCAGAAAAGACTGCCACCACAGGCAACATGAACTGGGATCTGTAAGAAGCACAGAAAGCACCATTTTTTTCAATGACTGTTAATATACATTAAAAATATTAACTTGCTGCCAAAATAACTCAGCCTGCTGTAATCGAACCATGTGTACAACCTGTGAATAAGCAATGTGTTAAGGAGTAAAGAACTCCATGCTGCCCCTCTCCCGCAGGTGACCGCACATACAGTGTTCCTCTCAGCATTTGTACACTTGTATTTTGGAGGGCAGTACAATTGATTATACATACCTGCAATAAGCTGCTGGAAGTCTGGGCCTACAGAGGCAGTGGGATTGACAGCATTGGATGGTTGAATTTTACAACACAAGAGAATCATACACAATACAAATATTTAGAACACTGCAGTGAAGAGAAACATACTGCAAACTCTAGGTCCATACTGTGCTGTGTCATGAAGTCTCAACTGCAAAAATTCAAGTACTTGAGAGACGTGGAAAAATAGTGCTTGACCCATTAGGTTATCTTGTTATTGCTCTCTTTTGGTTAAATACATTTTTCTTAATTTTTATAGTCAGATGACAGATCACAAAAAAGTCATATGGTAGTAAGGGATATATCACGCAGACATTCCTACAAGAAAACATGGATAATAAAGTGTTAAAATTATATCAATGCTGCTATTATCCAGCAACAAATGTGTCCAAAGCTGCTAAAAATGACATTAGATTATATATTAAAGGATAATTAACAACATACAGGGTGTCCTATGAATTGGTGAGTAAGATAACTAAATAAGGAAAAGCAGTGGGGACACATGGAAAATCAAAGCATTGACTAAGATGTTCAACCATAGATTGATAGATTGAGACAAGGAAATATTAAGAGCTTTAGACTTGGCTGTGTTGACCTTAAGGCTGTAGACAGCTATGAATTTTGGCAGTAAGGGAAATAAATTTGGAAGGGTGATAAGATGGTTGGTAGCATGTAAGATGGATAACGTTATCTGCAACCATGCTAAGTTTGTGAGCGACACCTGCTATGGGGATGCCCAAGATATATGGGTTATTTTTAATGAAAAGAACTGCTATTGCTATCTTAAAATATTGATGCTGATGTAAATACTTTGGTTCCAGAGTAGAAGATGGAAATTGAAGCATCACACCCCTGCTAAGAGGCCCAGATACAACTTTATTCTAATAAAAGTCAGGAGGACAATCCAAAAACACCACTTCATTAGGGTTCTTCCAGTGTGATTAAAAGCATAGGCCTTGTCAGCATTAATTTACACATTACCCCAGCATAAATTAAAAATGATGGAATCCCCACACATAGAAAGAGACTATCCACCTTGTCAAACCAAGGGAAAGTAAAGTCAAGCCCAGGAAGTATAATTTATGTCCACCATACATAGTGCCCATTTGCTATTGTGGTATAAACAACAGATAACATCTCAGGAAAAAAACATACAAGCATAGCCAAGACCTTCACTAGTCATTCACATCACGTTTTCAGAAAATGGGAACAAATGAACACTACTACAGCTCTTGTTGCTGTAACTGCACAAGCAATCACCAGGTATATTGGCATGACCTGAAAAACCGAGTCCTGTTGTAACTGGGCCAAAAAATGAAGCTTCAGAAACAGGGTCAGGGGGACTGTTACAACGCTAGTGTTGACATACTTCTTCTTTTGTTAACTGGAGAGACCGTTAGGATTTTAAGTATTTGGCATAAATCTGCCAGTAGCAGTTGATGGTAGAAATCTTTCAATTCAAGGTAAAATTCTGCCAGAAAGGAAGGAGACATTCATTCTACTAAGCATATCAGGCAAAGTGTTAGGTGGGGGGGATACAGGAGCTGGCTTTTAGTTTCTATGTGCCTACTGCCATTTCTCCTGTACGCAACAGTATAACACTATGTTGCTTATACTGTACATCATCAATCCATTTCTCTCAATAGACAATAGAAAAACCTTTTTTTCAGTGGGGAAGAGTCAGAATTGTATTGCTCTCTGCTTTGATGCTGGATTCCTGTGTCAGTGTTAATCAGGACAAGGAAAAATCCCGCTACTAGTCCCCTAGTTGTGATGTCATCATGCTTATGCAGTCTTCAAGACTTAGGAGAAGCCTGCCTCTGACAAAAACATGGATGCCCAAAGAACTCTGCAGTATACTCTAGAATTTAGATCTCCAAACTGCAGCCTGTGGTCTAGATGCAGCACTTTGCTTGCCTTTAACCTGGCCTTGAGGAATTTTTCCTCCCCATGCTATGAGACGCTATTCCTCCAACTGTACACTGACAGTAGGGCATAATGCCTGCCACTGACAATAACAGTGGGGCACTATCCCTCCCATTGATACCAAAGATGAGACACTGTCCCTCCCATTGATATCAATGATTGAACACTATTCCTCCAACTAATAGTAATAATGGAGCACTGTTCCTCCTCCTCTTGACCACAGGTGCAATGCAATTGTTTTACTCCCACTGAGCACCGCACATGAGGCAATGCTTGCTTCCACTTATGCCATTGTATTTTCTACTCCCATTGGCCACAATCCTGCCCCCTAAAGTCTGAAGGACTGTAAACTGGCCCTTTACTTAGAATGTTTAGATGACTCTGGACACAGCACATCATGTGATTTATGCTGTCCATGGATGGGACAGGTGTTTTTTTTTTTGTTCAACTAGTGGGTTGAACAAAAAAAACTGCCTCAATTCCTCCATTCACACAATTGATGAGCTATTGTATTCTGACAGTGGGGAGACTTCCTTGATGTCAAAATACACTAATGGGGTATTCCAGACTGGAACACAGCTTTAAAAGCAATTTCATTTTCTTTCTGTATCAGTGTCCTTACTCCTCTTTCATTTAAACTAATTTTATTGCATACGTTATTATTATTATGATACAGGATTTATAGTGCCAACAGTTTGCGCAGCGCTTTACAACATGAGGGTAGGTAGACAGTACAGTTACAATAAAAGTCAATACAGGAGGAATCAGAGGGCCCTGCTCATTAGAGCTTACAATCTACGAGGGAGGGTCAAGAGATCCAAAAGTTAATAACTGTGGGGATGAGCTGATGGAGAATATAAAAGTACATGTGTTAGGTGGGAAGCAGGTTAAGACTCTATGAAGAGAAGGGTGTTCTGGGATCATCTAAAAGTGGACAGAGTAGGAAATAGTAGGACAGACTGGGACAGAGAGTTCCATAGGATGGGAGAGGCTAAAAAAAACCCTCTTTTTCTGTTTTCACTTTTCTATGTTTCTATGAGGTGCAAGGGAGCTAGAAAGCAGGAGGTCTTGAGCGGAACGAAGAGAACAATTAGGTTGGTATTTTGAAACTAAGTTAGTGATGTAGCTAGGTGCGGAGTTGAGGATGGCTTGATAAGTTGTTATTAGTATTTTGAATTTAAATCATTGGGTGAGTGGCCACCACTGGAGGGATTGGCAGAGAGGAGCAACAGACATTGAACGGTTGGTATGGTAGATGAGCCTGGTAGCAGCCTTCATGATGGAATGAAGAGGGGCTAGCCTATGTAAAGGTAAGCCAATGAGGAGAAAGTTGCAGTAGTTGAGTCAAGAGATGATCAGGGAGTGAATTAGAAGCTTTGTGGTATCATTGGTTAGGCAGGGGGTATTTTGGAGATGTTGCGTAGATTGAGAAGGCAAGCTTTGGATAGTGAGTGGATGTAGGGCCGAAAGGATAGTTCAGAGTACAGGATAACAGCTAGTACCTTGGTATTCGGGGACAGATTGATTGTTTTGCTATCGCTATTGACAGAGAATTCAGGGGAAGAGGCATGTGGGGGAGAGGGGAAGAGAGATAGACTTGGGTGTCATCAACTTAGAAATTTTATTGGAAGCCATGGGAGGCTACAAACTGACCCAGGGAGGAGGTATAGATCGAGAATAGGAAATGTCCAAGAACAGAACATTGGGACCCCAATGGAGAAAGGAAGAGGAGAGAGGGAAGAAAAATTGTAAGTTATGCTGAAGGTGCCATGGGATAGGTAGGATGAGATCCAAGAAGAGTACAGTCACAGAGACCGAAGCAGTGGAGTTTTTGGAGGAGGGGGTGGTCCACTGTGTCAAAGGCAGCTGAGAAGTCCAGGAGTAGGAGTACAGAATAGTGTCCACTGGATTTAGCAGTTGGTAGATTCATGTGAATTTTAGGAGAGCAGTTTCTGTAGAGTGTTGAGGGTGAAATCCAGACTGAAGGGGATCAAAGAAGGTTATTCTCAGTGAGATGGTTGCTCAGTCGGTTGTTGACAAGACATTTTAGTAGTTTGGAAGAAAAGGGGAGCATGGAGGTGGGGAGTACATTGTTAAGATTGGTGGGGTCCAATGAGGGCTTTTCAAGTATGGGGTTGACTAGTGCATATTATATATAGTTAGAGAGTGTAGGACTGAGGGAACAGTGTCCAGGAGGCAGGTGGTTAGGTGGATGTTAGAAACAAGTATAGCTACCTTATGTATAGAAGTGGGGTTGAATGAGGCAAGTAATGTTTGTACCTGTGGACCTGGAGTGTTAAGTGGGGGAGATATCTGTGCAGCAGAGATCTCATCACAAATTGTACCAATATTTTTTTTGAAGTGACATTGGCCTACAGTTACCTGCATATGCCTCTCACACACAGCGCAACCCATTTTTCATAATTTCTAACCTTTTCTATGGTCATGGTATAACAAGTCAGTAGTTGCAGCAATCCAGGCATTGTCTGCTGCATACAATTGATGGCACTTGACCCACAGCATCTTCCCCACAGGGCTGCTGCCATCCTATCTAGATCCCGATTCCAACAAAACATTCAGGTCAGTTCCATTCCCATCCAGATTCCTCTACCCCCTCCATTTCTCTCACTCCTTCTCTCTAACCCTCCTTTCACCCCCTTATCTCTCACCACCCCCTCTCAATCCTCTCTCACCCCCCTCTCTCTCTCACTCCTCTTTCTCTCCCCCTCACCTCCCTCTCTCTCACTCCTTCTCTCTCACCCCCTCTCTCTCTTACCCCCTTCTCTCTCTCACTCCTCTCCCCCCACTCCCCCCTCTCTCATTCCTTCTTCCATTTCTCTGCTTTTCAATCTCCCCCATTTTTCTCTATCCTTCATATTCCTATCTCTCCTCCCTCCCTCCCCCCTCCCCTCTTCTGTCTCTATTCCTCCTTCCCCTCTAAGTTTATGATAGGAGTTGCTGTCATATTTCAGGTTCTCAGTATAAAATGTGTGGTCGCAAGATTTTCTATGCTTTCTCAGTGTAAACAAAAAAGTTGGGGTGGGGGGGGGGGCTTTGGCAACCCTGTCAGAAAGGAGCTGATTGGGAGCTGAACGGCCTCACAAAGCATTTTTCTCCTCAACCACTGAGCATCTTTACTGTATTATGTAAGCAGCAGGCACTTTCTAGAGCCCCTGAAAACCACACACAAAATTTTGCGGCCGTGTTCTGTACGTTGCTTTGTCTCGTATTAGGGCACCAAATTATGATCTTGCACACAGGCCCACTGTTTTCGTAAAACGCCCCTGGTTACTTCATAGAGATGGCTGCTGTGCACTGTGGGAGACTAGTGGGGAGGTTATGGGATCACTGTGGAAGGCTAGCACCGGGGTGGGATGCAGGGGGGATTACACCATGTTTCACCGCACCAGGTGACAGAAACCCTAGTGACGCCACTGCTTGTAAAACAACCCATTCAGTTTAAAATAGAAATGAAAGGCAAAACATTTATGTATACATACTGTTTAAAAAAGACATTATAAATACTTATTTTCCCTTTTTTATAAGTGATCACATACCCTATGATCACAACTGCATAAGGAGCTTAGAGCTAGGGGAGGAGAAACAGCAGTGCACTGGTCATCCTAGTGAATGACTGTGAGGGGGGGGGGGGATGTCAGCACAAGTCTGATCATTGGAAGAGAGCAGAACTGAGCAAACTGTGCTTTCATGCCTAGTGTAGTCAGTTTTTGATAGGAAAGAGTCTGGCAGGAACATCAGGTATTTCAGACAAAGGAAGCAATACAAAGAAAACAGGATACTTTTCCAAGTACATGGTACAGCAGGTATATATTATACATTTATACAGTATATAATATGAAATGTTGGGTTTACATATTCTTTAAAACTGGTCATAGACATAAAGTGGATTACATTTTTGTTGAGAGCAAATTATGCCCAGTGTTTCTGGAAAACGTCTCTGCTCTGTCCTCTGGGATTGGTACCTGTGGAAAGAAAGCAGCTTGCTGCAGATTGCCATTGGCTAATTCTGGGAGAACAGCTCCAAGGTGGGAACACATGGCATGTATCTCTCCCTAATGTCAACATCGCTCTTCCTTAAAAAAAAAGGTTTTGGTGTGTAGAGTTAAGAGGAAGATCTGTAAAAGGTAAGTTGGCTGATGTTCACTGAAAGCCCACTGAAAGAATGAGAGGCACTGATATTGAGATCTTCACCCCTCCATCGCTGAATCAGGAGGCTTGAAAAAGCCTGTGAGTGACCTAAAACAAAAAAGATGGGGTAAACATGATGGTATCTGTTAAACACTTAAAGGTGACAATATCAATGCTTTATTCTACTGTGACCTAAAGACAATAGACAGGGTCATATTTAGGTACTAGGCAGACCTGAAAGTTGACAAAGCTTTTGAGCAAACTCCAGTAAAGTATTAGTAAAGACTAATAGCAGCATGTGTTGTATCCCACTGCTACTCTGCATGCTGCCTGTGGACCTCCAGTTGCTAGAACATGTTCCTAGAACATACTTGCACAGCTTAGACAACTCCATCACAAGCCGTATCTCAGTTGAACAATACCCATCAGCTTACAAATCAGCTGGTTCTGCTGGTTCTGACTCCCCATTGGCCAGGTTTTCAACACTGTTCATTAGACTAGCATCCAGAGGAAGCCTGGAGTACCATTACCTTTCAGGAAATGCATTTCACTAATTCAGTTTTAGAATTTTTATGAAGCAGTAACAAAAAAAACAGGTAATGTGATTTTAGGCTACAGCCCAGGTTAGAACTAGGAGCTGGCAGGTTTCAAAAGTTACATTGTTGAACATGGCAACCAGTTGCTTGTTTTCATTTTTTGATGTGCACTTGATAATTTAAAGCCTAAATTATTAGTTAACACATTGCTGATATTTTAGTTTTAGTAAGACATTAGAGATTTAAATATATTTAAAAACATATGCAAAGTTACTTCACTACCTTGTGCAAATTATTGAACTTGGCTAAAGGTTGGAGTTTAACCTTACCTATGCACTGCTGTATTTTCAGACTGAGATCAGAAATATGATCTGGTAGACACTGAAATATAACAGGCCTGCTTATTTACCACGGAAAATTACCCACACTGTGATTTGCAGAAAGAGATTAATTTTAACTATAAAGCCAAGTCGGTGCAGCTTGGCATGGTTTTAATTTGATACCGTAGAGATTTCATTCTTAAAGTCAAAAAGAATGCATGACTTTAATGGAAGCCAATCCTTTGGCAGTGGATAACAAATAGAATTTCTGTAAAATATGTCCGGCATTTTTGTTGGGTGCCAGATATTCATGAGACCAATTTATTAATGTAGGAAGTATTTGCCTGGCAATGTAAAACTTTGAACTAATTTATCAAAGCTTCCCACAGAAACAGTTGACCATGCAAATTATAAAGCATAATTCTGCTTCATTTATCTTTTTATGCAATAAAGGAAATGACACACACTATTTCTCTAGCCATAGCAGTCTAACAATTGTGCCTAACACCATGCAGAATGAGGTGGACAGAATGAGGCTCTGTGCCTTCTCAAATGCCTGCCGCGGCCAGGACGCTGCATTGCGAACGCAGCATGTGTACACCCTGGCCGTTGCCATTGCAGCTTAAGAGGGAGTGGTAAAAATGCCTCAGCAGCATGTTTTTAGTGCCCCCAAGTGTAAACAAGCCCTTAGTATGCATATTTTGTCTATACCCCCAAGTCAGATTTCAGCACCCACACATTTGACATGGTGCCATGTGCATGTCGATATTGTATTTTGGGATACAGCTAGGGCATAGATCCCAGTTATCCCTGAATTGGAGGGACTGTGACTCTGTTGGGACCAAATCCCTTTGTTCATCTTTCCTCCTCAGTTGTGCCTCTTTTTGGTAAGGTGTACAGTGTAGACCACTGTAACAAAATAGAATACTTAACTACCAAAAGTGTTCTACTACGCTAAACTATTCATCCAACCTCTTAATTATTGTATATCTTATTTTAAAAGACACTTTTTAAAACTAGGAGGGGGAAAAAACACTTGTGGCTTTAACCAATAATTTTTTGTGCGTCAATACTTCATAGTCTGCATAATAGGGGGTGGCAAGGATGTTTCCTTCTCCTACATACATTGTGCTAAAATATGTCCCACATTGTTATCACAGAAAGTTGGGACTGGGTATGCTAGGAAGTTAGGAAAGTGGTTTTAATGGGGACAAGTGCTATATGCACAATAATTTTTAGCTATATACAACGGTTAAATACAGACAATTGCTTTACAATAGTGTATTCTGAATAAAATAAAGTGTCTTGGAAGAGGCTTTCGTTAAGGTGATATATCCAAAAGGGATTGTACACCTGTTATTTCTCCGATGTGTAGCACCTTAAAGTGTCCATACCTAATTTACTACTTGCATTCAAAAAGGAACCTATTTCTGTACAATTGTTCAGGGCCCCATTGCAGACTCATGAGCCTACCAACAAACAGACAAGTTTGTCACATGTTCAACCACACGCCATGCCCACAGCAACTAGCTAACCGAGGCACGCACGTACGGCCGTGACTTGGGGCAAGAGGGAATAAGGGGGACTTAACTTCTAATATCTAAAGTATATAAGACCAGACACGATATACTTTCACAGCCCACACTACCTCTTGGCCACCACCGGAGGGAAACTCCACTCCAATCCAGCTGGTCGACCCCACACTGGCAGATACAAATCTTACATACAATCTGGTGCACTAATTAGAGTTGAGGAGCAGCTTAGCAGTCACACACCCTTCTAGGGTTCCTCCAGCTATCCTACAAGCCAAAACCCAGATGTTAACCATTCTTCCACTGTCCACACACCCCCACACCAGACACACCACAAACGGTAACTTGCCACCACCCAACAGTTTATTCATAGAACGGTCTGTTGGGACACCACACACACACAGATCTCCGTCTGGCAGATCTGTTACCTTTACAATCTGCACGCAATCTGCCAACATGCAGGGCAATTGCATACAGATTGGCAATGAGCTTGACCGAGCATATAAAGACACTAACCTACAATACAATCTAATCTCTCCGGAGATATGGGCCCATGCTTAAATACCCAGAAGTCACTTATTAATTTTAAGTTTTAATATCCAGAAAGTGGGCAGTGCATAAAATATGTACAAAGTATAAAAAGTTACAGAAAATACAAAAAATACAAGAAGACACACAATTGACTATTCACTATAAAATAAAAGGGAATAAAACAGAAATAAAACTTTTACCAAGATTTACCCTGCAACTGGAGCAAGTCAGAAAAAGTCCCTAATCCGTTAGTCGATCGAACCAGCTCCATGCGAATCACAATGTCCCAATGTCAGGGTCCTCAATTTATGGGGATATGGATGTAGGCGGGGCATTAGTTCTTGGCCAATTGACTCTGGGGGTGTTCCTGTACCCGCCCACAGGCTGTTCTGGGTGCTGAACTGTCCAAAGCCAATTGGACCAGGAACAGTTTGAATCACCAAGTCGGGGATTGAATTTCCGACACCAGCGCATCAGTCAGATCATGACAGTACCAATCACTGTTCAGCTATCGCGATCCAGCACCACATAACCATTTCCTGAATTTTTCTGGCATTCTACATAGGCCACAAATACCGTTTTTACATGCCGATGAAGGAAGTATTTTCATCTCTCTGCAACTAATATTTTAGCTTTTATGAGAGAGGAAATCTACTCCTTTGATTTGTATATATTTGCCAGGGCTCCCCAGACACATCGGAGCCCCCCTGGTATCATGAAGCCGAAACGTCTGCATTCCTCTTTTTAACTTCAGGAAGGTGGCAAAGTCTGATTACATATAGGTGACAAAATCTTATTAGCACCCAGTTGTCACTTCCAGCCTGAGGAAGCTCTGTCTTTTTTCAGATGCTATTGGGTGACCATATGCCTTAATTCTGAACACATCTTTAATGACAAGGAATTAACTAAATTTACGATTACATATTGCTACAGGTCACATTTCAGCTACTCAAGTCTGTACATTTATGTCACACAGTTATTTTAGCTAGAAAAGGGAAAGTGAACTGTTATGCTACATTTGTTGATGTTGTAATGTCAAAACTGTGACTCCACTTGTAATTATTTAACTTGTTCCACTTTTGAAGGTGTCACCTAAATAAGTTAGGAGATGTACCCATATACTTATCAAAGCCAATAATTACAGGTGTGCTATAATTTTAGCTAGAGAGAGTCTAAAAAAACAGCTTTTGCTGTTCTGTTGAAAAAAACATAATTTTCTGTAGGGATGCACCAAAATTTTGGTGGCCGAAATGTTGCAGTCGAAAACACCCCTTTCGGCTGTTGACCGCTGTTGACCGCCGCCACCTCTCAGTAGTTCTCAGCCTTACCTGAGAAACCATCAATCCAGGTGCTGGGCATAGAGATGAGTGAAGGAAAGATGGCCACCACTTATCTCTATGCCCTTGGAGGACCGGAGTGATGGCACTTCCCTTTCCGGCCATTGTTTTTTTTTAAAGCACTAGATCAATGCTTTTTTTTTATCCAACGCTTTACATTGCAGAGGAGAGATGTGGGGTCTTATTGACCCCATATCTCTCCATAAAGAAGACCTGTCACTAATTATTTCTATCACAAGGGATGTATGCATTTCTTGTGATAAGAATACAAGTGATTACATTTTTTTTTAAAGGGACAGTGCAAAAAAACAAACAAAATAAAAACCATTAAATACATTTGTTTTAAAAAGTTTAAAGTGCGCATTTCGGTTTCGGTTTTCGGCCAAGTGCATTTTGAATTTTCGGTTTCAGTACCAAAATTTTCATTTTTCGGTGCACCACTAATTTTCTGTGACACCTGTATCTCAAGCACTTACTGTATTAAAGGCTTATTTTTATTAAATCTATAAAGAAAAAATGCATTTAAAAACATACAAACCTAAGAAAAAAATGTAAAATAAAATTGACCAAACCCATTATATTTTCCCTTTAAAGAAGAACTACAGGAATTGCAGCACTTTTCAAAGTATGCTGGATTATAAGGTGTTAAGTCCAACGTGGCTTATGCCACCTCATGAACTTATCTATTTTGTTTACTATTTATATATTTTTACTGAGCTCCAACTTCAGACCTTTGGGTCTCAAATCTTGCAGCTGATTTGCCCTCCCCTCGTCTTCTTTTACCCAATCATAGATGTCTCTACATAAGTCATTAACCAAATTCAAAGTATTCTGTGAATGTGAAGGCTGGGCAGAACATCTACTGTGTAGAAAAGCGCATCTCCCCTTTCAGAGTACCAGGGGTATAGCAATGGCTGTACTCCCTTAACCCCCCATAAATCAGCACATTTTAAAAAAGGGCTGTAATTCCTGGAGTTCTGCCTTAACCCTGCATTCGCACATCTGCAACCAACTTACAAGTTCATTGTACGCAATTTAAGAAGATATACTGTACACAGTACACAGCATAGATACATTTCTGACTGAGCTGACGCTAAAGGTAATGCTAAGAAGTGACGTTAGGAATCTCATGCTTAAAGTTGCATAAGGTCATTGAAGCTGTTCAAGTGCAATATAGTTGAATACTGTGTGTGATGCATTCTTTATTTGCCCTAAAAGTTCACTTTCAGATTTTTTACAGGATTTTGGAGGATTCTATTTATTTTTCTGTTAGTACTGCTTGTACCAGATAAGGATGTGGATCTCTCAAAAGCGTATACTGAAAAATGAACTGTTAGTGCAATAAACAAAATCACGTACAGAACTCAGTTATGCTTAAAGATAAAATTCTGCCCAGAATTGCTAACTGGAAGAGCTCTTTGCTGATACCGATGTTACATTAAACAAAGCTGCATTCATCTGCAGGAACACAAGTACCACTAAAGAACAAGTTGAAGCAATTGCTGGAAGAAATGGGTCTAGGCCCATGAAAACCATATACCATGTCTTACCACAACCAGCCTCTTAAAGGTAAACATTGTTTCCCTAAGAGCGCGTTCACACTTGGCTGTTTTACCAACGCTTGCCAAACGCCCCTATAGCGTTTGGCAAGCATTGGTGTGACGTTTGCGGAGCGTTTTTTAACGCTCGGCAAACGCTCCGCAAATGTCGCATGCTTGGTTTAGCAGCAGTTGCTAGGCATTTGCCGAGCGTTAAAAATGCCCCACAAACGCCTATAATGCAGTTTGAATGGTGTTACCGCTGCGCAAACGCCCCGCAACCGCATCGCAACCGCACCGAAAACGCCGGCCAGGCGTTTGCGGAGCGACACCATAGACTAGAATAGGAGGCTTCAACGCCTCCTGACTCGACCAGAGGTGTCCGTTATGCCGCAATGCGACGCGACGCAACGCAAACGCTCCCGTTAGAACAGCACCATGTGCTGTAATGTGCAAAATTGGCAGAGGCGTTTGGGAAGCAGTAAAAACACTTCCCAAACGCCTCTCTGCCGCCTGCACACAACGCTAGTGTGAATGTAGCCTTAGAAAGAAAATGTTTGCAAAATTTTTATTCAAAAGTCAAAAGATGGTGAATGTGGACATATGCATTGACACAACTAGTGCTCAGGTTATAGAATAATATGCCATAAGAATGAAGAAGGGAATCATTGTAAATGTTTTCAAGACAAAAACAATGAAAGATAAATTGGCCCTCCTCCTGAAAGCAAGCTCCTAGAACCTAAAACATACTATATTAATAGAACTTTACAATCTAATAATGCCTGCTCATACAGAATAATCTCCCCATCTGCAACCATATGCTATCCTCCTTCCCCTACAAGTTTTTTAAACATAAAATATCTCCCGAAATTAAATGTTACTTGCCTATATCAGCTCTTCTAGATGTTCCCGACCGGCGGGTCCAGTGCTGAGGTCTGTGCCTGCATTAACTACTCCCCTTTTCATGAAATCTTCATGCTGCATGATAGCCAATAGGAAGTATCCACATCACCAAGGCAGTGACGTGGATACCCCAAGACGGAACCTTCTCCTCTGCAGGGAAGAACATGGAACGCCAGAACCCAGTGCAGCACACGACCATTGATTCATTTAATATGACTTTTAGGGGTTTTTTGTAGCTAAACAAGAAATCAGCCCCAATGGCCATGCTAGCTAAATGCACCTCCTACCAACTCCCTGCAACAGGACCGGATTAGGTTATGCACACCTGTAACAAGAAGAAATACCACCATTTTTGGTCACTCACATTCTCCTGGCCTAAAGCCCTCTTCCAGAAATAAGGAATTTCCACACATGCAGCCTTTTAATAATTGTACTGTGGCAAAGTCATAATGAACAGTTTTTTATATAACGACCTTCATCTCTACAGTGCCAGACCTGAAATTCATATTTTGCATGTCCAACACAAACTTAGGATAACCTCCAAACTCTTCCTCTGCCCTCAGTGCAGGTCATCCATAGATGGGTTCTCCAAATGAGTCTGCTTTGGGCCTACCCTGAAGGGCTCATTTCCAGAGGCTATAGGCTTACATATCAGTATACCAGGTGCAGCCATTTCCCATCACCCTTTTCCCCAAGCTCCTCCAACCCTAGCTTATATAAGACAGGCTAACACTTACTGCCAAATTCACCAAGAAGAGGGACTTGCACTGAAATGGGCACTAACCTCTGCTTGCAAACATGGTTCCATCTTGTTTCAGAAATGTATTGGTAGCTTTGGTTACTTGACAAAACTTGTGTAAACACCACTCATAAATCAAAGTCTTCAACCAGCTTGTTCTTTTTATTAGAATGTCCTTGTTTATAAATAAATTAATTCTCATTTACAGAGCAGTGATTTCACCATTTGGACTACATACATTTCCACTGTGTGCTTTTAAACCACTAAATTTGCTGAAATGAAATCTAAATTTGGCAATTGCGTTACGTTCCAGAAGCAAAACAAAAAAAAGTGCCTTCCATCTGTTTCTAACATATCAACAGGATGTAACATCCAAAATCTATCACACATGATAGTTTACAGGGGTTAAGGAGGTAGAATAGATATGAAAAACGTTGGAATATTAGGATTTCTGCACTATAATGTCTATACAAAGCAAAAGCAGTTTTTCTGCCCAAACACAAACTCTATCACTTCTCAAAGATACCACACCCGCAGGAGACATCAGGAGCTAGGTGTATCCAGGGGCGGACTGACCATTCGAGCACTCGGGCCCTGCCCAAGGGCCCGGGGTCAGTAGGGGGCCCCATGAAAGGTCCCTGGTACCTATTTATAGGCTTTTTTGGGTGTGCTTTGAGTGTGGGCAAGGAAAAAGGGGCACCATGATCCCCTATTGCCCGGGGGCCCCATGAGTTGTCAGTCCGCCCATGGGTGTATCACTGCACTATTGCTAATTATCCCTGTTCATAGAGCTGTTCTTCAAATAACGCATTGTACTCTCGAAGCATCATGTAACAGCAACTTTGTAATACAGAAATAAATCAAATACTGTTTCTAATTTTCATATTTTAATTAGAGAGAATGGTAGAGTGGATGATGCTCTACATAACAACTACTCCAGCCTTGCCAGGAGCTCAGTTTTAGGATGTACACCGTACATGCGCAGAGGTTCTTGAACAATACCTTTGACTTTGATATATTCCTACTGAAGAAGTCATGTGATGTGACGGAACGCGTCTAGGCAGTGCCGAGAGTCAGTGTTATTGGAACCGGAAGTGACACGGGAGCCGCGGCCCCGTTGTCTTATATGAGAGCCTGTGTTTTACTTCACTTGTAAGTGCGTTTTTATAATAAACCTATATTTGATGTGTACATATTACAATATGAATACCATTTTTTGCTTCATGCAAGTATAATATAAAAGAAGGGATTGTGATTTAAAGGGCCAGACCGTCACGTATGGATACATATGAGTCGTATGTTTAAACATCTCTTGACTAAACATCTGAGTCGCATCAACGGAAAAGGTATTGGAAGGAGTCCTAAACAAGGGAAAAATCTTGGAGGTGAGAACAGTGGTGAATGGTGGCGGGCATCACTACATATGTCTGGTGTGGAGTATCACTGAGCCCTGGTTCACACTGATGGTGTGCGGAATTCACAGTGGTTTCAGTGCAAATTCTGCACCGCATCAGAATTGCACCCCATTCATGCGAACCGTATATGTTAAGTTAACAACACCTCGAAAGCAGTCCGCAAAATGCGGTGCGATGTACAGAATCGGACAGAATAGGTGTGAATACCCATGCGATCCGATTCTAGTGTGGACCCAAAAAAGGGTCCTGCACCTTTTTGGTGCAGGTGTGGTGCGATTAGAGCCATTAGAGCCATATATAATGTTTGGCTCCAATTGCACCGTACACAAATCGCATGTGATTTGCACAGGAATGCGTTGCGGTTCCTGTGCGAATCACATGTGACATACTGCACCGCATATATGTGAACCCAGGCTAAAGGTGGAGTGTAGTGATGTGAAGTATCGCAAGATGTGGAACTCACTGAGATATTATATGCAAATAAAAGAAGATATTCATGATTTATATATGAACATTCACTGATAATATTTTATGCATATATTCACTTCTAGTATTTTGAACAGCACACTTATTATTCATAGGATTGTATATTGGATTGATGTATTTGATTGAGAGGTGCAGCAATCGATTCCTTTTTCTTTAATGTACATTGGTTATGGGAACACAGTTACATTGCTAGCAGGAAATCCCTTTAACCATTTGCCCTCCTGAGGATTTACCCCCCATCCTGACCAGGCCATTTTTTGTGATACTGTCCTGCATTACTTTAACTGACAATTGCTCGGTCATGCAATGCTGCACTCAAATGAAATGTACATCATTTTTTCCCCACAAATTGAGCTTTCTTTCAGTGGTATTTGATCACCTGTGTGGTTTGTATTTTTTGCGCTATATACAAAAAAACCCCGACAATTTTGAGAAAAAAAACAATATTTTTGACTTTTTGCTTTTAAACATGTCCAGTAAAAAAAATTAAAAATCAAATTTCGTCTTAAATTTAGGCCAAAATCTATTCTGCTACATGTCTTTGCTAAAAACAAATCCCAATACATTTAAATGAATTGGTTTACGTGAAAGTTATAGCATTTACAAATGACGATATATATAATGCACATTTTTTTTGTTTACTAGTAATGGCAACGATCAACGACTTATAGTGGGACTGTGGGATTGCAGTGGGCATTCTGGCACTGGGAGGAACTGACTTGGTGTCACTGACACTGTTCTAATGGCACTAGGAAGGAAGGGGTTAACATGTTGGGCACTCAAAGGGTTAACTGTGTGCTGTGTGTGTTTTACTAAGTGTGCTGTGTTTCACTGTAAGCACACTGCTTTGTATGGCTCTAATATGCAGAGCCATGAAAGCAATGTGCAGGAGCTGACAGGGGAGAGATCTGTGTTGTTTATACACAGGTCTCTCCCCCTTCAGTATTTCTTGGAGATCACCGGATGTTGGCTGATGTGTCCCTTCTTTTGCCCTGGACTACCTCCCTACATTATCTTGGTATTACTGTCTCTCCGGATGTGACTGAATACATCAAATTAAATCTACACCCCCTCTTATCCTCTACCAAACTCCAATTGAGGACATGGGACAACCTCCCCCTGACACTTATATGCTCTGCGCCACTCACCCACCTGGACACCGAAAGCCTTCTTTAGGAAACTTGATTCCTTAATTTTGTCCTTTCTTTGGAAGTCGGATGCCCCAAGATTTAGCAAGGTGACCCTATGTAGGCCCTGGTCACAAGGGGTTTGTCCGGACTTTCAGACCTATTTCATAGGAGAAAGACACAACAACAGCAAGAAACTCTACTGCATGCTGGACAGACTGCAAGCAAACACCCTGGGAAACATCTCTTACATGCCTGAGTCCCACTCTGTGTACCTTTATATAATACACTCCTCTTCATACGACTATCCTCTGTTCCCAAGATCTCACTTCTTTACCCCTCTGCTCCACCCCAAAACTTTCACATCTCCCCCTCATTGCTTTCATCTCCCTACTACTGCCCTCATCACCCCCAAAATGCCTCTTCTACTCCTCATTTTCCTCTCCTCCATTCCCAAAATCCATTCACTATATCCCTCTGCTCCTCCTAAACATTTGTATATTGTGTCCTCACTGCTTCCTTCGCCCCTCTATGGCACCCACCACCTCCTCCTATTATTCCACTCTCCCACTGACCCGAACACCTCCACTAGGAGTTTCTCACGCTCCTGCACATCCCGCTCCCATGCCACCTTTCTCACCCTTCTCCTCCTCCTAGCCGCGGGAGACATCTCCCCAAATCCTGGCCCTCCACCACCTCCCTCACCCGCACAACACCCTCCCGCCTCCTTGTCCTACCGCAACCTAGTATCTGTCCCCCTGCTCCCTAAAATCTCCCCCCCGTTTTCATGTGCACTCCTGAACGCCCGATCGGTGTGCAACAAGCTTACCGCCATCCACGACCTCTTTGTTTCCCGCTCCCTCATCCTCCTGGCGATCACGGAAACCTGGATCCAGCCCACTGACTCTACCTCCCCTGCTGCACTCTCCTATGGAGGTCTCACCTGGACCCACTCACCCAGACCTAACGGTCGTAAAGGTGGTGGGGTTGGTCTGCTCCTGTCACCGCAGAGCACCTTCCGAGTCCTCCCAAACCCCCCCTCCCTATCCTTCTCCTCCTTCGAGGCCCACTGCATCCGACTATTCTCCCCAACCCCCCTGAAGATTGCTGTGATATACCGGCCTCCTGGATCCATACCCCGCTTCCTGGAAGACTTCTCCTCCTGGCTACCCTTCTTCCTCTCCTCTGAGCTACCCACCATCATTCTTGGGGATTTCAACATCCCTGTCAACCTTGACAACCAGGACACAGCCCGTCTCCTCCACCTAACCTCCTCCTTTGCACTTGCACAGTGCATACAATCCACCACCCACTCCGACGGTAATATCCTTGATCTTGTCTTCTCCAACCGCTGCGCTCCCCACAACCTCACTAACACCCCCTTCCCTCTCTCTGACCACAACCTGATCACCTTCTCTATCTCCTCGTCCTCCAACACCTACCCCTCCAAATGTCACACTACTACCAGCCGTAACCTCCGCAACCTTAACCCTGCCCCCCTCCACTCTGCAGCTGATCAACTCCATGACCGCATCCTCCCCCTGTCCTGCCCCGACTTGGCTATGATTGCCTACAACAACGCGCTGTCAGCAGCCCTTGACTCACTAGCGCCTTTAACCACACGCAACATCAGACTCCGACCGCTCCAGCCCTGGCAGACTGATCACACCAAAACCCTCAAACGACGCAGTCGTGCCCTGGAGCGACTATGGCGCAAAACAAAATCCCAACAAGCTTTCACCTGCTACAAATCTGCCTTCCGCACCTACACCTCCTCCCTCCACGCAGCCAAACAAGCCTACTTCCTGACCCTCATCAAGGCCCTCTCCTCCAATCCTCGCCGACTCTTCTCCACCTTCAACTCTCTACTCTCTCCACCCCCACCTCCACCCAGCACCTCACTCACCGCCCTTGATATTGCCAATCACTTCAAAAACAAGATTGACACAATTCGCAAGGACATTGCCGCAACTCACACGCCCTCTCAACCCGTCCCCTCTCACACAGCTACCCCATCATCCCCCCTCCCCCTCGACATTACCCGCAGGGACTTCGTCGCTGCTCAAACTCCCTCCAACCCCCTTCCCCCTCACTTAGCTACCCCCTCTTCACCCCTCTCCCACGGCCTCACCACTGCTCTGACCTCCTCTCCCACCCCACCCTACATTCCTCATACTGAAGCTCCCCCAACACTCCGCACCTTTGACGTTACTACCATCGAGGAAGTCTCCAAGATCCTCTCTGATGCCCGCCTCACCACCTGCCCCCTCGACCCTATCCCCTCACAATTCCTACGACCTCCCTCCCCCTCCATCCTACGCTCCCTCACCCACATCTTTAATCTCTCCCTCTCCTCTAGCACTTTCCCCTCCCCACTGAAGCATGCACACATCACCCCCATACTTAAAAAGCCCTCCCTGGACCCCAATGACCCGAACAACCTCAGACCCATCTCCCTGCTCCCACTTACATCTAAACTCCTCGAGCGCCTCGTCTACATCCGCCTATGCTCTCACCTCAACGACAACAACCTCCTCGATCCCCTACAGTCTGGCTTCCGCCCCCTACACTCCACCGAAACCGCCTTACTCAAACTCTCCAACGACCTTCTAACCGCCAAAGCTAATGGCCACTATTCAGTGCTCCTACTCCTTGACCTCTCTGCGGCCTTCGACACAGTTGACCACCCCCTCCTCCTCAAAATACTACACTCCCTCGGCCTCAGAGATTCTGCTCTCTCCTGGCTCTCATCCTACCTGTCACAACGCTCTTTCAGCGTTACCTATAATGCTACCACCTCCCCCTCACTCCCCCTCTCTGTTGGGGTCCCTCAAGGCTCTGTCCTTGGGCCCCTTCTCTTCTCCATCTACACCTCCTCCCTTGGCCAACTCATACACTCTCACGGCTTCAACTACCACCTCTATGCCGACGACACACAAATCTATCTCTCAACCCCCCACCTCACCCCCTCGGTCTCTGCCCAAATCACACACCTACTGAGCGACATATCAGAATGGATGTCGCTCCACTTCCTTAAACTGAATCTCTCCAAAACCGAGCTCCTTGTCTTCCCCCCAGCCCGAACCCCACCCCCCATTGACTTCTACATCACATCCAACAACGCCAATATCAAACCCGCTCTGCAGGCCAGAGTACTTGGTGTCATTCTGGACTCCAACCTATCCTTCCAGCCCCAAGTCCAATCTTTAACAAACTCGTGCAGACTCCACCTCCGCAACATCGCCAAAATCCGCACGTTCCTAACCCCAGAAACCACTAAACAGCTCATCCACTCCCTCATCATATCACGACTCGACTACTGCAACTCCCTCCTCACTGGCCTGCCTCGCCACTGGCTATCCCCGCTTCAGTCGATCCTGAATACGGCTGCCAGACTCATTCACCTTTCCAAACGCTCCGTTTCCGCCACCCCCCTCTGCCAATCCCTCCACTGGCTTCCGATTGCGCAACGGATCAAATTTAAAATCCTAACACTGACGTACAAAGCTGTCCACCATACTGCCCCGAACTACATCACTGACCTAATATCCAAGTACCACCCAGCACGCACACTCCGCTCCTCACAAGACCTCCTTCTCTCTAGCTCCCTGGTCTCCTCCTCCCATGCCCGCCTCCAGGACTTCTCCAGGGTGTCACCCATCCTCTGGAACTCCCTGCCCCAACCCATCAGATTATCACCTACTCTCCTCTCCTTTAGGCGCACCCTGAAAACCCATCTCTTCAGGGAAGCCTACCTCACCCCCTGCTAACTTGCTGACCTCCTCCACTCTTCCTACCACTCCATCCCCCACAGCTATCTCCTCCTGTACCACTATCCCATCCCTTCTAGATTGTAAGCTCGAAAGAGCAGGGCCCTCGATCCCCTCATGTTTTGCATTGTATTGGTATTGTTCTGTCACATGTTCTGTCCCCCTTTGTAATGTACAGCGCTGAGTGAACTATTGGCGCTTTATAAATACTGTATAATAATAATAAATAGCGGCCATGCTCACTTATGCCCACAACTGGTTGGTTTCAGACTATTCTAACTCATCAGTAGTGTTGGAGGTGGCTTATTTTGGGTCATATGAAGCACTGAGAAACCTCCTATATAGAGGCACTAGGGCTCCATTCTTACTTGCTCTGTCTATGAGGACTGTGTTAGAGCATGGCAATGGGTACTAGACAATCTCACACCACTGACACCTGGTCTCCTGATACTCCTTTATGGCTCAATCCACGACTTCCTGAATTCCAGTCAATACCTGATGCTAGGGTGTGGGCCTACCATGGAATCAAGACCCTGGAGCACATATGTGAAGGGGGCACCCTTAGGTCCTTTGATGCTCTGAAGCTGAAGTTTGGTCTAACTAACAACCACTTTTTTCACTACCTTCAGATACGACATTCCTTCTCCTCTCAGTTTGGGTTCGACATGCCTGGTCCTTCACAGGTCTCACATGGAATCCCTACTGCAGGAAGATCCCTTGATTTAATCTCTTTCTCAGATATATAAAGCCTTACTACCTTCCATACATATTGGTTTGGAGAGTCTGCATGCTAAGTGGCAGGTTTACTTTCCACAAATTGATACGGAGGACTGGGAGGATATCTGGGAATACCCATTTCAGCAATTGGTAGCAGTTAAGGATAGGATTATACAGTTTAAGATATTACACAGGACATATTATACACCTCAGCATTTAAAAATAATTTATACGGGGGCCTACCCCCATCACTGGAAATGTACCCAGATGCTGACTTCATACACTTGTTTTGGACCTGCTCTCAGATTCATAGATTTTGGGATGAAGTTACGAAATTTGTCTCTGAGCTGACTACTGTGCCCAGGGGTGTATTTCCCACAAGGCAAACAAGGCACTTGCCTAGGGTGGCAACTTTCAGGGGGGCAGCACCTCGCCCCAGAAGAAGGGATGAAAGAAGGGACACGCTTTGCAATGGGAACCAGGTGGGATCTGAGAGAGCCTGCAGGCTGCTTGATGGTCTATGTAGAGCCTGACTCTCGTTCCTGGGGAGCTGTGCAGATGAGTGTCTTTTTCTCTATCACCGGGGGGGGTAGTAGAAGGCTCTCCCGAGTGGGGGGCAGGGGTGTTGTTGGTCAATGTCAGCATTGTCAGGTTCTCTCCGCGGGAGGGGGAAGGGGGGGGTGATGTTGGTCAGTGTCTGTGGAGGCAGACGATTTTTGTGTTGCCTAGGGCAGCACAAAACCTAAATACACTACTGACTGTGCCCATACCATTGACTGTGAAGGTCTGCTTGCTCAGATTGGTGAGTCAATTGGCTTTTAGCCGAGTACCACCCTTGGCCTCCTCCTATATAATGCAAGAAAGGCCATAGTGCTGAAATTGAAGATGCCGGAGATACCATCTTCTGGAAGTCCCTAGTAAATGCCTCCATCCCCCTATACAAAGTAACATATGAGTCTTGAGGCTGCCTGGTTAAGTTCTATAAAGTATGGCATATATAGACTGAGTCTAATGCATACTAATGCATCATCCCAAGCTCATTATTGTAATGGTTATACTCATATGCTTCTGATCACGTGAGGGCTGTGGTTCATTGAGTAGTCTTATAGATCTTTTGCAATAGTGCGGAAGCAGTTTCACTGGTCTCCTTTCTTTTCCTATGTTTGAGTAATAGGGTGGAGACGATTGTATCGCTCTAGAGTCCCAGAGATAGCATAGCCAGCAGCGATATCCCTATTCTGCCACTTCTCAACAGGAACCTTTCCCTGAGTGGATCCTGTCCCTACATTATCCACTTTGCAAAATGCATGCCAACTACAGTGGGGCCGGGCTATTTATTAGCATTGTCCTCACTAAAGAAGGACACTGAAGTGTTGTAGCATCCAGTTGGGCCACTTCTCCTCTGGTGACACCTATAAAGGCTTCAGGTGCACAAAGTTCCTCTCATTCTCCATTCCCTCTGTACAACGACCAGCAGCACAGCACCACCTACAGAGGGGAGAGTAAACTGCACCTGTCTACAAGCCATTGTTCCATCAAGGCCTAAACGAAACCTAATGCTCAAGGTGTAAACAAACACCTCATGCCTCAGTACATGAAACAGGAATTTACTGTATATAAACACTATATTGGCAAAAGTATTGGGACACCTGCTTTTACACGCACATGAACTTTAATGGCATCCCAGTCTTATTCCATAGGGTTCAATATTGAGTTGGCCCACCCTTTGCAGCTATAACAGCTTCAACTCTTCTGGGAAGGCTGTCCACATGGTTTAGGAGGGTGTCTATGGGAATGTTTGACCATTCTTCCAGAAGCTCATTTGTGAGGTCAGGCACTGATGTCGGACGAGAAGGCCTGGGTTGCAGTGTCTGCTCTAATTCATCCCAAAGGTGTTCTATTGGGTTGAGGTCAGGACTCTGTGCAGGCCAGTCAAGTTCCTCCATCCCAAATTCACTCATCCATGTCTTTATGGACCTTGCTTTGTACACTGGTGCGCAGTCATGTTGGAACAGGAAGGGGTCATCCCCAAACTGTTCCCACAAAGGATTTCACTGTCCACAGAGAAGAATAGCATCTTTCAAGTTTTAAGGCCAATAAGAACAGAAGATTTATTGATCCAAAAAAGACCATAAAACAGAGCCTGGTAATATTTTTTTAGACTCTGCATCTGCTGTTATAAAACCTAATACTTTTTTTCAAATTGCAAGTAACCTCTGCTATTCCAAGGTATTGGAAACAGAAGTGGGATATTTGTCATGAACCTACAGTCTAAATATATCTTAAGCTAGTCCCTATGAAAGTGGACAGAATATGAACATTTAAAGAGGAACTGAACTATGAAAGCTGTGCCCAAAGAGGCAGGCAGAGAGCAAGGGACTAGTTATCAGTATTGCCTGTGGTCTTCCTGCTACCAAACTTTCCACATGACTTACCATGCCTTGTTCTGCACTGCCTCTCTGTGTGGAGGTGGACATCTTGACAGAGTACAGTAATAAGCATCACCAAATCTTGTTCCAATAAATCTGAGACTAGCAGTCATAGGCAACAGTGCATTATTACACTGCAAAATTACAGCTATTACGTTATGGGCACAGGCGTGTCGAGCCACCCTCAAGTACCAGGAAGTGCTATTTTTCAGGAGGAATTCAAAACAAACAGTACATATTTCAGGTCCCTGAGGTGCAGTTAACATTTCTAAATGTTCTCTATGACATAAAAAAATCTTCACTTTTTGCGTTCAGATACGCTTCAAGTAGATAGAACTAAGAAAGCAATGTAAATAAAAGGACCTGCAGGCAATGCTCCTTTAGCTGCATACATGCAATTTAAAGTGAACATGTGCCTATATAATGCACACTAAAGTATTTAAATATTCTGAGCAAACAATGTAAGCACTTTAAAACAGGCCCTCATCCATCTCCGTATTTCTAGGTATTGTGGAGAAATGTATTTTCAAAAGAATTAACACAGATTTTACCTATGAAAACAAATCTTAGCAGCCAGCCCTCTAATGTGAACAAACAGCAGATGTTTCTAAGCCAGGTTTCTCAACCATTTTACCGTTGTGGCATATATACTGTATATCTACCCTACAGTGCCTTCTTTTCTTTGAACGTGTGTTAATGAATTCCTCTAATATGGTCCTAATGATTCATATAATTCTGGCTCAAGGTGGCCCCTTACAGAGCAGCGCAGGTTCAGAGAAATGGTCACGCCAGCAGCGCATGACAGCTGGACTCTAGGTAAGTTCAATACTGCAGCTATCTACTAAACAAATGTATCTTTAAAATAAGGTACGCTCTTGGCCTCTCCCTAGCCCCTTTCCTCTCTCCTCATTTCTCAATCCCTTTGCCCAATATACCCTGTCCATTTATCTACATTGGGATATTATGTAATGCTTGGACTAAAACATTGCTGATGTAACACCTGGCAAATGTGATAAAGAGAACCTACGGGTATGTGCCGCGTGGTAATGCAAAGACCCAGAAAGAGTTTATAAAATGTGCCATGTACCACTTAAGAGCAATACAACTACTTAACCAAATCCATGGCCTTTATAGGCACAAAACTACAGGTACAGTATATAAAATTAAATTCCACCTTTATTAATATGCATTTAAAAACACTGAAATCAGTGAGCAGTGACGACGCATAATAAACACCCTTAGTAGACCACGATATATATATTTACATATTCCCATGCCTGCTGGCTTAAGGTAGCATATAGTTTTTTCTTGCTAGAGATTGCTCGGCATGTTTCATGGAAAACGCTTCTTCAGGAGCTTCTTTGGGTGCTGAATAGCTAAACCGTGTGAAGAATCAGATGCATCTGTGGTTTGGAAGAATATGGCATGGCAAATAAAGGGGGGAAAGAAAGGGAGAAGTCCACCCATAGATTACGGCACACAACCAGATGGAATACTGCTTGTGTAAGTATTTGTAAAGACCTGGGTCAATCTAGGGTCAGAGTCTTAAGGCTCACTCAATTAGTCAGACGGTACATATCCAGATATTAATGGCAAGCATATAAGTCACGGCATAACCTTATTGCATCTGGGGCCAACAAGGATCCATAGCTCCTCTTATATAAATCCACCACTGGAACAGCCCCTAGATTGTCCTCAGTACCCAATTCTACAGTGATCACTAAAAAATGGTAGAGAACGTTCTGCCCAGTACTTTCACCAGAGAGCACCAACTCTTGGTAAGATTTTCATTACTAACCCCTACTGAACTTGAGCTTTCATGTTCTTCAAATGTGCTGTTAATTGCTATCAGTTTGTACATTCTTTAACATGACTCAGCATATCTTTGATACCTGTACTGATGGAAAACTATAAAAAAAAAAAAAATATTTAGCAAGAAAAAATGATCTTATACCAAAGACTGAAATAGCAGCTTTTCTTGGATTTGAGCATTAAAATTCTGCTCCAGGGCATTAATTAACTTGGATTCATATTGTGTGTAGCTCCTTGATTTATTAAAGAAGGAAGACTGATTAAAGGTTGATGTTAGATGGGTGATTTTACCGCTGGAGATGAATCGCCATAGCCAGGATCGCTAAAAAGGCTGCCTGTCTGTCCTTGTCTTTGTTGGGATGTTTGAGGATCTTGAAGATGAATAATTTTACTTTAAAAGCAGGTGGAGAGGTGAGGGTATCCACAGTGCATTTTTTAACGCAGCAGGTGTGTTGCTTTGTGTTGCTGTCAGCGCTAGTATTTTTAGCAAGTGTGAACGTAACCTAAAGGAGTTGTATATTCACAGCATATAATTTAATTTAATATCCCATGGTACATTGCTGCCTGTAGAATGTGAATCCTGTAAGACTCCGCCTCCTGAAACTCCTCCTCTCAGCAGCTCTGTAGTTCGGAAGGCAGGCTCTGTGAAATGTGTGACACAACAGTGCTTACTAACAGAGCATAGCGAATACATGTCACAGAATTCAAGAAAGTAAATGTGCAGACTTCAAGATCATTCAGGGTAATATAATATATGAAGAGAGGAACGAGCGCTGGATATGACAGGATTCAAGCTGCTAGCATAAAGGTAAACCTCGTATACCCCCTTCATCAAAAGTCAAATACAAAAAATTGCAGCGCTTGAGTGTATAATACAGGGAATTAACATGAATAGCAGATTTAAACATTCATATTTCAACATGCACCAGATCCCACACTCTTAAATTGTTGTAAACAGTAATCAGATAAGTAATGAAGATCTATCCGACTAGTCAAGGTGCCTATAGTGATGGGGATGTTAAAGTCATAAGTTCTGTGATGTATCCAAACAAATCCGTGACTTCCGTGATAGGGGAATAACTGTATAATGCACTAACCAGATAGCGCAAGTAAATGCACATTGGAGTATAATGACCTACTCCTGGTCACAGCCAGATGCTCCTCAGCGTGAAGCCCTCAGGAACACCAGTGCACCACTCTTGCCGTCTCCTACCACCAGGGGGAGTGCGCCTCTTTACAGTAACACGAAATCACTTTATATCCTCTATCGCCAGGATTGGTGTGCTTTCATATCAGGAGATCATCTCAGGGGCTCAGCAATAAGACCCAAAAGAAAGAAATCTTGATAGTGTAGTATTTTTATTCAAAGGTAAAAAGTAAGTAATACACTTACATGGTAATGTCCAACAAAAGCTGATGCATAGAATCCAAAAAGATGGCCGACAGTCAGATGCATGAAACAAGTAGATGATCAATGGTATGAGAGGTGTCCTTATCTCTAACGCGTTTCGTGGCAATGTTGGACATTACCATGTAAGTGTATTACTTACTTTTTACCTTTGAATAAAAATACTACACTATCAAGATTTCTTTCTTTTGGGTCTTATTGCTGAGCCCCTGAGATGATCTCCTGATATGAAAGCACACCAATCCTGGCGATAGAGGATATAAAGTGATTTCGTGTTACTGTAAAGAGGCGCACTCCCCCTGGTGGTAGGAGACGGCAAGAGTGGTGCACTGGTGTTCCTGAGGGCTTCACGCTGAGGACCATCTGGCTGTGACCAGGAGTAGGTCATTATACTCCAATGCGCATTTACTTGCGCTATCTGGTTAGTGCATTATACAGTTATTCCCCTATCACGGAAGTCACGGATTTGTTTGGATACATCACAGAACTTATGACTTTAACATCCCCATCACTATAGGCACCTTGACTAGTCGGATAGATCTTCATTACTTATCTGATTACTGTTTACAACAATTTAAGAGTGTGGGATCTGGTGCATGTTGAAATATGAATGTTTAAATCTGCTATTCATGTTAATTCCCTGTATTATACACTCAAGCGCTGCAATTTTTTGAATTCAGGGTAATATGAGTAGGCTAGAAATAATTGAAAGAGTTATCCTTTCAGGCGCAGATTCTGCATGTTATGGTGAGGACCAGGGGCGTCCCTAGGCAGGTGCTGGGGGTGCGCGCCGCACCGTGTGACACCTACCGCACGGGGTGACACTGGACCCGCTCCACGAAAAGGTAAGTTGTAAAGCAAGCCGACAATCCCAGCAGGATGGATTGGATCTGCGGACTGAGCATAATGGATTTGGAGTCCAATCCATTATGCTCCTTAATCCGCAGATCCGATCCATCCTGCGAAGATCGTCAGCTTGCTTTACAACTTACCTTTTCGTAGAGTGGGTCTGGTGTCACCCCATATAGGTTGCATGCCGATGATCCCCGCAGGATGGATCGGATCTGCGGATTGGGGAGCACAATGGATCGGACTCCGATCCATTATGCTCAATCTGTGGTAGGTGTCACACGGTGCGGAGCGCACCCCCAGCACCTGCTTAGGGACGCCCCTGGTCCTCACCATAACATGCTGAATTAAAGGTTGATGTCAGATCTTTCTTTTGAGTCACTCTAAGTCTAAATGAATGAAAAGCATTCCCTGAGAGCACGAGGTGGAGATGTGGGGCAGTAATGTTACAGGACCCAGAAGTAGCAGTGACTACTACAATAATTCATTGCTTCCACAAGGATCGGCCAGGTATGGAATATGTGCATTTACATTGCTCCTTACTGGACCAATATAACTATAAAAAGAAAAACCTGGATTTAAGCTTTGCAGCCTGACTGCAGGGAAACAGTGGCAGGAAGAGCTTCTAGTCCTCTGCTACTGATCACGTTAAAAAAAAAAACAGCCTTTAGGATACAGAGTAAAAATAAATAATTAATATCAATAAACTTATTTTAAAATGTCATAAAATATATATTTGAAATCAAATATTTAATATTTTTGGCAATACCAGGGTGTGGAATTTCTGCCAGTCACAGGCTGTGTCATGTCCCACTAGCCTGTGTCATGTCCCCCGCCCCCCCCCATTGTGTTTAGCTGGTTAGTGGGCATGGAAGAGGAGGGAGGGCTTGGGTTTTCATACCATTGTGTGTACGCCCAAATGTGTGACTCTATAGTCACATGGGCTTCTCAGATGTGATATGGAGGAAATGCTCAGAATAGAAACTCACTGAAAACTGAGCATGAGCAGTAGCTGCCACCACTGCTGTGTAAAATCCCAACTGCATTGGGGACATTGCCAGGAGGGGGAGATACAGAACAGCAGGATCAACCAGGTTTTTTGCAGAATACAGAAAATGAATCCCATAGTGTCTGAGTATGAACAGCATGCAATATAGTTTTCAATGATGTGGGTTCACTAACACTTTAAGGCTTTACTACGGTGATATCCATGCTCAGAATATGGCCCCTGCATCCCTGAGCCTCTCTGAGTCTAATGAATTTAAGGGAGGCATGCAAGAGCTCAGGTTTTGAAACTGAATGTCAATCTCTGTATATGTAGTATGGCTTTAATGCCAGAATGTGCAGTTATTGTATTTAATATCACCTGTTGCTAAGGCTTTATAACACTCTAATGCAGGCCATAGATGGGTAGAAAATCGGCCGATTTTTTAGCCGAAAATAAAATCGGCAGATTTTCGGATCGTTAGTGGGCTAATTGTTCGGCCGTTTTTCAGTATTTTGGCAGATTTTTTTAATCGGTACAGTTGGAAAAAAATCGGCCGATTTTCGCGGCAATGATGGGCAAATCGGCCGATCTTTTTACCGATAAAAAAAATCTTCACATGAGCAGTGACCTGCAAGAGGAAGACAAAAAGAAGAAGAAAAAAGAAGAAGAGGATGAAGAAGAGGAAGAAGAAGAGGAAGAAGAAGAGGATGAAGAAGAGGATGAAGAAGAAGAAGAGGATGAAGAAGAAGAAGAAGAGGATGAAGAACAGGATGAAGAAGAGGAAGAAGAAGAAGAGGAGGAAGAAGAAGAATAGGAAGAAGAAGAGGATGAAGAAGAAGAGGATGAAGAAGAAGAAGAGGATGAAGAAGAAGAGGATGAAGAAGAGGATAAAGAAGAAGAGGAAGAAGAGGATGAAGAAGAGGATGAAGAAGAAGAAGAGGAAGAAGAAGAGGAAGAAGAGGAAGTAGAAGAAGAGGATGAAGAAGAAGAGGAATTCCAGTCCGGCAAAAAGTGTCCCTGCAGAGAGCTCCGCTATTTCTTTGACAGTTCCTTGACATTTAAAAAACATCTGTATCTGAAATGGATACAAATAGATACATTGTTGCAACCGCTATAAATGTCAAAGAACTGTCAAAGAAATAGCGGAGCTCTCTGCAGGGACACTTTTTGCCGGCTGTAGACGGGATGAAAATTGGCCGATTTTTTTTACCGTTGCTGGTAACGTCGGCCACTTGAACAACCGATTTTTCGGTTTTTTTAAAGAAAAATCGGCTGATTTTCGACCCATCTATGGCCTGCATTAGTCTTTCATACTGCACTGATGATGATCAACAAGCTTGAAGCAGCACTATGAAAGTTAGAATAAATCACTTTAAAATGATGCAGTATTTTTATCCCAGAATTCTGGATGTACAACTGCCTTGGTGTAAAAGGGATGAGCTGCATGGCTCTGCCCACTGTTCTAAAATGAGGAATAAAGTCCCCATTTATTTGAATTTGTAAAGGTAATGAGACATGCAGACATTTTGGAGGAGATTTACTAAAGCTGGTTCAGTCATAATCTCGTGCAGCTGTGCATGGTAGCCAATCAGCTTCTAACCTCAGCTTGCTCAATTAAGATTTAGCAATAAAACCTGGAAGCCGATTGGTTTCCATGTAGAAGTGCACAAGATTCTTAGTGAACAAGCTTTAGCAAATAAACCCTTTTGTGTTTTGGTCTGGCTTCTTGTGTTTTTGTGTTATTGTGTTTTTCTGCTTCAGTTTATCATCCTCTCTGAGCTACCAAATCTCTCCTTTTCCCCTTAAGTGATATTATAGGTTTTTTTTTAAAAAATAACAAACATGTTATACTTTCCTTACAATGGTTTTGCACAGAGCAGCCCCAATCCTCTCCTTTTCGGGTCCCCTGCTGGAGCTCCTGGCCCCTCACCCCTGCCGAGCACACCCAGAGCAAGCAGCTTGCTTTGGGTGCAATCCTGCAATTTCACTCATGAGTCCCGCTCTGTATGTCCATAAGACACACAGAGCAGGGCTCAGCCCCATCCCCCCTCCCTCCTCACTGGCTGTGATTGGCAGCAGTGGCAGCGAATGGCTCCCGCTGCTGTCTCTGAGCCAATGAGGAGGCAGAGTGCCAGGACAGCAGACGCTCTTGTGCACATCACCGGATTGGGTAAGTATTGGGCTGTAGGGGGAGTGGTATACTAAAAGATTTTTACCCTCATGCATGGAATGCGTGAAGGTAAAAAAAAACCTTCAGGCTTTACAATCACTTTAATTTCCATTTGTTTGAAATGAGCAATGCATGTTGTTTGCAGTCATATACTCTTCTCTATGCAGACTACAAATCCCTTAGTCCATAGACCATCTCCAGAGTGAGCAAGAAAGCTTAGCCATGTTCCTATAAAAAAAAGAGGAATTTGGATATTTGAAGGGGACTGGAAACAATAAAAGGTACTTTATTTAAAGTGTAACTTTTTTTGTTTACGTTAGAGTAAGGGAGAGTTATAACCCCAGTCAGTTTTGTTTTCTGCCTATCTGAATCTCATTGGAGAGATTTCCCTTCACTTCCTGTCCTGTTCCATAGTCAAAACTGGAACTGAGAGGACATTCATCTAAAGTGATCGAATTCTGAGGTGTCAGGGTCACCAGAACAAGTATTGCTATTGGAAGACTTCCCTAGTTTCTATTACTGTTTTAATGTCAACCTAAAATTTGGGATTTCACTTTCAGAGAAAACAGTAACAATACAAATAGAGAGGGTGAATCTCCAACACAGACAGTAATAAAAACTGATAGGGGTTCTAATCTCTCTCAACTCTGTCCAAAACGAAAAATACAGTTTTGTCTTTAGTTATATTTTAAGTATACTTACTTGAATATATATTTTTTTACACCAAAGTTTAGTGTCACTTTGAAGATTTACCAATGGGGACAGTCACAACAGTGTGTGACAGAATTGATATTATACTACTGGGTACAGTGAGTCATGAAGACTGCAAATATGTAACATGCCAGGAACATCTCTAATGTGACTGAGGCTGAACCATAAACATTAGCTTTGGTTTGTAGACCGAGACTTTGCATTGCAGCCACTACTTAAAGGCTTCCTAAACCAGGCCATTGTGTTTAAACTATTTGAAAGTATGTTCCCTATATTTAAATATGATATACCACAAGATGGTATCTCATGGGTGGTTCTTAATGATTCCATTTATAAAACAGGAGAGTCTGGAACATTTGGACACATTTTAGGATGTCTGAAAATACTGAAAAGTCCAAAAGATTTTCAGGAATAATTCCTTACAATGAACCTTATGTGAAAAGCAGGCCTCTGAAAAAACATAGCATTCTGCCAGGCCAACCTGAAATGATTTGCTTAGACATGGGAGAGGTTGTGGGACACAGTGGTAATCATGGTGGTAGACCACAGACTGGCACACACTATACAAATGATGGAGGAATGGCATTATGTTGGAATACAGTGTTCTCCCACACCTGACAACAGCCAATGCCAAATGACATAGAAAGCATATAGTATTAATCATTATTTCCAGTAGTAGAAAAAGTAAAATGTCTACAACAACAATACTGTTAAAAATATAAATTCTGACATATATCAAAGGATAAGTTTACCTTTTGTAACATGTTATACCCATATTCCCATATTCAGGGTTTAACATGTTACATGTTATGAATGGACCACCCCCCTCATACCCTTGATCGCCGTTGTGACAGCTAGTGGGAGTTCTTCCCCCCCAATAGCTGTCTCAATTTTTAAAAAATGTGTTGAGCGGGGCTTTGCGTAACAGTATTCTGTGAATGAGAACACTGCAGTCTTAACGGCTGTCGGCCTGTAGTTCTCAATGAACTAACACAGTGCTGTGGTAGTTCATTGAGCCTTCCTATCAGTAAGTATCTGCTTTCCCGTACGGGATGTACGAGCACACAGATACACTGACAGGTCTGCAGGAGACCTGCATGGCACCAGCAATCTTCTGATCGCTGGTGCAATGCTTTAGAAGCTCCAGAAACAAAAATAATAAATGCACATTTTTTTACCTGCAAAAAAAAGTTCAACTATTATTTTTTGTAAAAAGGTGAACTTATCCTTTAAATTAATGACAGTAAGAATCAGATAATGAAACACATGACATCACAAATTAGGAATGTATTCTAACACATCCCTCTCACCTGACAATGCACTGGTTTGCTAACAGGTTAGTTATGGGACATTGCATTGCAGGCTTGGGGTGTAGAAGCATGCATATTCCACACTATGGGAGAGCAGAGTATCGGTGCTGCACACTAAAGTTTGTTTAAAAAAAATATTCAATGTAAATGTGTAATAGAGCGTAATGATACCCATTCTGTAAGGTACTCTCTTCTGCCTCCTATTTACTTGATAAATACTAGCCTAAGGCTGTGTGGAAAAGGAAAGGTTTGGGAGCTCACAGAGGATGTTACACAGTAAGAAACAATTTCTTGACAAATAGATTACAGAACCATTAAAGTGGTTTTAAACATAAAATAATTTTCACCTTATAGCATTTTCTGCATTAAGGCAAAAAAAACTTCCACTAGCTACTCCCCCCATCCCCAAACACTTACCTGAGCTCTCTATTTATCAAGTGCTATGCCAGGGCGGGGCACTCTGTGTGTGTCTAAAGATGCACACACCCCAGCTGGGAAGCGTGCTCACAGGTAGAGGTTATGCTGTCTTCTACCTGGGTAAACTCATCTTTTAAAGCAAATCTCCAGGCAGATACTAAAAATCAATACAATTATGTATTCAGTCTTTAAATCATTATGTTTTAAATGCAGTTGGATTTTTCTTGAAATCGGCCAGTCAGAAACCCTGTATAGCACCAATCAGATGTACTGGATTGGTAAGTAAAGGGTAAAGGAAGTAAAAGAAATAGGAAACAGCCAGCAGGTGTTTGCACATGTGAGTAGAATGGTTTACAGCAATGGGCAAGTGTGAACTGTCTGGTAGCTGAGGCCGTGTTTGCTGAGCTCCTGCTACCTTTTGCTGTACCCCAAAACAGACAGGAAACCCTAAACACTGGTATGAGACTGGTATATTGGTGAAGATCTTGGTTTGAGCATGACCTCTGGGTAACCAACTTCATGTCTGGGCTCTTCTGGACTCAGGTAGTATGGTAACCATTGTTCATACTGGGGTAGCTAGGAGAGTAGGCCCAGTATCTAAGATCCTGCAAGTAGTATGTATACACGGGGACATTAAAGAAAACCCACTTGTACCAGTGACACTAACAGTTGCATGTTGCACAGTTACCCAGGAGGTTGTGATGGTACCCACCTAATAAACAATATCATCATGGGGCATGGCTGTCCTTTATTTGAGGAACCCTGGGACACTTTGCGGTTAGTAGTGATTTGCTATACTGAGTCACCGAAGTGACTAGTTACTAGTCCCTCAGCCTTTTAGATGCATGGTGCTCAACCTAACTCCTAATGAAGCATTGAGAAATAACGTAGGGCTGAGAAAACAGAGGCAGAGATAACAGACTGGTTCTACTGGTCTGCAGTTACGGCAGAGGTGAAGTGATATTGTAATTCATGTCCCACTTGTCAGTTAACTGCACCAGTATTGCATTTTAGGAAACCCCTTGGTGCCTCTGCCCAATATTGAGGTACCATTTGAGTGTATTGCGATGGATCTTGTAGACCCCTTAGTGAAATCGGCTCAGTGACACCAATACATCCTAGTGATACTCAAATATGTCACAAGGTATCCAGAGGCGGTCCCTTTGAAGAAAATCTCTTCCAAGGCAATTGCTATTGAGTTGTTCAACATGTTCTCAAGGATGGGGTTCCCTCAGGAAATCTTGAAGGACCAAAGCACCCCATGTCATGCCAGACCTATGCAAGGTGTTCCAAATTAAGCAATTGCATACCTCAGTCTATCACCCGCAGAGAGGCAGGCTGATCGAAAGGTTCAGTAAGACCTTAATATCCATGCTCAAAATGGTGGTACAAAAAAGATGGAAAGGATTGGGACTGCTTACTCTCAGTCATGTTTGCCTTCAGAGAAGTACATTAAGCTTCCACTGGGTTTTTCTTGTTTGAGTCTAAGCCCACAGGGAGTTTCTTGACCTGGTAAAAAACACCTGGGAGTGAAAATCTTTTCCATATTAGAAAGCGGTGGAACATATATCCCAGATGAAAGATAAGGTCACCAGCGGGACCGCTGGCGGTGCTAATACCCACAGTTGAGAGTAACTTCCTGGCTAGGAGCCATTTGAGGTCATAGAAAAGGTTGGGGAGGTAAATTATGAGGTACAACAACCAGCAAAGTTAAAGCCATATCAAATCTACCTGGGAACAAGAATGTAGAAAACTAATGAAGTCACCATACATTGAACCCAGAGTGGGGCTTTAAGCTTTCCTTTAACTACATGCATTACTAAAAGGAATGGATAAGAAGTAACAGCCGTAAAATCATTATAAGCTATTCTAAAGAGTGTGAACTTAGTCTTAAAAAAAAGTGACAAAAAACAGTCTAGACTAAAATAATACATTTACTGTACATAAATATAATGAATCAATGTGCAACCAGACAGAAGGCTGAGATTATCCCCAGCATAAAAGGACCTTTGTAAAAATAGTTATCCTAAATAAACAGAAAGTCTTAAACAATCTTTAACATGGAGAAAAGCTACCACTTTGGAAAATATAAGATCTCTTTATGGCTTTGCAAGGGCCCGTATTTCTACAAATCACTGAAGCCCATGAAAAATATGTTTGTTTGTACAGCTGTATATTATTACGGTACAAAGTAGCCTGGCTAATCATGACACACTTGTTACATGGTGAAACATGCTATCCTGACATTAATACTTTATATTAATTTGAAACTATTGAGTACCATGTGCTGACTTGTTCAAGGAAAAGCATGGCAATCAGTCTTACAACTTTCCTGAAGGAATTCCTGCTTTTGCAGTTTTGCAAGCTGACCTATGCAGAATGAATATATTCAATAAGCCAACTCTGAGCTTATTGTAATTAAAGTACATATAAACCCAAACACTGAAATATGTGGTTATTGGACATATGTGTTTAGTTTCAATTTGTTTTTTGGACAAATATTTCATTTTTGGAGATTCGGATGTATACGAATCTCCAAATGGACAAGAACGAATGTCAACGAATCTGAAAAAAGTTATAACGAAATTAACAAATACATTCCTTTCATTCAGATGACGTCACATGATGAGATAGTAGATCATGCCCATGGGGCATGGTGTCCCCCTTCCATTGATTCAAGCCAAACTGGGCATCCCATAATCCCTGTTTCCCTATCCAAGTTGATTTCCCTGAATAAAGCAATAAAACCAGGCCCATAGACTGGACATTGTCTTTGTATGCAAGACTATGTGAGAAACACCTTTTATGTGGCTGTGTAGGGAGAGGCTTAGGGGTACCCACTACACAGCGGCCCTTATGAGGATAGTGCTACACACGCACTAACACTGTTGTATGCCATCTTGATTAATAGTCTCTGGACTGGCCTGCAACTTGTTCATTGCCTATCAGTAATAGGACACACTTGCCACTTACTACTGCATGTAGTACCGCCACGCTAGCGTCTCTTTTTAGACCTGTAAAATTAAAAGTTCTGGTTTGACTTGAATGCCTCTCGTATATTTCTGGATCTTTTTTGTACTTGCAGAATGTTTAAAGAGATAACACACGGGGAAATGTGCATGCATTGTAGAGTTCCCTTTTCCCCTTTACATATACTTTATTTTACCTTTCTCATGTCGATTGACATTTTGCATTTGAGCTTAAAAAGTTGTACTGTGGTCCCAAATGGATTAAATTTAATTTAATTATATTAGTATATTTACACTTGAATATTCTTTAACCACTTGTGGGCTGCCCTATAGCAGTTTAACTGCTACAGGGTGGTCCTCCTGTGCAAAATCACATATACAGTATATGTGATTTTGCACTTCTGCCATAGGGGCATGCGCACTCTGGTGGTGGCTTGCTTCTGCTGTAAATGCTCACAGCAGAAGCCGATCTTCAAATCCCGGCGAACGGAACAATTGTTGGGCAGGAGAAAGAACAGAGCTCTGCCTATGTAAACAAGGCAGAGCTCTGTTCTGACAGGTGGTGAATTGAAGGACCTTGACCCTGAAAGGCTGAGAACATGATCCTTCACTTCCTGTAGTAACAACGCCACCTAGTGTACACCAAACACATAGCTAAGCACACATTTAACCCATTGATTGCCCTAGATGTTAACTACTTTCCAACCAGTGTCATTAGTTCAGTGACCAGTGCATATTTTTAGCACTGATCACTGCATTAGTGTCATTGGTTCCCACAAAGTGTCAATTAATATAAAAATTTCCACCACAATATCGTAGTCCCGCTATAAGTTGCTGATCACCACTATTACTAGTAATAAATAAATAAATAAATAAATAAATAAATAAATAAAATTCCAGTATATGTCACATAGTTTGTAGACGCTATAACTTTTGCGCAAACCAATCAATATACACTTATTGGGATTCTTTTAACTAAAAATAAGTAACAAAATACATCTTGGCCTAAATTTCATCTATGTACAGGGTTGCATGACCGCGCAATTGTTAGTTAAAGTAACGCAGCGCTGTATCGCAAAAAATGGCCTGTCAGGAAGTGGGGGGGGGGTAAATCTTCCGGAGGTCAAGTGGTTAATGGAGCACTAACTAACTCTTATGATGCGTTGTTCAGGAAATTGCAAAAACAATCAAATGGATGGAGACAACCTACCACCAACAGTTTCTATCAAAATAATGAGACAATTAAAAGTGTCAGTATCTGATCTGTTCAGTTGTGTTTGCGACCAAAAGCTGATTGAAATAGGTTGAAATTGTTAAATAATTGTCCTGCATGGGCCCAGTTTTAGGGTCCATTCACACTACTGCCCATTAATGTGTGTTGAGTTAAAGCAGACCATTATTTTGAATGGGTTACCTAACACACCAAAACACATCGAAGAGGTGCACACTGCATTTTTGGCAGTGCAACAATGCACATTAATGCAGCACAGTAGTGTGAAAAATTATTATTACCAATCCTAAGGGCCGGTGCACACTATAGAAACACAGTCCAGATGCGTTCCGGATGCGTTTTTGCATGCAAGTTTTTGACATGTTTTTGGCATGTTCCGGTGCGCTTTTCATGCATTCCAGTGTGTTTTTGATACATATCAGTTAGTTTTTTTCCCTTCTCTTTTTCTTCAATTTAAATAGGGATGTGTGCACCCCAGTGCATTTTTGATGCGTTTTACCACGTTCCAGTACAGTTTTGTGCAGAAAAAATGCAGCATGTTCTACTTTTTTTTCTGCAACTGGAACACACTGGAACTGCAAGCACTGATGTAAACTATGACATTGACAACCATATAACCTACTTTCTGTGCATTTTAGATGCAGAAAAAACCAACTGAAACACATGTAGTGTGTACTGGCCCTTAAAGCAGTAGTAAATTCTCCATTTAGGTAAACGTGTAATAAGGCGTACCTGTAGGTACAGCAACTATCTCCTAACCGTGCACTATTTAGAGATATTTACTTTAGCAATGCTGGTGATGTCACCTGCGCATGCGCACTACACTCTCAATGGACGGCATGTCGTCCATTGAGAGATCCATGCCACGGCCGTGACTCCCACACATGCATGGAAGTGACATCATTGCAGCTCGGCCATTCAAGCAGCCCATGAACCCAAAAGGAAGACCTGGTAAAGATGGAAGCCCTGTCAGCGGTGACCATTGGAGGGGTTCATTTTCAGGTAAGTCTTTCATAATGTGCTAGTATGTAATGCATACTAGCACATTATACTCTTAACTTGCAGGGAGATTTTTTTTTTTTTGTTTTCTTTTTTGATGTTTACTACCACTTTAAATGGCATCAGATTTCTTTTTTAATTTTTTCTCCTTTATTTTCACCAGTTGATCCTGCCAATAAGTCTGCTATTTTTCAACTTCCTTTACTGGACCAAGCTATCCGGCAAAAGTGGCAGTTAGAAAGTTGAGACAACACAATTAACACCTTGTATTCATTTATATAACACTTTTATCCCAAAAGGAAAATAATATTGCTGTAATTAGCCAGAGTTTGGCTTTCATTTGTTAGTCAAGTCCATCAAACTCTGCTAGTGCATCTAACACCACCCTCTCCACAAGGTGAACATGCTGTTGTCTAAGGGTGTCCATGGTGCTCCTCCATCCAGAGTGGGGACACCCAAATGAGAATAAAGGTAAAAAAGCCTGGAAATAGAAAATGAATGCAGTCACAACTTCTAAGGATTGGTAAGCTGCAAAATAGTAAATGTATGTTTGTGGTTTTAATGGTGCTTTAGGTTCTTTAGTAAACCAGGTCACAATGAGTGGAATTTTGTCTGTGTTTTCCAATTGACTGCTGTCAATTGTGCACTTGCGACAGAAACAATTGAGTACTGTCCAAGATACTTTTTTTATTTTCACTAACATACAATTTTCAGGACAAGCTTTCAGGGTATGTCCCCTTCTTCAAGGTCCAAGCAGTACTGAGTACTGCTTGGACCTTGAAGAAGGGGACATACCCAAAAGCTTGTCCTGTATGTTAGTGCAAATAAAAAAAGTATCACGGACAGTAGTCAATTGTTCCAATTGACTGCAAAATCAACTAGAATACCAGGAATCTGGTAATTTACTATGACTACCTATTATATCTTCTGAGGAAAACTTTAAGAGCTTTTCCATTTTAGGTGCCACACATGTGTATATGGCTTGTACCTATAAGAGTGTGTTTTATTCAAGCATGCGGTTCACGTCAAGTGTCCCCTTCTCCTTTTGCTAATTGAATTGTTTGTATGTTTTCTCAGTAAACCTCTAAGAAAGCACATTTATTTTACCGGTAAACTAGCAGTCCAATGAAAATAAGCAAAACCAGATGAGAAAACAACAGCAATGTCACAAACTACTGCAGATTGCAGTCAATCTGTCCTGAAAACTAAATGAATGGCATCCATCATAGTGAGGGAAAATGTAAATGCCCTCACCACAAGAATAGCCTGTTAGTTTATAATTCAATAGGGCTATTGACAGGGGAAGATAACCTAGGACCTGCAAAGCTTAGCCCTTGTCATGGCTGCCAGTCTAGTGGAATGTGTGCAAATTCATTCAAATGTAGACCCACTCTGTTCCAGTTAATTAAATGCATTTTCTGTGTTCTGGAAAAGGCTCACTAAACATACATTATGAGTAGATTTAAGTCAAAGAGCTTTTAATAATATTCAATGAAAATGTGTTCCATCAGAAGTGAATATATTTATTGGATAAATAAACCAGCAAGACCCAAATGTCCCAACCTCTGCATCAGTAATCGACATATAATGGCATTCCACAGATCAATCAAAAAAGTCGGTTTTCACAATTTCACCTGCAAAGGCTCAATGCAGCTTTAACTACCTTGGTAGTGAAAACTGACTTTTTGTTTGATCTAACTTATGTCATTATAAGTTAGTTACTGATGCAGAAGCAAGAAAAACAGGGTGCCATCATTAGCTACTTAGCTATAGTGACAGTTATATTTTCCAGTATATACCTGTGTTCTTGTCTAGTAAATCTAAATCCAACCACTAAAATTTCTTACAAACTTTAAAATGTTTCTGCAATTTTAAAATATGTTTCCAATTTCCCTAAATATTATACAGGATTTATATAGCGCCAACAGTTTGTGCAACACTTTACAAAATATAGGGAAAAAGTACAGTTACCATACAATTTAATACAAGAAGAAGATTAGGAATGCCCTGCCATGAGAGCTTACAATCCAAAAAGGAAGGGCCAGGTGCTACAAAATGTAATAACTGTGAGAGGTGAACTGATAGAGAAAAACAAACAGGAGGTAGGAATAGACTTCCCTGGCGATTGCCTAAGGGATAATTGGAAGGGGGCCAAAGTAGGAGATAGCCAGACAGTTTGGGGAAGGGAGTTCAAGAGATGGGAGAGGCTCTGGAGAAGTCTTGGAGGCAAGAATGGGAGGAAGTGATGGGAGGAGGCTAGAGAGAATAGGTCCTGGGAGAAGTGGAGTAGACAGTTTGGATAGTTTTTTGAGATGATGATGGTGATGTAATTGTGTATGGCTTTATATATTGATACATTTTAACAATTTTTATGTTGGGCTAGGGGAAGCCAATGGAGGTATAGTTGGTAAGGTGGATGAGACTGGCAGCAGCATTCGGGATTGACTGAAGAAGTAATAAAGTAATAGCATGTTTAAAGATATATCAATGAAAGAGAATTGTAATAGTTGAGGCGAGAGATAACCAGGGAGTTACCTAGTATCTTCATGGTATAGTTTTCAATAAGAAGTGAATTTTGGAAATGTTATGGAGGTAAAACAGTAAGACAGTAATTGGATATGTGGCCTGAAGGAAAGGTTGGGTACAGGACTACACATAGCACCCTAACATGTGTGAACGGACTGCAATTGTGCTAATGATCTCAATGGAAAAGTTGGATTACGAGTTTGAAGAAGTGATTTGATATCCATATACTGTATAAATATTAGTTAGTTAGTGATGTGAAGGGTTGAGCTGAGAAGTAGAGGGTTAGAGAAGTAATTGAATTTGGGTGTTGTTAGTGTAGAGATATTATTGGAAGCTGTGGGAAGTTATACACTGACCCAGGACAGAGATGTAGACCGAAAATAGAAGGACAGCTACTTGGATAACTCCTACAGAAAGAGGAAATGGAGAGGAAGAGTTGTAGGTGACACTTATGGTGTGCTGAGATAAGTAGGAGACAAACCAAGAAACAGCGGAGTCTCATAGGGGAGTGAGAGTTTTTTTGAAGAGGAGCAGGTGGTCTTCTGTATCAAAGGCTGAAGAAAGATTTCCGAGTATGGAGAAGTGGCCATTGGTTTTAGTGGTTAGTATTTTGTTAATGAGCTTTAGTAGGGCAGTTGTAGTGGAGTGTTGCAGGCAGAAGCCAGACTGTAATGGATCAAGAAGATTGTTAATAGTGAGGTAGCAGCTCAGATGGTTGTAGACAAGGTGTTCAAGAATTTTGGAAGTAAACAGGATCAAGGAGACGTTCAATCTTAAAGAGTTCAAACTGGTGGGGTCAAGTAAGGGTTTTCTTAAGTATGGAAGTGACCAGTGCAAGTTTTAGAGCAGAGGGGAAGATGGAGAGGGAATAATTAGGATGTGAGTTAAGAAGAATATAATAGAGAAGAAGGTGACCTAGCAGTAGTAAGGGAACCTGGTCCAGGAGCAGGTTTCATGCAGCTTTTATTCAAAGAATACCTAGTGAACCAGCCATGAAGGTCCATGATTAGACACTTCCTTTCATGAGGCTACAGCTGTCTTTCAATTGTGTTTCTGTGTTGTTACACTGTGACATGCTATCTTGGTGTAGGTCACAAATAGCCATACTGACACAGATTGTGCAACCCTAGTCTGTTGCTGTCATCACCAAACCAGATCAGAGTCATGACATGCAGTGTTAGGTAATGCACTCTGGGAAAGCATAACACCCAGCTAACCTAAAATCCATCTAAAATTAAAAAATCTTTACAGCAAAAGACATAATTGTAAAATAACTCCATATCGATGTCATATAATATACAGTAAATGTACTATATTCCCACAGCATCAAGAGCATTTCAGTCTTGGGTTAGAATGTGCACACCACTAATGGAATTTCCATCTTTTGGAAACATTTTTATTTGAAATCACAATATGAATGTAATTGAAAATCTTCCAATATAGTTATTTAAGTGTTCTTTTCAAGTGTTCCGAGCTGCACTGTGTATTTAATGAAATCCTGCTTTCCAAAAAATGCTTATTGACATGACTGTCCATATAACTTCAGTTCTGGGAGAAATCGCACATTCTTACAGTTCTAGAGTTTCCCTGTAGTGTGAGACCATGTGCTGTGCTGTTGTGTGTCTCAAAAAGCTAGCCATTAGTGAACCCTCTTCTACTGTACATTACCTTCATAATCAGAACCATTCAGTTATCCAATATAAGAAATGCATATAGCGATTTGTAGTTTACAACAGAAAGCATGCAGTTGCTTGTCTAAGGCACTATATTAAACATCTTTTATAAGACCCAGTCTTGCTAAAAATGTTACACTTCTAATATATCTGATATTCTGAAATATCTTCTGATATAATGCAGGTACATGCTCAATTGAATAAAAACGTGAAAGCAACATCTAAGCACACTACTGAAACCAGTAACGTAGCTTCGAACTGCGGGGCCCCAATGAAAGATATAAAGTTATGCAGACCTATGTATTTAGGGCAGTGGTACTACTTAAATAAACGGTATACTGTATATTTAGCATAGCACGTCTCTGGGATACATTGGAATGGAGTTTCCCAGTAGTTCTCCCCTACTCACTCACTATTGGTCAGCATTGCATTGGACTGCCAGGACTTTTAGCCCTTGGCACTGTGCATCGTGTTACTCATATCACATGATGCGGAACGCAGGGGGTGCCAGTTGGCCTGCCGTGCAATGAACAATACATTCTGTGCTAATAAATATGTCTGAGTGGGAGATCATTCTGTGCCAAGATTTCGTTCATTGGACAGAGAAATTCACAGCTTTGTAGACACCACATACAATGGTAATCCTAAAGCTTCATACCACCACAGGGCAAAGGGGTGACAAAGAGGCCCTTATGAGCAGGGGCTTAGTCTCATATGTGACCTCTGCTGCCCTTGTTATTGTGCCCCAGTTGAGACATTTACAGTATATTGTATATAATCTAATTTACCTGCCAAAAGATTTGTAAAGCAATATACAGTACATGTTCTTGTGTTCCTCATATCCATATTGTGTTTAATAGCTTACAAATGATTATACTTCACACAGTGTCAGATGTTTGCTGATTTAAATGTACTCAATGAACTTGAATCTTGGTATGCTTTGTGTATTTCTTCCAGATCTGTGCATTAATTTATTATGAAATCTTACCTTAGCACAGGAGCTTCCTGTAATAAAGATAGGTCACTGCTGCTCTCTCTCCTAGTGCAGGTTGACTGGTCTCTTCTCCACCCCCTTCCTCTAGTTTTCTGCAAGCAGCCTGTAGTACAAGGCAATATCTGGGTTTTCAAAAGGCATTTAGTGCACACAAAGTGGATTCATTTCCTTAGTGGCTACTGAGTAATTCATTTCAATGAAACTTTTTTGTACCTGGAGTTCAACTTTAACTGTCTGAAGGTGATTTATGGTAATTATGTTACAATTAAAGTGGAGTTAACGTTTTCCCAAAACAGTCTTGGCAAAAATGAAGTAAAAGGACAACTCAGTCAATCATTGTAGCTTTATTCTTCTCCCTATTTTCTGTATCGGTATAGACGATTTTACATGTGTTTTTGTATTACCAGCAGCTATTTCACATTAAGGCCCTAAATACACTTGCTTTGTATAATCTTGGCTTAGAAATGTTAGCCTGAAAACAAAGCATGAACTTCATCAAGCATTTAACAAGCTTCATCCAGCTTTCTGACATCCTAAGGAACTCCTTTCTGAGAGTGTTTTATACAGGTTTTTTTTATTTGGAGTGCTGTCTAATGATTAGAATTGTTAGCAAGCTTCATTTTGTTAAAAGCTAATTTAATGCTAATTTAATGCTACTTCCAGGATTCTCAATAAAGTGCATGTATAGCCAAAATGCTTTGTAATTTTTTTTGTATGGACTATAGAATGGTTATAGCCTTCTTGTGACTTTAAAATAGTTTGTTCGGACCAAGTTGATCAAAACAAACGTGTTGCTTCTATCACAGATGCATCTGCTGGGAGTGCTGTATGAACTGTCTGTAGCTTTGGCTACATACATTATACAACACTGTGTTCCAGCAGTGGGATGGAGACTTCCCCTTCTGCTCCCGGAACACAATTGAGTCAGTCTTAGTGTTACTCCACCATTTACAGGAAGCTTTACATTTCATCAATGAATACAATGCTACCTCTGATTGGTTGAGATGGATCTGGTGACATCATCCACCTACCTCTCTACCTCCCCATATGGAAGAAAAATATATTTGAAATATATTTGAAAAATATTCTTCCCAAATATATTGACATATATTTGAAATGCTACAATTTTGGCCATATTCAATATATTTAAAAAAAAAAATATATATATATATATATATATATATATATATATATACACTGTATGTTGAAATGTGGTTTTTATTACAAAATATATGAAAAATATTTTTAAAAATACATTTCTAATATACTGCATGTCTTTAAAAATGCAAATCTTCATTTTTGGAATGCATTTACAAATATATGTAAAACTATATGTTAAAATAACTTTTTTATAGGTTAAAAAAAATCTGAAGAATATATTTAAAATAATCTTCAGTTTTTTTTAACATATAAAAAAGTAATTTTAACATATATTTTTACATATGTAGATTGTACATATGTAGATTTGTATTTTTAAAGACATACAGTATAATTGAAATGTATTTTTTTAAATATTTTTTCATATATTTTGCAATATATTTGGGATATATTTTTAAAATATATTTCAAATATAGTTTTCTTCCATGTGGGTCAGCCAATCAGATTAAGACCTGCATTCATTGATGCCATACAAGGCTTTCTGTAAATGGTTGAGCAGTGCTCAGCCTGATTCAATTTTGTTCTGGGAGTGGGACAGAAAGTGCAACCCTTGACCCAAAATGAAACAAAAGTATTGTCTTTAAATATTCTTTAAAGTGGAGCTAAAGGCTCCAATACTCACCTCCTTCCCAACAATGCAATATTTGAAAGCTTCCTCATGGGCATGGCCTCTTCCAGGCTTGTCATCTTCAGTCATTTTCATAAGAACTGTTGGCGCTTTATAAATACTGTATAATAATAATAAGCTGTGCCAGGATGACTTAACTCCCACATATATACATAGGAGTTAGTTCATCCCAGCAGCAAGGAATGTAGAGAATGTACACTGAGTTGTGAATGCTTGGCTCAGTGGACATTAAGGAGATGTTTGGAGCAGGAAGGTAAGAAGGTTTTATTGCATAATTGGAGCACACTGGTGCCACAGCTTTTAAAAGCATCAAAAAAGCTGAATTAAACATTTTAAAGTTTATCCAAAAATTTACCTTAATTAAAATTTATTTTGTAAATGCTTGCTGATGCATTACAGTCCACAAATGAAAGAATGCATCAAAATGAACCTTGTGTGTTTATAGCAGGCATTGCAGGAATATATAATGAAGTGGGTCAGTGAGGAGCCCGGGAAGAATGAAGACTGCTGAACTGAAACCTACTGAACCAAACATAGGAGCTCGAAGATGAGTGTAACATGTCAATATTATATGGATGTAAGCCAGTGGTCTCCTCCCTTGTGGCCTCTGGTTAGATGCAGCCATTTTCTTGTCTTTATCCTTGGGGCTCTATTCTTTCCACTGATATGTGACACTATCCCTCCTACTGACTCCAATGATGAGGCACCATTCCTTCCACTGGCACCAACAGTTAGACATAATTCCTCCAACTGAGACCAACAATATGGTGCTATTCCTTCCACTGATACCAATTATGGGGCACTATTCCTCCCAATGACACCAATGATGTGACACTATTCCTCCTATTAGCAACAGTGATGGGGCACTATTCCTTCCACTAACATCCGCGATGGGGCACTATTCCTTCCACTAACATCCACGATGAGGCACAATTACTTCCACTGATACCAATGATGGGGCATTATTGCGTCCACTGACACCAATGATGGAGCACTATTCCTCCATTAACACCAATAATAGGGCACGATTCCTCCCTCCAAAACTAAGGCTGGGGCACTATTCCTTCCACTAATACCAGTGATGGGTCACTATTCCTCCTACTGTACACACATGCTATGTAATTTTTTTTTCTCACAGACCACCAAAGGCATTCTTATACCCTCCAGGGAATTTTCTACTCTCACTGGCCCCTAATGTCTGAAAGACAGTTAACTAGCCTTTTGTTTAAAAAGTTTGGAGAACCCTGGTGTATGTGATGGGTGTATTGGGGTGCATTGTGCAGTGTAGATATTAGGAAGCATGCTGTTGTATAGTGGAGTGCTTGGTATTGGGTGTCGAGTGCCTCTTTTAGGGCATGGATGGTAAACTTAAATTTTTTTTAATTTGAGCGCTTACCCTAAATCATTCTCATAAAGACTGGCACATTCATTTATGAAATTAAAGTGTTACTAAACCCACAACAGTAAAATCAGTCTATATATGCAGTATAGCATGCTTGTTATAGTCACTGTGGAACCTGAGGGATTAATCCTCTGCATTGTGTAAAAATGCTGTTTGATCCTTTCTTCTCTGATCCTACCATTCTTCCAGTGTCATTCTCTCATCTTCTGATAAGACAGATTGTGTGGAGACACTGCACATGCTCAGTTTGGTGTGTATTGCTAGAGAGGTTTTTATTTTTAATCTTGGGAGAATGCATGTGACCAGCACAGGATCTATCAGCACTGCTCAGAAAGAGGTCAGGGGTTCTGCGTCTTCCTAGAGAAAACTCCTCCTACAAACTTTAACCAGTGCTCAGCTGGACACTGATAGAAGTCACAAGACTGTTATACTGTATACTGCTGATAAGAAAAGGTATTTAGCAGTTTATATTTACTAAAATAATTGCATTTCCATGTTCTGTGGGAGACCAGATATAGTGAATGCAGGGTCCTGGGTTTAGTAACACTTTAAGTTTAAATTCAGTTTTAGAATTTACAGTGCACATAAGCCTCTTAGTGAAAATTTTTGACAGTTCAGTATTGGTTTGCTTGTTATAGAAAACTAGTACAGTAGTTGGGGTTCACAGGGCAACTACATCAGTGTAACATCCCCAAGATTTTGATGTCAGGAACATACCTGGTCTTCCTCCTCATTCACCTGTGATGTGTTCACATTTCATTTTTGTAACTGAACCGGACCCCGACTGCACTTGGGTATTTCCGTTATACTCTTGCTTCCCTGTCTGAACACAGATCCACGGACACCACCGCTGACCAAACAGGAAATAGACTGCTTTATTTTAACATAGATACAAGATATATATACAGGGCGGGGAAATACACACCCAGACAGGAAACACATCAGCAGGTCCTCCCATCAGGGGAAAGGGCTGCCGGAAACAATACATCCCATAATAGTTTGCTCCCAAGCAAGACACACAATAGAACAATGAGATGCACCACGTGGCAGTGAACAATGAACAACCCCCACACCAATATTAGAACATTCCACCCTGTACCCCTAACAGGCACAGGGTGACTTACACATAATAGGGATATGGGGAGCTAAGACAGGGGTCCCCCCACCCCCAAAAGTCACTCCCATCACAATTTTGTATAGAAAAAACAGCAATACTCTGTCCTTCACACCCTTTATCAAAAATGTTGGTCTTTAGAAGGTATAATTAGGTGACTTGACAAAGGAGGCTATGTCTCCGAAAACCCTTCATCATAGCATCCATGACGTAGTCGTGATGTGTGCTCCTAGATTGAGATCTGCCCTCCCTCAGGGTTACTAGCCATCTACAGACCGGCTGGACCGGGCGCATGAGCAGTGGGGAGGGACACCAACAGTCTGTCACTGTGTCTCCAGCGCAGCCCTCGCTTGCTTGCAGTCGGCAGTGGATCACCCAGAGGCTTCAAATTCTACAGGGACCACACAATGGATCGCTTAACATGCAGACATGCTTGATACCTATGTGAAAATGTGAGTGCAATCAAAAAATTTTTAACCTTTATTACAAAAAAACGGTATTACACTAGGGTGGTTGTGTCCTCTCTCTCTTTGTATGTTGAAGATTTAGTTAGGCATACTGAAAACGGAAAAACAGCATACTGGTTAACCCCTTGGCGCTAGTGCCTACCGGCCCTTTAGGGTTTCAGAAGCGGGGTTTTAAGGTCATGTGACCACCGTGATTCGCCATCACAGCGGTCACGTGATCAGGAAAGGTCCCGATCGAAAGAGGAAATCGGGACCTTTCCGTGCGTACCGGACATGTGTGCTGGGAGTGTGCAGGGCACGTGCTCTCAGGACATATGTTTTTCTTAATTGCACATAAATGTGCGGGCGCTCGGCGTCAAGGCCCAGGTTCCGGGAGGCCGCACATTTGCGTATGGCCGGCGCCAAGAGGTTAAAGAACAATTTCCAAGAGAACTCAGTAACTTAGCTATTGTCCAGCACTAGGGATAAATGTAACATTTCCCTGTATGGTGGAAGATGAACGTCATGGATAATAACGGTGTTACTACCACTGTTATACATGACAGCTTCCTGCATTCCAGGATCTCCAGATTCAGACCTCAAAAGTAGGTAGTTTGTGTACATCAAATGTCTTCATTTTCAGTTCTGACTGGAGCACAACTTTAAATAAAAATGAATCAGTCCATGGATGTACAGTATGAGAACACATAACATGTAGGGGTCCCTTAGGGCTTGCGTTAATGGCTTTTATGAGCCTCCAAGCGCCATTTGTTATAAAGCATCTCTATAAGGAACATTCCCTATTCATACACTTTGCACTGTGTGCAGCAAACCATCCAGAGCACAGCCCGATGCAGGTGGGGGTCAGACAACCCTTTAATAGATGATTTCCACAGGCTGTGACATAGATTATACAATAGAGCCATCACCTGTCCCTGTGGGCTAGCCTCCCTGCTTACACCTGGCATTACAGGAGCAATATTCAAGGATGGCCAATAGATCCTGCTCCCCTCCAATAATGCATTCCCTAATGTATACCGACGACAACATACCAAAAGACATTGATTTGCTAAAGGCAAATAGACTGTTCACTTTGCAAGGGAATTTTCCCATAGCTCAGTGAACGAGGTGAAGATCTGCTGACTTCCATCTGCAATCAAAAATATAGTTTTTTAAGTCATCTTTGCACATGATTGGGTATTCTTTGCAAAGTGAATTTTCACCACATCTACTAAGCTAAGAAAAAAATTCCCTTGCAATGTGAACAGCCCATTTGTCTTTAGTAAATCAACCCCTTTAGGTATGTTGTCTTAGGTCTTGGGTCCCTCCCACAGCTCCTCTCTCTGCACAGGCTGTGTACAGCTCAGTGATGCTGTCACCACTACTTTTACAAGGTAATATCTTGGTTTGTCCGGTTCACACACAGTGGATTTATATCATTTGTGGCTATTGAGGATTTTTTTTAAATGAATGAGGTTTTTGTGCCCGGAGTTAAGCTTAAAGTGACATTAAACGCTCAGTTGTAAGCACTTTCAGCAGATGATTTAGGCAGATAGTTTATTCACAGATGATTTAGGCAGATTGTTTATTCACAGACTGGGGCGGACTGACAACTCATGGGGCCCCCAGGCAATAGGGGATCATGGGGCCCCTGTGTCCTTGTCCAAACTCAAAAAAGCCTATGAAAAAGGTACCAGGGGCATCTCATGGGGCCCCCTACTGTCCCCAGGCCTCGGGCAGTGCCCGAATTTCCAAATGGTCAGTCCACCCCTGTTCACAGATGATTTAGGCAGATAGTTTGTTCACAGATGATTTAGGCTGCTTTCACACTGATCTGTTTTCCTTCCACTTTTCTTCACACTAATCTGTTGCAGGTCCTGCGCGTTTTTCATAGTCCTGCTGGCTGCATTTTTGGTACAGGTTTGGTGCAGTAAAAAAACTACACCAAAAATATATCTCCCTTACTGAAATCAATAGAAAATGTGGTACAGCCCATCAAAGTTGAATCTGCATTGTATTTTTGTGCTTTTTTTGAGTCCCATGTCCTTTAAAAAAACGCACCGCAAACGCTGTAAAAACGCGACAAAAATGCATATGCATTTTTTCTGATAATCAGTGTGAAAGTAGCCATAATCGCTCAGTAGCATGTGCAGTTTATTTATCTTTTGATCCGTGCTTAGGTTTCAGTTTAAGTTGGTGCCATGGTCACTACCTCAGGTTTCCTGTTTCAGGGTGGCTCCTTTCTTTTGCAGCTTCCCATGGAGGCACCCTTGCATGCAAGGACTAGAGTCTACACCAGCCTTTCTCAACCAGAGTGCCCAGGCACCTTGGGGTGCTTTGAGGTTTCTTCAGGGGTGCCTTGGCAAAATGTCTAAAAGTTGCACAAAACTTGTATACAAGCCAGCGGGTGGAACAATCCTGCCTTTTAGTTACACAAAGCCACAGGTTTTTATTATGCACCATTACAACCTCCTATCCACCGACCTCTTGACAACCAATGACAGCTTCAGCTGATAAGGAGGATGTCAGTTGCCTGCACAGCATCCTTGTTTGACCCTCTCCTGCCCCTCTCCGTCAGTGCTGGGGTCACATTACCTCAGTGATGGAGAAAAACACTGTAATACTATTCAGGACCAGCATGCATGAATGTATTTTATTTGGAAGAATAAATTACCTCTAGCATTGGGAGGCCATGTGTGGATGTTGCTGCGTTATATAAAACTATTAGAATAGTTTTTACATTTTAGAATGGGGTGCCTTAAGACTGTCCATAATTTTAGAGGGTGCCTCAAGACTGTCCATAATTTTAGAGGGTGCCTCAAGACTGTCCGTAATTTTAGAGGGTGTCTCAAGACTGTCCATAATTTTAGAGGGTGCCTCAAGATTTTCCATAATTTTAGAGGGTGCCTCGAGACTGTCCATAGTTTTAGAGGGTGCCTCTAGACTGTCCATAATTTTAGAGGGTGCCTCAAGACTGTCCATAATTTTATAGGGTGCCTCAAGACTGTCCATAGTTTTAGAGGGTGCCTCTAGACTGTCCATAATTTTAGAGGGTGCCTCAAGACTGTCCATAGTTTTAGAATGTGCCTCTAGACTGTCCATAATTTTAGAGGGTGCCTCAAGACTGTCCATAGTTTTAGAGGTGCCTCAAGACTGTCCACAGTTTTAGAGGGTTCCTCAAGACTGTCCATAATTTTAGAGGGTGCCTCTAGACTGTCCATAGTTTTAGAATGTGCCTCTAGACTGTCCATAATTTTAGAGGGTGGCTCAAGACTGTCCATAGTTTTAGAGGGTGCCTCAAGACTGTCCATAGTTTTAGAGGGTGCCTCTAGACTGTCCATAATTTTAGAGAGCGCCTCGGGACTGTCCATAATTTAAGAGGGTGCCTCAAGACTGTCCATAATGTTAGACGGTGCCTCAAGACTGTCCATAGTTTTAGAGGGTGCCTCAAGACTGTCCTAAGTTTTAGAATGTGCCTCTAGACTGTCCATAATTTTAGAGGGTGCCTGAAGACTGTCCATAATTTTAGAGGGTGCCTCAAGACTATCCATAGTTTTAGAGGGTGCCTCAAGACTTTCCATAATTTTAGAGGGTGCCTCAAGACTGTCCATAATTTTAGAGGGTGCCTCAAGACTGTCCAAAGTTTTAGAGGGCGCCTCTAGACTGTCCATAATTTTAGAGGGCGCCTCAAGACTGTCCATAATTTTAGAGTGTGCCTCAAGACTGTCCATAGTTTTAGAGGGTGCCTCAAGACTGTCCATAGTTTTAGAGGGTGCCTCTAGACTGTCCATAGTTTTAGAGGGTGCCTCAAGACTGTCCATAATTTTAGAGGGTGCCTCAAGACTGTCCATAGTTTTAGAGGGTGCCTCTAGACTGTCCATAGTTTTAGAGGGTGCCTCAAGACTGTCCATAATTTTAGAGTGTGCCTCAAGACTGTCCATAGTTTTAGAGGGTGCCTCAAGACTGTCCATAGTTTTAGAGGGTGCCTTGACTGAAAAAAGGCAGAGAAACACTGGTCTACACCATGTGCATCAAAAGAAACCCACAGCCCCATAGCCTAGGATGGAAAGACACTCCCCTGCTCCTCCCTCCTCCGCCCTCCCTTTTCCAACCTGACACACTAGCTTCTGACAGCACTGTCCACTATTAACTCTTTTCTGTGAAGACTTGAAGTTTAGGGAAGCAGCACTGAGAAAGCAGGAGCCAGCAGCAGATAAAAGTTTAAACTACAAGTGCTGGGGTAAGAATTTTAACGAATAGTTTACTGGTGAAAGTTTATGTGCTCTGTGTGTTAAGCTAAAACAAAAGAGCGTTTATGACTACTTTCTTCATATCCCATGGAGTTAGTAACCTAAATATTGTCCTATGTGGCACTGAATGATGCTTCTGCTCTGGTACTGGTGTATACTATACATTCTCATGTTTTAAACATCAATTCAAAATGTTCCATGGGGTTTGGATGAATTTTGCATACGTCTTGTTCCATTTGCATTTTTCTTTTATAATGTAAGCCTGTTCTAAAGCACAATTGCCTTTCCGTTCCCCTCCTGACTAGCTCCCTGGAAAACACACAGTGCAGAGGGGCTGGGGGGACTGAGTGTGCCTGCTGCCTGTCTGTCTGCTGCACTGACAGCCCACCTACTCCAGGGGACAGCCCCTCCCACCTGCAGATAAAAGCCAAGAGAATGTTAACAGCAGCTGATCAGAGCACTTTCTCAGTCCCTCACTGTCACATGTCGGCATCATACCTTTCCCTTGGATCTTGTATAACCAAGGTAAGAAGATGGCATGCTTTATTTCTTAGACTTTAGACCAGCCTAAAAAAATAATGGCCACCTGTCCATACAGACCAGACAGATCAGCTGCTGCTGCAGTGCCTATTCCAATTACTTTGTTTTAAAGTTTTTGTTTTCTCCTTGATAGAGTGAAATCAGATCTCTGCCTATTTCATTTATTTCTCAGATCTGATTGGTAGAGGTGTAGTCAGATGATGGGAAGAGTTAAAAATGAGTTTTAGCAGGTATGAGTAGGGAGAGGGCAGCTGCATTGTTTGCAGATTGTAAATGACACATCAGTGCTAAGAAGGTGCAGGGAGGGGATGTGACATTCTGCACTTTGTGTTCCCGCACAGACGTTCAGCAGGTGTACTGAGACTTCCCTGGACAGTGCTGGAGGCTGGGAGCATTGGGCTCACTTGCACTCAATACAGAGGAAAGGCAGATGGTCACATATCTCCTATGTTTTGGTCTTCTTGTGTAACCCTAGGTTCAAAGTGAAGCGTCTTCTGCAGCGTTTTGCAGAAATGCACTACAGTCAGTTTAACATGATTTCCTATGGGACACGTTCACATCTCCGCATTTTCATCCGATGCGTTTTTTGGAAAGGGTCAGGGACTTTTTTGAACACAAAAAGTTGCATTTCTGGTTTTATAGATTACAATGTCAACGCTGCATAAAAGAAAAGAATGTAGTGTGTTTTTGCTGCGTTTTTGTCGCGTTTCTGATGTGTTTTGCATTTTAAATCTGTCTAGCAACAAGAAAAAAAAAATGAAAAATGCGTCAAAAACACAAATCACACTGCAGAAACGGATCAAAAGCAAACTGCATAGGTGTGAACCTAGCCTAATGAACCATCACATTTTAAAACAAAAAAAATTAAAACAAACATTTTTTTCTTAAGAATAAACTTGTCCTTAGTCATTACAGAAACCCTTTTGTGAAGCTGTCCAGCCCTGATGATGAGTTAAATGAATGCAAATCTAAGGTAAAAAGCAAAAATGGATAGTTCTGCAGCTTACCGGTCCTTAGATGTGGTGGCTGCATTCGTTTTCTTTTTTCACACTTTTTTCCCCTTATTTTAAACTGGCAATCCTACCGTGAACTCACTTCCTAGTCAAGGGTGACAACTGTACTGAGCAGCGTTGTCACCCTAGGACAAGGAGTGTGTTAAGACTACATTACACCTTTCTCTCAGCTCCATAACATGGGAGGTATTTTGAAGTCCACCGAGATAGCTGGAAGCAATATTAACTGATAACAGTCCAGAGGCAGAGTACAGGAAGTTATTAGGTCACAAGATTTCTGCTACTTTTTGTATGCACTTGTCAAACAGAAACACTTTCAGTGGTATATGTAACAGACCAAAAGGGAGGAATGCATTATTAGAGTTTACATACACTTTAAATAGCTGTCTGTGATTTTAGAAGTAAAATCATTGAGTTCCCAGCTCTGCCCATCTATCTCAGCCTTTACCAATGATCTGACTCTCATTTGGAATTCTTCATTTGGAGAATACATTAGAAGCACTAAGACCTCTCATCCTTAATTTTTAGCCTACTGACATGGTGTTGGGGAAAATGTAGTAGCAGCACTGCTACTGCTGCTGCAAGAGGACTGAGACTCCATGATGGGGAGGGGGATACACTGAAAGCCAGATCTCTGTCTTGGAAAAAAGCCACTGCATGATTCTTCCAGCTGGGGTCCACTCATAACTGAAATACCCGTTGTGTATAGAATTACCCCTTTAAAAATGAAAGTGTATGCAAAGTGCAGCATTAGATTTATGTTGTTTGTTCTCTTATGGTCTGTTAAATATCTGATTGAAAGTATTTTATTATATCTGTTCAATGAGTGCAAAAAAGTCGCTGTTCTTTTAACCAGAAATTTAATGAGCTGATAACTTATACTACATTTAGATCTGCAGCTAAATTGTCGCTCCTCTGATCCGCATTCAGAACGCTCTTCAGAGGCATTTGACAGACAATGAGAAGGTGATATGACACTTGCTTACCGCCTGTTTTACCATTGTGCTGTGCCAGAGCGCTGCCGCCATGTTTATTGTGGCACATCCCCATTTACTTAAATTGGTTGCATTCAGCAGTACTGCTGGCCGAAGACAGCACAGGAGCGATAATTTTTGTCGTGGTCACCAAGTAAAGCACCAAAACCGTGGAATGTGAACACCCCCATCCAATCCACTGCCTTTGCAGCTTAAGGTGGGCAGTTAGGTAACATAAAAAATGCGGTTTACCCACGTGTTTATAATGCGCCCACCCACCCCCAAACTGCAAGTCAAAATGAGCCCTGTGCTCTCTAGACTGTTATCATGTAGGGAACAATGGCTCCCTGCTAGCTCTGTGGACTACAAAACACCTCCCCTGTTTTGGAGAAGAGAGGGAGGGTTTACATAGCCCTAACACATTATTATGTAGTCTCAACACACTCCCTGTCCTAGGGTAACAATGCTGCTCAGTACAGTTGTCACCCTAGGACCAGAAGTGTATCAGTGGCAAGATTACCAAGTTAAAATAAAGGGAAAAAAGTGTGAAAAAAGAAAACCAATGCAGCCACCATATGTAAAGACAGGGAAGCTGTAGGACTCTCAGTTTTTGTTCTTGGGTTTAGGTACGCTTTAATCTTGGACAAGAGAACCTGTTATGTACAATGAAAAATAATCAACAGGGGTTGCTGCTTTCAGCTTCGCTTGGAATATATTCTATTGAAGCTTTATATATATAAAGTATCATAATTCAAATGACTTGCGGTAACCAATAGCAGCCAGTAGGATATATGTTTTCTGCCTTTTATTCAAGTATGGCTGAGATAGAATGACTTTTTGGTCTCAGTTGGTGGCTGCACATCTGGCTGTATGTCTTGTACAATAATACATTGTAATAATATTCTTTCTTTATTAGTGTAGTGAAAGCAATGGTGTGCAGTAATCCCTGGCAACCAATCAAAATGAGCTTTTAGCAGCTTAGGGTTAGCAAATTAATGAAAAGCAAACTGCGACTGCAGTGCGTTTGTGCACACAACTGCTTGGTGCACAGTTAGTACAAAAGTGCAAATCCGTGAACTACCCATTTTATGACACAGCTAGATTCCAGGCATACAACACTGCTGTACGTAATTTAAACAATCTCTAAGAAGATTTTTACATACTTAATTTAAGTTTTTCTTTTCTCAGACCAAAAACTGCAATTAAATTACCATGTAAAATAAAGGAACTATTCTATCCTCAGCAGCACATTTGGACAGATCTTCATTTTCAAATACTGCATGTCAATGTGTTATTCATTACCTGGATATGTGCTATTTTCTTAAATGTTGTTTTCTAACAGAATGAAAGGATTTTTGCCATTAAAATCTGTTTAGTTTATTTCCTATGATTCCCTGTTTGAATGGATGAGGGCAAATTTGTTTGGCAGAAGTTATTATTTCCTTGAAGGCATTGAAAGGAGTTCTATGTAACTATCAATCATCTTGCAGTCTTTTTTTGGGTAACGAACACTTTCTAGAACTTAAGCTGGCCATACACTAAAGAATTTTGAACAAATTCTTCATTTTGAACAAACATTCATACAAAAATGTGTCCAAAAATTCTCAGTACATTAAATGTCATTGGCAATTGTCAATGGCAAATGTCATTTGAAAATAATTTTGTTTGTCTTTAATGTTCAAGTTTGGAACAAATGGACTTTCCCGGAAGAAAATCACATTCACGGTTAGAAATGTATTCATTTGTGAAAAGTTTTCCATCCAGTCCTTCAAGATTTCTTGTTACTGTGGTCCAACACGAACACTGATTTGACAACATTAACGATTAGAAAGTCAAATGAACCTCCTGAAAATGAAACATTTTGGAAAAAATTCTACTAGTGTATGGCCGGCTTTAGTTGGGTGTAAACCATATATTACTAATCAGGCCTTCCATGAGATGCCAGTGGGTGGAAATGCTCAGCAACTGTCCCAGGCTCCAGTGGAGTCCCACAAGCTTGATGTTTGCCTGACTTCACTTCTTCTGTTGGAACCTTCATAATGTAAAATGAAGAATCCAACACAGTGAGTGAGATCATGCCACAATCGTAGCAACAGGTAGACATCACTAGAAACCCAGTTACATAGAACTCACCATTTGGTTACCTAAGATATGCTTAAGGATCAATCTTCTTAAAACAAAAATATTAGGTTTCAATTGGTTGTTCCATGGTGCCGTAATCCTATAGGACAGCTTGAAATGTGTAAAGGCCTCAGCTGGGATGGGATGTGAAAACGAATGCGCTGTGCCATTTTTTAGTTTTTATGGACTATTTTAATATATGATGGGCACCAGATCATGTGATGGATTCCTGTAGCTAGATCTTTGTTCAATATTACACAATGTTAGCATGTCCTGGGTATTTCAATTTCATGATTCTGTTCTGTTGATTGGTCTTGTTAATGAATTCTTAGTTATGAAAGAAGTTCTGTAATTTTAACATTTGTCATTGTCCTTTCTTAAGTTTTTACAGCTGTGATGCCATGCATCTAAAGAGTACATCAACAAGCTACTTGTGTGGTTGACTTTGGCATAGTTAGTAAATTAAGTTGTCTGTTCTGTCATTGCCTTTTTTCACTCATATAGGCTGGCAAATGAAAACTAACAAGCATCAATGTGGCGGTACTATAAAGACTTATCTATTAAAGGATTTTCAGTTCCCCATAAAAAAAAAAAAGCATTTAATATTTTTTTTTCATTCTAGCCAAGGTATATTATTGGTAAAAAGCAGCACTATGTCAGGGGGTAGAATTTAAAAAAGAGTAAAATATGAACCCAGTAAAAGACTCCAAGGATGCTTTACTGGGTCAATACCCATAGAACATTCTTCTTTTACAATGGCTGTTTCCAGTAGAAGTGGTATACATCCTGCACTAAGCCTACATAATCCTAGACATTTATTTTATTGTAAACTTACTATCCTGTTATTTTATGCTGAAGTAGAATAAATGTCTTCATTAATAAGGCTTGCCATGCGGTCTAATATCTGTAACCAGTTGAAGAATCTCTTGCCATAGTTAGGCCATACAGATTTATGATGGACACTTGCAATCACTTGAAATCTTGTTGGTTGAAGTGAATATTCCCTCTTCTTCACAGATAAATACAACATATCCTTCGCTGGTTTGAGCCAGACCCAAGCACAAGGCGTTACATTTAGTTTTTTGTTTGTTTTGGATAAAGTAAGTACGTAAGTAAGGTTTTTATTGCTGTCTGTGCTTCCAGTGAGAAGATTTACCTTCTCTATTCATCCTGTAGACCATTGACATGGCAGGAAGTGAGAGAAAATAAAAAAAATTACAGTTGTCATCAGAGGAAAGAGGTGAAAGTTAATCATCCAATGGGGATAAATGTTATGTGACTGCTGTCTAAGATGAAAATTCCCCATTGGTGGACGGATAGAAGAGTCTCTTTGGGGAGATTTCATCTAATCTCCTGGAGATGAAATAATGGGAAACCTACCTAGCGGTACAACAAAAAAAGGGTTTTAACTCTTCCAAACCTTTTCCATTGCCTGAATCATGACCTCTTCTTTCTGTGCTTTTGATAGAACTCTAATACTATCTGTGTTGTCCAAGACAGCAATATGCATTTGTTATTTCATTTTTGAACCTGCGGTGCAAAATGATGCATGAGATCTGAGAATCTTTTAATGGCAATATGAATTATATCTTTCAATATAGATTCTTTACAGAAAATAGAAATGGTTTAGGTGTCCGTTTATCATGCAGCGGTAAATGACCTCTGCTCAGTTCTCTGGATTTCTCAGAGGAGACAGTTCTCCTCTGAATGCCTGTTCATGAAGTGGTGTGGATCGCTTCTACTAATGAGGAGAGAAGCGATCTACAAATGCTTTGAACTCTAGAAAATGGCTGCTGTTACTGTAATTTCATGAGATTACAGTAAGAGATCAGTCAAACATACAGTTGACTAAGAAGCGGTAAATTACCGCTGCTTCATTTGCGGCTTTTCTCAGAGGAGACCACTCAGTACCTCACTACACTGCACACACACACCCCTTGCTCTACCCCATTGGGGGTTGTGAAAGGCAGGGGGGCTTTTCCACTGTCTTGGGGACTCTAATTGAGGAAGAAGGAAGTCCATAATCTTGCTCCTTCCTCCTCAGTTCTCCCGGGATTCACTCTTCTCTCCCCGATTCTCCACCTCTGGGCTGGAGAATCTGGGAAGGAGAATTTTCACACAGATCGCCAGTGAAGGGCTGACATCACTCCTTCATAAACTGTCCGTTTCTATCAGTGACAGAATCTGTGTGCTGAGACGATCAGCAGAGAACATGTTCACCATTGATCATCTCTGTTTCCTAAACCACTAATGATCTGAGATCAGCAATGATCCTCAGGATCGCCACTGATCTTAGTTTTAGAAAAGAACACCTTAGATAGATCCTCCTTCGAGGTGGGGCTGGTCAAAAACATATATCTGTTTTACTAGGTAGTCCTTGCTATAGGAAAAGTTCTCTAAATGATTATGCTGTGCATAAATAGAAATCTCACTAAAAGCCACCCCCGTGCAATCAAAAAATTATTATTACGCAGAAATAACTGTAGTGCTTATTACAACCTTACCCAACTGCACCCCTGGCATACAGTGTGTTATAATTTTTACTGGCTGTGTCTCAAATATAAGGATCTCTGAAAAAAAACAGAACAATGTTTCCATTTTGATGTTATCAGGCTGTCCTTTCATTTCTTGTATGAACTCTTGTGATTTTTCTAAACTGATTTTTTTTGGAGGTCTGGCAGTATATTTGGTTAAACTTCTGTCTTTTATTATAATTTACATTTCTATAGAGCTTTTTTTTTATAATAACCAGCCGCTGACATTAAAACAAAACCATAGCAATATTTTGCTTTGGGGCACCACAGCATTGAAAATCGCCCACAAAATAATAATACAAAGGAAATTTGCTACAATATCTACTGGAAGCTCTTGCATTGCATGGATGTTAAATGAGATTTCAGCTACTGTAACATATCCCTCATTCACCCATGCATCTGTTATTAATGTTCTGTTAACTTTAAATATTGCCACTCCAATGGGAAACAGACATCTCTGATTGTCCTTTCTTGTGCTTGGTAAAAACAATGTGAACTAGTTGTATAGAAGCAATTGGTTTTCTTTTTTGGGAGTAATTTCATCCAAAACCATTATCTCAGTAAATGCCTATGGGTTGGATCAGCCATTGGTTTATTTTATCTGTTGGAGTGACCAGAGGTTGGTTCTCGGCACCTGAGCTGCCAGATTTCCTACCATCGGCTGCTATTGCTCTTGGCATTTTTTTAAGATCTAGAAACTATTGTGAAGGTACTCCCTTTTTTGGTATTTTATCCTGAATGGGGAGAGTATTTGATTTGCTCTACCAGCATTCACCCATATCTATGTGAAATCCTTTAAGCATCAAATAAATGGAAAACCAGCTTTGAGGCGGGTGGCTTCTTGACGATGCAAAAATTGATCCAAACTGTCCATGCAGTCAATGAATTTACTTTGGTTTGATTGTGGTGAGTATGAATAGACCAAGCAACATTTATAGTTATTTACCTGAAGTGCGGCAGTTTGTACATGGGGTAAAAAGAGGGACATAGTGTTATGCTTTGATGGAGCTCATGAGGTACATCATTGGCAGAAGATCAGAGGTGATAGTTTTTGGAGCAGAGTTCCTGATGCAGAAGGCATTGTCCTATCCAAAAGCCTGCTCACCCTAACACCTCTTGTAATCCTCACACCAAACATCCCTGTAAGCCTAAACCTAACTTCCATTTAACTCCCACACTCACCTCCCTGCAACCCTAACACTAACCCACCTTGCATAAATATCACATCTTTACATGCTCACCAGACAGACCTTTCCTGTGCTTAAAGATACCCTCTCCTGGAATCATTGTTTTGAGGCCGGAGGTCCATGCATTCCTCCTCCTTTTCTAGCTATAATATAACAAAGCATCTATCCCTCTTTTACATCCATTTTCCACTCTATTATTTGCTGTTTCAGATACTAGTTGGTGTATCCTTGAGTTACATTTGCCAAATGTACATATTTACCTGCTTTAGAAAGTAGCAGAATCTTGCGTAACAAACTAAACATTCCTTCAGAGTTGACAAATGAGCTTTCACATACTCTTTGACTGGGATACCATATTTTTATGGACTGGGAACCCTTATACCTGTATACTGCAAAGATATCATTGGAGGTCTAATTTTCTAATCCTATAGAAGAATCCCTTCAGAGTTGACAAATAAATTTTTGAGTAGCCTTGACTGAGACACTAACTTTTGTGTGGACAGGGAACCCTAACCATTCTATTCCATAGTTTGGTGAATAATGAATATTCCACGTTCCTCAACCTCTACTCCCTTTTTCCCCAGACTGTTGTGCATGACTTTATTGTTTGAGTACACAACTGTAATTTTTTCTTAAAATCACCAGAATCCTGATCCCCTCCATAGTATTTTGGTTTGTTTATAATTCTTTATAATATTATTATTATACAGTATTTATAAAGCGCCTACAGTTCGCTCAGCGCTGTACATTACAAAGGGAGACAGAACATGTGACAGTACGAAAACAATACAATGTGATACACGAGGGGTTCGAGGGCCCTGCTCTTTCGAGCTTACAATCTAGGAAATATTGAACACTTTTATTGTTCAAAAGCATGTGTCTCTTTTCTTATTGTTTGTAGGTAGGCTGACCATATAATATGCTGGTGGTTTGAGTTGTCCTGGTTGTTCTAGTGTCAAATTTATAAATATTAATGTAACAAATGTCTTTCTATGAACAATAACATTTTGGATAATATTCTTTTTGAAATGTATATTTACAAAATGTTTCTAGCAAAACTAATTACACTTTTTTGTTTGTTTATGTAATTACACAAAAGGAGGGACATGTATGTATGTCTGTATGTGTGTGTGTGTGTATATATATATATATATATATATATATATATGTGTGTGTGTGTGTGTGTGTGTATAAAAGTAAGAATGAAGGAAAGGACATGGGAACCAAAGCAAAATCTTAAATTTTTGGGGAATATGAAAAAGTAATCTGAATGGTCACTATAGACAACAACCTAATACTTTCTAATCCTTTTGAATGGAATTATACACTGTATACTTGAAGAGGAAATTCAGGGACTGTTATTATTGCACGTACTGTGATTGCTTTTGACAATAACGAGAGATCACAAAAACTGCAGCATCATGTTTTCTCAAAAAACAGGAGGTTATAATTTCATAGTTTGCCTGCAGTGTCACCTGCTGGTGAAATGTGGTATTAGGCGGTTTTGACATGTGGATGGAATTACACCCTACTGTATGTGTACAGCATACAGAAGGGATGGAACAGTAAGGTGTGATTAATTTCCTAGGACAATAAACATATTTTCTGCAGCTCCAATGTGATAAAGACTAATTTTTTGCTAGTACGTTTTTCTTCAGTCAACATTCTTCTTTACATTGCTGATGGAGCCATCTTTGGCAATTGCAGCTATTCGGCATGGTCGTCCTTAGCATGGCTTAGCTGCATCTGGACTCCACTGGATTAGAGGCTGTTGGGAGGATAGGCTTGGAGTGACTTTTGGGGCACTGAGTTATACTTAGGACACTTTCCAGACTCCCTTCTGATAAAAGTTTAGCTGTTGAGCGAATTCCAGATGCAGAGCCACTGGCATTTCCTCAGTGCTTGCCCGGTTTCTGAATACTCACTGTGTGAGTAGGTCAGTCTGACACTCACATTAACCACTGGGAAAAATGTCCTACGTGCTCTCCAAGCTCTCTTTCTTGAGTGTTGAGGAAGCATCTCCCTGCTGCTGCTCCAGGTTTCAAGATCCAAGTAGGACTCTAATGTTTGATCTCTCTCTTCTACCCACCTACACTGACTTTGATCACCTCTAGCCATCTGAGCATCATTTGCTACCAGCTGCCTGTGTTTTGGGAGTACTTGAGGCCTTGCCTTATACCCTGAGCCTTATGTTGCATTACCACCATGTGACTGCAAAATGTCTGCTTCTAAACATGGGGGGGGGGTAGTCCTGCTGTAGTGGGTGCCAATGACAGTCATGCTACTATTGACTCTAGCACTGTTTGCAGCATGCCTACTGATGGTGCTGATGTCTGCATGCATGTTGCTTATCGGAGTCTTATATACTGTAGTTCTTTTGGGTGTGGTTGTTCCTCTGCCCTTTCAAATGATGTTTTTATTACTTTATGGCCAAAATTACCCAGCTATTTGCTCACTTCAAGAGACCACAAGCATGTCGCTGTTTCTTACCCTGCAGAATCTCTGATATGCATTCAACCTTAGCAGCTTCAAATCCATTGGAGTTTGATTCTTATTCCCTAATTTGACTAAGTTTGCCCCTGAGGGGTCGCAGTCTGCTGCTATCACTCCCTAATAAAATAGATTGTTTTGGCTCTTGGCAATGCTATGCAAACCCCCATGTTGCTCCTACCAGTGCTGTTTAAAATTTTGGGTCCTTAAAGCTGCTAAGACCGCAAAGTCTTTGCATCCATTTCACCAGCTTTTTCAACTCTTTCTCTATTGAGACCGGGAACTCCCTGGCAAGCTGTTTGCTATCCCCAAATGATTATTATCCATATGCCCTTTTGGGGAGAATTTTGTGCAAAAATGGTCTATTCTCACTGAGGATTAGGCCGTATTCCACCTTAATAAGGTAACTAGCATACCAGTGGAGGATGCATCTGTCTTTATGGACCCAGCTGATAAGCAGTTTGAAGTCCTCTCTAAAATTCTGTTCTCGCTGATTGGCCCTACTCTTTACCACATCCAGGCAGAGACTTTACCTTGACAAACTATGGCTGAATAGTCAAAATCCCTTAAAGATCTCGCCACTGCTACAATTGATCCCCTGATTATAAAATGTGTAGAGCAAATGGCTGTAGATTTTCATTTTGGCTGTAATACTGGAAGTTTCCCACCTCATGTCTCGGATGTTCTATCAATACATCATGCGTAGGGCTTTTTGATGAAAGAACTAAACTGTGGAGCCTGCATCTAAGAAACTTTTATGCCTCTTGGCTTTTGATCAGTTATTGATACTACTATGAAGGATGACACTGTTGGCAAGAGCACCTATTTTCCTGAGCAGAAGAAGCTTAAGGAGCACACTGCCCAGTCTTCCCCCATTATCTTTTAAAGAACATCTCTTTCATTTGTCCACTCCTACATCAAGACCCCGCAAACTTGGCACACAGTCCTGCCACAAGGTCTGTGGCTCAAGGTCTGCATGAAGTTGCACCCACACTTTCCAGAGTGGGGGGGGGGGGGTTGTTAACCTTTGCAGACATTTGGACTGGTTACATCTTCAAAACGTGGATGTCAAAGGTATCCCAGGGATACTCATTGTTTGGAGTATCTGAGTATAGTCCTGAACACAGCTCAGATCAAAATGTTTCTTCAGCATTAGAGACTTCAGAATCTCCGATCATTCAAGCTCTCCATTTCAGGATTTGTCTAACTCTCTGCTTTTGCATGAGAGTCTTGGACATGAGGATCGCCTTTTTCCAGGCAGTCTCATTTTCCCAGGGACAAGTCAATCAAGTCAATGAGCAGACTGATTTGTTTGGCACCAAGGGCAGGATTGTCTCTGACACGGTGGTTCAGGAAGCTGGCTCCTTTTCCCATCATTTGGAAAATCTTAATGACAGATGTCAGTCAGGGGAGGAGCCGTATGCACTGTGTCACTATAGGGGACTTGGTCATTTGTCTCCAAACAACATTGCAGTACTTCCGGTGATTTGGCTGTTCCCGAAGCATTGAAACATCCTCTGGGAGGTCACTTTCAAGATTCAATTAGGCAACACCACATCAGTAGCATACATCAACCATCAGGGAGTAACCAGAGGTATTGTCGAGGCAAGCAAGGTAAATCAGATCCTGTCTTGGGCAGAACTTCATGTTCCTACCCTATCCACCATACTGTATACATCCCAGGTATAGACAATTGGCAGATGGACAGCTCAGCTGACAGCGCCTGGAGCTGGGGGAATGGTCTCTGCACCTAGAGATGTTACAAACAAGGATGCCATATGTCGATTTCCTGGCCTCTATGTTGAACAAGCTGGAAAGTTTGTCTTCAGGTACAGGGATCCTCTAGTGAAAGCAGTGCAATGCTCTGGTGGCTCCATGAACTAAGTACACCCTGATCTATGCTTATCCTGCTCTCAACCGTCCTTCTTGTCTGCCTTGCAGGATTGAGATGGAGGGCATCCCGGTGACCCTCATTGCTCCAGACTGACCCAGGTGTATGTGATATGCTGACGTGGTAAGACTGCTGGCAGGCACTCTGTGTGCCATTTGAACCCATTAGAGACATTACTCTCTCTGCTCTCACCTAGAAGGTGTTTTTTTCTGGTGAACATCACCTCTGCGAGGCAAATGTCTGAACTGGTGGCTTTTTCCTGCAAGGAACCCTTTTTTGGTTTTTCACAGTGAAAAAATGGTGTTGAGGCCCTGACTTAATTTTTGGGGAATATGAAAAAGTAATCTGAATGGTCACTATAGACAACAACCTAATACTTTCTAATCCTTTTGAATGGAATTCTACATTGTATACTTGAAGAGGAAATTCAAGGACTGTTATTATTGCACTTACTGTGATTGCTCTTGACAATATGGAGAGATCACAAAAACTGCAGTGTCATGTTTTCTCAAAAAACAGGAGGTTATAATTTCATACTTTGCCTGCAGTGTCACCTGCTGGTGAAATGTGGTATTAGGCGGTTTTGACATGTGGATGGAATTACACCCTACTGTATGTGTACAGCATACAGAAGGGAATGAACAGTAAGGTGTGATTAATTTCCTAGGACAATAAACATATTTTCTGCAGCTCCAATGTGATAAAGACTAAATTTTTGCTAGCACGTTTTTCTTCAGTCAACATTCTTCTTTACATTGCTGATGGAGCCATCTTCGGCAATTGCAGCTATTCGGCATGGTCGTCCTTAGCATGGCTTAGCTGCATCTGGACTCCACTGGACTAGAGGCTGTTGGGAGGATAGGCTTGGAGCGACTTTTGGGGCACTGAGTTCTACTTAGGACACTTTCCTCTCTCTGCTCTCACCTAGAAGGTGGTTTTTTCTGGTGAACATCACCTCTGTGAGGCAAATGTCTGAACTGGTGGCTTTTTCCTGCAAGGAACCCTTTTTTGGTTTTTCACAGTGAAAAAATGGTGTTGAGGCCCTGACTTAATTTTTGGGGAATATGTTGAGGCCCTGACTTCCTTCTTGCCTGAGGTAGATTCTGCCTTTCACCTTAACCAGGACCTAGTTCATCTGTCCCTCTGTCTGGCTTCATTCCACAAAAAGAAAAATTATCTCCGTTGTTTGGGCTGTGTCTCAGCTACTGTTTCTTTCGGGAAGACTGATACCCTTTTTGTAACCAGGTATCTGAGATGGACCATGTAAGGGTGCATCGTTCCACCAGCAAAAGATTATGGTCTCAGGGATCGGCTATCACACTTTCCTGTCAAGACACACTATATTAGAACTATGAGGTTTCTTGGGCTTTTCAGAGTCAAAGAACTGTTTCCCAGGTTTGCAAGGCTGCAACCTGGTCTGCAGTTCACATGTACTCTAAATTCTACCAGGTGAATCTGCTATCCTCATCTAATGCTAGCTTTCAGCATAAGATCCTTTAGGAGCTGTATTGACCACCCCTCTGTGGTGGTTATGATCAAGCTCTCAGTACTGCTTTGCTACAAAACGGAAGCATGTTGGTAGTAGGATGGGTTATCCTGGTCTGGCTTGCAGTTTTTTTGTTTGCCAATCCTCCCATAGGTAGCAGTATACCCATAAGGCAAAAGACTTCCTGTGTGCCTCAATGGACCCCAAGTAAAAGATTTTACTGTAAGTACAAAAATCCAATTTGTCTAACTTTTACATTTTACATGCTTGCTCTCTCATATGTTTTTTATTGTACTAAATACAGGCATTAGGCTCAATTTACAAAGCTAACTCACCAGAATAAGAATCCTTTAAAAAAAATACATAAAAATGTGTATTTCCAGCCAATTAAATCTGAAAATAATAGTCACATGGCCAAACATAAAAATCCTTTTTCTTATGTAAACCCTAATGAATTGAGCGTATTGTTAATTATCCACTAGTAGGAGCTGTGTCTTTACCTCATCATCACTCAGCCTTCCTGTTTAACAACTGTTGAGATAAGATATGAGCTACACATATCTGCAGGTGCACCTAGAGCATGACCACTGCAGAGCAGAAAAAAGAGCTTGAGTATATGATGAGTTAATATGGCAGCTTCTATGTAAAAACTATATGGCAGCTTCTATGTATACAATGTTTAAAGCATTAGCACACCATAGCGTTATGAATCATTTCAAGGTGATCTTGTATATGTCCAAAAAACCCTGTAAATACTATATTCTGTGTGACTATAAATTATCCAAACTATGTGAAGTAATTACCATGTGATATACATATAAATTGCCAGTTAACTGCTTTTGTCTTTTGCATTATCCATGTATTTTTTTATATTGCAGTGTTTAGTTTTGGATATTGCAACATTATGTGAAGTTCTGTTGATCTAATGTACTTCACTAAGCTCACACAATAGAAATGCCTTTAATCTGAATAAATTCTGAATGTGTCAGAAAAGGAATTCACCTACACAGCCCAGAGTGACTAGTCTTCTGGGAATCTACATTTTGTGTTTTAGAGCAGTATCAGCTGTACAACTATAATTAAATATTGTTTCCAGAGTTTTAAGAAGCAGTAGTGAATGTCCCGTTGGATTACAACCCTTGTCAGACAATAAAAGTTAACTTTGCTCCAGCACACTGTAAATTAACACTGCACTCTGGAAGATAAGGCCTAGAGGCAATGAAAGCTGTGCTTGGCTCCAAATTTGTTTCTGTGGCCGTTTCATACAGTATAACATTTCTGGGCTTCTCGTCTCTGCTTTGTATCATTATACTCTGTGATTTAAAGTCTGGCGGTTTTTAGACCCGTAGTGACCCCTTTGTTAGCTCAGTTTTACTATAAAGGTTATATCAGACGGCTGTGTTTTTCCAAAGCTTTATATATTATTTCCCATTTCTTGAGTGCTCCTTTCTGCTTGTCAAGCTATGCTATTACACTATATGTAAAATATGTCCGCTGATGGCATTTAGGCTCTTTTGCCTTGCCAACAATAGCACATTTCTGATACTGTACACTGGTGTAAGGTCAACTCCTGTTTTAGATATTTCAAGCCAAAAATCCTTAGCCTGTTGCAGGACAGCATGTACCGGCATTCTTTTTTTGGACTGGCAGCATGCTACCGACATGTTTTTCTTGTATTGAGGAGTATAGTATGTTTGCTGCTGATTTTGAGGAACTAATGGTTCAGGTGACCATTGAGGGACAGCAATGTCTGCTCTCCTATGGTGGAAAATGAGGCTGGCTTCCCACATGTCACTTTTTTTTGTCACAGATTGTTGGGTGTTTGGGTTTTGAGCTTCAGAAAGAAGGAGAAATTAAAATTGATTTAGAGTAGGCAATGTATTACAGATATAAGAAGGCAGTATAGAGCAAATGAAATTCTAAAGGAAAATGGAAATACAGAAATAAGGGAAGAAAGATTGTGAAATATCCAGAAGAATCTTTAAATTGATACAAATGTTGAAAGAAAATAGAGAGATGGGAAAAAAATTAAAGAAAATGAGATGAGGTTTGAAAACTAGATGTTGAAAGATAAGGATTTTTTACAGCGATTTCTTGGGAAGTAAAGATTGCCATTTTATCATAGATTTACGTGGCGCTACACAGCATGGATGGGCAAAACTAAACAAAATACATTTGTATTTTGACAATCAGCTTCACCAGTTGTCAAAATATCTGAACATTGCCTGCATCTGATTGGATGCAGCCACTGCTTGGTCGACAATTTACCACCCAGGTTCTTCAATTCAAGGATCTCAGGCAGAAGGCAGCCGACAGGGCCACCCTCAGGAACCAGCCAAAATTCACTCCATATATGGCCAGCCCTAAGGAGGAACTTCATAGAAAATACAACAAAGGCACCTTTAGAAATGTTTAGTAATGACAATCTACTAACAAATAGATACTGTAATGACATCCTTGTTATTGCTTGCATAATTGTTTTCATTTCCTCCCCATTCTTTTCATTGTGGCCATTTTAACTAAGGGCAGATTAATCCATCTTATTTTACTTCCTGGAACTCTGCTTAGAGCGCTGAATCTGCCTCCTGGAACATGTGACAGGAACTTTCCAGGATGCAGCTGTGAGGTCATGGTTACATCACCAGTGCCTCAAGAAACCAGGAAGTAAGAAACCACTGTATGTAGCAGCAAAAATATATTTGTTTACCTAACTTAATATAATAAGATTTCCCATTAGCATTCAGAGCTTTATGCTGATGTATTTTTTAGTGAGAGGGGGATGGTGTGGTTTAGGAGTAAGATCTCAATATAGAAATAGAAGGTGTCTTCCTCCTAATTGGTAATAGGGGTGAAAAAGAAAATGTGTATAAAAACATAATATATCAAAAGTGTTTTTAATGAAGATTTTATTTTGATAATTAATAAAAAGTAAGTATTATAAACTCTGATTGAGCAGACAAATAGTAACGTGTGGCACATCCATTACCCAAGAAATTGAATTAAAACTCCAAGTATAGAGTGAAGGGTTTGAAAAAGTAAAATCTCCTTAGATAGATAGATAGATAGATAGATAAGCAAACGCAACCATACCAACCACAGAGAGGATAGTCTCTTAGATGAAGCTTACAATGGCACTTTAACAAAAAATGAAAACCCAATTCCAGACACATCCTTTTTCTTTTAATAGAATAGGTAGGAGTCAGAACTCCCGGTAAGTTTTTATTACTGTACCCACCTTTGGGGGATTCTCCCTCTGTCTTGGTGTTACAGGACACAAAAGAGAGAACTGTTCAGGAATATACAGTGCAGAATAAAAACAGTTATTCTAACCTCTCCATACTACAGAATAAAATATCTTTTGTTGCTGTCTCTCTCCTCTTCAGAGAAACATCCCATCACTCCCAGTAAATCCCTCTAAAGGGGACAAAGCAATAGTTCCCCCTCTCCAATAATACTATATAAGCTTTGGCTAGAGTTTGGCTTTAAATAAGGAATTTATTCTAAAGCATCTCAAGCACAAAACCTTTATTCACAAAGATTGTCAAAATCCGATTATGTTGAATTATTTTGTACAGTGTAGTATAAAAAAAATGTAAGTTCTGTGAATTTGTATGGAATGAATTGTTTTACCAGAGCGGAGAATAGGTACAGGTACTTAAGAATGACATTGGTTAAAGAGGAATTCCAAGTATAGATATACTATATTGCAAAAAGTATTGTCACCCCTCCAAATCATTAGATTCAGGTGTTCCAATCACCTCCATGGCCACAGGTGTATACAATAAAGCACCAAGGCATGCAGACTGCTTCTACAAACATTTGTGAAAGAATGGGTTGCTCTCAGGAGCTCAGCGTATCCAAGCGTGGTACCATGATAGGTTTCCACCTGTGAAATAAGTCCATCCGTGAAATTTCCTTGCTACTAAATATTGCACAGTCAACTGTTAGTGGTATTATAACAAAGTGGAAGCAACTGGGAACAACTGCAACTCAGCCATAAAGTGGTAGGCCACGTCACATGACAGAGCGGGGTCAGCTCATGCTGAAAAACACAGTGCACAGAAGTCACCAAATGTCTGCAGAGTCAATAACTAAAGACCTCCAAACTTCATGTGGCCTTCAGATTAGCACAACAATGCATAGAAAGCTTCATGGAATGGGTTTCCATGGCCGAGCAGCTGCATCCAAGCCTTACATCACCAAGTGCAATGCAAAGCATTGGAAGCAGTGGTGTTAAGCACGCCGCCACTGGACTCTAGAGCAGTGGAGACGTGTTCTCTGTAGTGACGAATCATGCTTCTCTGTCTGGCAGTCTGATGGCCGTGTCTGGGTTTGGCGGTTACCAGGAGAACGGTACTTGCTTGACTGCATTGTGCCAAGTGTAAAATTTGGTGGAGGGGTGCTTATGGTGTGGTGTTGTTTTTCAGGGATTTGGCTTGGCCCCTTAGTTCCAGTGAAGATAACTCTTAAGGCATTAGCATACCGAGACATTTTGGACAATTTCATGCTCCCAACTTTGTGGGAACAGTTTGGGGATGGCCTCTTCCTGTACTAACATGACTGCTCATCAGTGCACAAAGCAAGGTCTATACAGACATGGATGAGCAAGTTTGAGGTGGAGGAACTTGACTGGCCTTCGCAGAGTTTTGACCTCAACCAGATAGAACACTTTTGGGATGAATTAGAGCAGAGACTGGAAGCCAGGCCTTCTCGTCCAACATCAGTGCTTGACCTCACAAATGTGCTTCTGAAAGAATGGTCAAACATTCCTATAGACACACTCCTAAACCTTGTGAACAGCCTTCCCAGAAGAGTTGAAGCTGTTATAGCTGCAAAGGATGGGCCAACTCCATATTGAACCCTACAGACTAAGACTGAGATGCCAGTTCATGTGCGTGTAAAGGCAGGCATCCCAATACTTTTGGCAATATAGTGTATTTTAAACATGGATACATTGGTCCAGCTTGGACCAATCTCTACTTACTACTGGTATCTGATGTATTATGAATACAGGAAGTTGGCCGGTCAGCATGGGCACCATTCAAAGAATGCTTTGCATTTTCTAAATGATTGCAAAGTGTTTTCTGATTGGACAAAGTGGAGATGTGATGTCACGTCTTGTGTTTACAAAGCAAACAGGCCAGCTGTTCCGCACAGGACTCAGAAGCAAGTGGAGATCACAGGCATAGTGATTTCCAGCCTCCAGGGGCATCATCCAGGTATGGTAGGTACATGCTGGACCAATGTCAAGTTATACTGTGTCTGGAATCCTTCTTTATTGTGAACCATAGACGTCTTCTGTAGCATACATAAACTGCAAGGTCTGTCTCTTTGTTTAGCACTGGGAGATAGACTTTCTATTACTCTCTGTAGTGGAGCACTGGTGTATATGCACTACAGTAAAGATGCCTAAATTCCTTCTGGCTCAGAACATTGGGTGGGATGAAGAGGATTTTTTTTTTTTACCATCTGTATACAATTGGAGAAATTTCCTTTCACTTCCTGTCCTGCAGACACAACAGAAAGTAAAAGGAAATCTCTTTAAAGCAAGGGATATCCTCACTTAGAGAGCTGTCATCAGAACAAGTTTGTCCAGTGGAAGATTTCCCTTCTTTTCTTGTTTTGGTGACAACCCAAAGTTGTGGGTTGTCTTTCACCATCAGTGCTATCAATACCAGTTCTTGCCAGGATAAATAGAGAGAGTTAGGCCTCACGTACACTGCTGCTCCTAAGCGTAAACTTAGGAGCTTTTAGTGTTTTTTGCCAAATCCCCTGAACTTAACTCAATAAAAGACTATGTGTCCATGTACACATGGGCTTTTACCAGAGTTTAGGATCAGCAGAGTTTAGGAGCAGTTAAACATTCCTCTCCTGAACGCAGAAGAATCACGTTCAGGAGAGGAACAGTTTGGCCAAAAATTTTGAGGCGTTTATTCATGTCAATGGAAAATAATCTGGCCAATCAAATGAATAAACGTCCAAGCGCTAAACGTTGTACCACACGTGTTTTTGCCACGTTTGCCAATTTTGTTTGCTGCCAGGAGAGCTACAAGTCGAAGGGAGTTCATGTGTACATGAGGCCCTTAATCTCTCAAACAAGGACATGGGCAGCAATAAAAAAAAAACCACAGTGGTTTAAATCCCAACAATTTTATCCAAAACAAAAATAAAGTTCTTGCTTTATATTCACATTATTTGTACCTTTTGGATAGGTTTGTCAAATGCACTGCTTCTGATTTGACATCTTTTCTGTTACTACAGCTTCGTAGCTTGAATTATTAAAGGATATGTTCACCTTTTGTAAGATATTACATGTTACACCCATATTCACAGTGTAACATGTAACGTTACGATTACACTGGCCCCCGCTGATCGTGGGTGCAATGCTTCACAGGCTCCCAGTAAAAAAAAAAATTATACATGCACATTATTTTACCTGCACAAAAATGTGCATTAATTTTTCTTTTAAAAAGATGATCCTTTAAAGGGTTCAAAAACGTATTTGATTTACAACATTTAAAGCAGTCATGACTGGAGATGTGAATAATTTCTTTGATTATATTTGAAGGATTTAAGCTAAGTTAAACATATCTCTGATCTCTGATAAAGCCTTTCTGAGAAAAAAATATCTTCTATACTCCCAAAAAAGGGAGTCTACATATTTGTGTAGATATCAATATCATGCACACTCGGAAAGATTCCACAAATTACCAATCTTCAGTATTTCCTCTTGTAAATCAGATAAATACAACATTTAAGGTTGCATAAAAATTATTACCTTTTCAATAATAAGCTCGAGGTTATATGATACGTTTATGTAATAGTGATGATTTTAAGTAACATAGTAACAAATCAAGCTAAAAAAAAAAGACACAAGTCCAGCAAGTTCCACCAAAACCTGAAAACCTCCATAAACAGGACCCTGTACCCACAGTTCATCCAGAGGGACACTGCATGGTCCAATTTGCTCCAACAGTGGAAAGAAATTCTCCTAATACCCTAGAGCGGTCTGATGTTTCCCAGATCAACTATCACTGGTGTTAAGGTGATAGATCGTTGAGCCTAAACTTCTGTGAAAGAAAATATCAGTCAACTATGTATATTACATAGTTCCATGATATCCTCCTCTCTAGCTCCCTCATCACCTCCTCTCACGCTCGCCTCCAGGACTTCTCCAGAGCCTCTCCCATTCTCCTGAACTCCCTACCATAGCATGTCCAGTCAGCCCCCACCCTGTCTGCCTGTAGGCGATCTTTGAAAACTCACTTCTTCAGGGAAGCCTACCCCACCTCCACCTAAGAACTGTACTTTAATCACCTCCGCCAGATCATCCCCTGCAGCTATCACCTTTTGTATCACCTTCCCCTTCCTTTAGATTGTAAGCTCCACGAGCAGGGCCCTCACATTCCTTCTGTACTGAAATGTATTGTAATTGTACTGTCTCCCTTATATTGTAAAGCGCTGCGGAAACTGTTGGCGCTATATAAATCCTGTATAATAATAATTACAAGAATTGAGCAATGTGTATTGATCTCTTCCTGCTGCTTTTCTGTCAATATTCTGTGCATTGTCACGTCAAGGATCCAACTATTATAATCACATGATCAGTTCAAATGTTCCAGTGTGCCACCAGCTTCCAAAACTAAGGCATACAGGCCACCTCTAGCCTGTTGCAAATGCTAGAGCCTAAAAGTCTAAGTGGTGTCAGAACTTCTGATCTATAAACATGTTCTGGGTCACAATTCTTGATTCCAAAAAATTATTTGTTTATCAAGCACAAGAAAAAATAGACTTGGTTTCCAGGGCTGTAGTCATGTCTTCATGAGGAAAGCCAAGGATGAGAGTACATAAATAGCCTCTGAGTTACTTTTTGACACGAGGAATAATTGAGAGTTGGGATTCTGACTGGGTAGACTCCACACTGGGCAGAATGTTCTTTCTTTAAGAAAATTAAAAAAAAGTCTGTAAAGTAAACTTGTTGCTTCTGTAAATGTATCACACACCCGCTAGGAGTTTAATTGAACCTGTGCCTTGTCCATGCAAGTTAAAAACCTGATACCTCCTACCTACAGCACCCTACTTTTGGTTGGAACAGCGATAGGTGAGAAAGAGATGCAAGAGGGGACAAGATAGAGCCAGCAACCATCAATGGATGAATTATGAACTCTAGTCAGGAAATATTACATCTGCTTTAAAGTCAGGAAGTCCCTCTTGTATTGAACTGTATTGTTGCTGTATTGTCTCCCGTTATATTGTAAAGCCCTGAGCAAACTGTTGGCGCTATATAAATCCTGTATAATAATAATAATTTACCTGAGTGTTGTATAATATGTTGTAGCCAGAGTTATCTGGTCTATTGTCACATTCTTTTGTGCCAGGTAAACTCCCATTCATGTTACGGTATGTGTAAGGATGATTGTGATGGCCTTATACTTGAGCTTGGAAGTGCTAGAACTACAGTTTCAGTGGCTAAGAGTCATATAAAATAATTGTGAATGATTGATTTAGTGCTTTTCTATGATTTGTTGCATTTATGAGTCACATTCACTGTCATTGTTAAGCTGAGTAAAAGACAATCACCACCATTCACCAGTATCTTGATTTCTCATTCATTAATGGTAGCTGCAATTCTCTATAACCCTTTTTTATAATACGACCCTTCTTATGTTGATTGGAACCGTTGCTTTTAAATGTTCATTGCAGTCTAATAACCAAACATCCTTAGGCCAGTTTTCAATCCCTGCACAGGACTATGCATTTTTTTCATAATACCCCCAATAAAAAGGGGGCGAATGCTGGCAGATAGCTAAGGAACGTGATCTCATCCAGGTAGACAAATGTGGCTGGAATTGACCATTTCCTATGGATTTACCCATCAAATTTAGGCATTACATTCATATAGCAGTGCAAGCAGGAGTTGAAGATTGATGCCAGGTGAAAACAGTATAACAGGTATAACACCAGTATAACAGGTGAGTTGTAAGAAAATATGCCTGTATGACTGTGAAGCACCTTTTAGATATTACTTTTAGGTATTATGTGTATCTAAACCAAACACAATTGTAATATATTGAATATTTCCAAGCCTCAGATGTAGCGTTTGCATTTGGTTTTTTTTCCCTTTAGCTACACCTGGAGATTCCTTTAGTAACATACATCTTGTCCAAGGAAGACAACACTCTCTCTGCTTAATTAAAAACAGAACAGGCCTACAGACACCCCCCTATATAATATAGGGGGGGATGGGGGGTTGGAGACAGACAGGAGAGAACACAGGTTGCCACAGTTGTCAGCTGACAATTTCTAATATTATCAATGTTTTTTTGTATATAAGCTGCCCATACAGTGGGGAAAATAATTATTTGATCCCCTGCAGATTTTGTAAGTTTGCCCACTTGCAAAGAAATTAAGGGTCTATAATTTTTATCAATAGGTGTATTTTAAATGATAGAGACAGAATATCAACCGAAAATCCAGAAAAAAGACATGATACAAATGTTATAAACTGAGTTGCAGTTCAGTTAGTAAAATAAGTATTTGATCCCCAAGCAAAACATGACTTTGTACTTGGTGGAGAAACTCTTGTTTGCAAGCACAAAGGGAAGACGTTTCTTGTAGTTGGTTATCAGGTTTGCACACATCATCTCAGGAGGGATTTTGGTCAACTCTTCTTAAAAGATCTTCTCTAAATCCTTAAGGTTTCTTAGCTGTCACTTGGCAACTCGAAGTTTCAGCTCCCTCCATACATTTTCTATAGGATTAAGGTCTTGAGACTGGCTAGGCCACTTCATGACTGTAATGTGTTTCTTCCTGAGCCATTCCTTTGTTGCTTTGGCAGTATTGGGTCATTGTCATGCTGGAAGACCTATCCACAACCTACCTTCAATGTTCTGACTGAAGGAAGAAAATTCTCATCCAAGATTTTACAATACATGGCCCCGTCCATTGGCCCCTCAATGTGGCAAAGTCAGCCTGTGCCTTTTTATAAAGAAACAGCCCCAAAGCATAATGTTTCCACCTCCATGCTTGACTGTAGGAATGGTGTTCTTGTGGTCATAGTCATCATTTTTCTTCCTCCATATACGGTGAGTCGAGTTAATGCCAAAGAGCTCAATTTTGGTCTCATCTGACCACAGCACTTTCTCCCAATCCTTCTCTGAATCATTTAGATGTTCATTGGCAAACTTCAGATGGGCCTGTACATGTGCCTTCTTAGGGGGGGGGGGGACCTTGGGGGTGCTGCAGGATTTAAATCCATGGTGGCATATTGTGTTACCAGTGATTTGATTGGTGACTGTGGTCCCAACTGCCTTGAGATCATTCACAAGCTCCTCCTGTGTAGCTCTGGGCTGATCCCTCACTTTTCTCATGATTATCCTTACCCCATGAGGCGAAATCTTGCATGGAGTTCCAGACCGAGGGCGAATGATGGTTATTTTGTATTTCTTCCATTTGCAAATAATCACTCCAACAGTTGTCTCCTTCTCACCAGGCTTCTTGCTGATGTCTTGTAGCCCATTCCAATCTTGTTCCTGATGTCTTTTGACAGCTTTTTGGTCTTGCCCATAGTGATGGTGAGGTTTGAATGGAAGAAAAAGATTCTGTAAACAGGTGTCTTTTATACACATAACGAGTTGCCTTTAGGAGCACCTTCTTATATTGACAGGACTAATCTGTGTACCACATGAGCACATAGCCAGTCTGTGGGAGCCAGAATTATTATTGGTTGGTAGAGGATCAAATATTTTTTTACTCACTGAACTGCAACTCAATTTATAACATTTGTATACATTTTTTTCTTGCTTTTCAGTTGATAGTCTGTCTCTATCATTTAAAATACACCTATGATAAAAATTATAGACCCTTCATTTCTTTGTAAGTGGGCAAACTTACAAAATCTGCAGGGGATCAAATAATTATTTTCGCCACCTTACATGGCTTAAAGTTGTGGCTGATTTCTGTTGATTCAGCCAAAATTCAAGACATGGGTAGTCCTGTCAGCACCACCTTGCTTGACAAAAGGCAGTTTTCAGGTCAAAGGAGCCCAGGTGAAAAATGTGGACCAGTGTCGGCTGACCAGTGACTGCATCCAATCAAATACATTTAGGTAATTATGCAACTGGCTGTCTGAATGCAATAACCAGCAGGGGAGATCCCTCCATTCATACTCTTTGGTGTGGATGGGGGAATCAAAATAGTTTTTTTTTCCTACAACTTATGGGGCCGAACAACAGAAATCTAAGCATGATTGGCTAGCCTTACTTGAACAGATATAACAAAACATTTTCAGTGATATATTTAAAGACTATTTATAATCATTTTTACGGCAAAGAGCATTGAACAGAGTGCAGCTATTCATAGGCAGTTTATCATAATAATTCTGGTCATCTGAATAGAGCAATCAGAAATCTGGATATTGCTATGGGTTAATGCTCTTCACACATCAAGGCTCCTTGCAGCACTTTCCAGTAGTATTAAGTCCAGTAGTATTTATCATGTTTTCTTATTTCCTAAGGATTTGTAATAAGTTACTCAGCCCCTCTGACCTAGGCAAATAACATGTAACCTTGCAGCTCATCCTCATAAAGCGTTCTTCCTAGATAACGCCCTTGTCAAAGCCCTATTTTCAGAGGTGCAGAATTTGAAACTCTGGTGTGGTCTTCCAGCAGATGTACTGTCTGGGGAGTCAATTTCCTCTGGAATTTTGCAGTTAAGCTCCTACATCTGCCATGTGTGTGAATTTGGAACCTTTCTCAACCACAAGTCCATAGTTTCTCTTACGTGAGAAGTGAAAGCATTGTCCCAGATCTTATGTCAGATGCCAGGATCACTAACTGTTCTTTTCCTTACATTAAGAAAAGATTTTATTCGCTAAACTGTCTAGAATAATATTTGTTTAATGCTAAAAATAGGCAGCTATTAAAAAGTCCACCTATAATAGGTATTACTAACATATTAGGTAAGAAAACCGTAATTTTCCCTATTTCATAAATAAATCAAAATAAACCTGAGGGAAAATAAACAAATACATCACTTGATCCAGTTAGGTATTTATGAAAAAAATGAAATGTGATATAAATACAGCTAGTACAAGTACCTGAATTTATCTTTGCATTGCCTTTCTGCAATCCACTGTGCAGCACTAGTGGGAAGTGGAGAGGGCCGTTGTGAGTTGTAAGCCAGTAAAAGCTGTAATCCTAGAAGCAAATATATAATTTATTACAGGTATGTATTAAAAAAAACAAAACTTAAGTTTATGTATAGCAGCTTGGACTGTAAGTATGTATATGCCATACCTGTGGGATCACTCTAGAAGCTGGAAATCACTTTAGTAGGTTCTACATTAACGCATAGCTCCACCCAAAAGGGGAAGTTCCGCTTTAAGGACTTGTACTCCACTCCCCGTTAGGGATTGGCACCTTTGGGGAGTGAGCGGGGGGAGCGGGTACCCGAAATTGAGAGGTACCCTCTCTCACACTTCTGCTGCAATCGCCTAGGTGATCAGAAGCAGAAGTTGTCCTCCCCCCTCCCTTCCCGTAGTCTTTTGGGACATGTGACCGGTCCTCAGAAGACTACGGGACCATTCAAAAGCGCAGCGCTTCTCGCGCATGCGTAGTGAGCAGCTGGCTGTGAAGCCGCAAGCTGTCACAGCCGGGTGCCCACACTGAAGATGCTGGCACAGGGAACACAGGGCGGCTAGTGAAATGGGCTGCGAGGGAGGACACTGCGGGATCAAGGGACAGGTAAGTGTCCATTTTTTAAAAGTCAGCAGCTACAGTTTTTGTAGCTGCTGATTTTTATTTTTATTTTATTTTCACTGGAACTCCGCTTTAATCTACACTACCTCCTGGGTCCCATGCCGAGCAGCTGCCCTGCTGCATAGTGAACATGGAATATTGCTTGCTCAGCACAGACACCATTCAGAAAACCCTTTGCATTTTCTCAGGTGGAAATCATGACATCATGAGATCATGACATCACCACCTGCCTCTCCACCTTGTCCAATCAGAAAATACTTTGAAATCAAGTGCAAAATGTTCCCTGAATGGCGTCTCTACCTAGCAAGAGAACTTTTGTGATCACAATGCAGAAGAGCAGCCAATAAGCATAGGACCCGGAAGCCAGTGGAATCAGTGTAGGTCTGGTGTCTACTGCAGTGGTTTCCAATTTCCATGGTGATCCCAAAGGTATAGCACACACATACTTACATTGGTCCAAGCAAGGCCAATGTAATTATGTAAATTGCCATGCCTAAACTTTAGTTTTATAGAATAGGCTCACATTTTCTTACACGTTACACACGTATTCAGAGTGTAACATGTAACATGTTGCTGTTGCAGCAACCCCCCCCCCCAATCTCTTGTTGTGACAGTGAGCTGGGGATCTTTTCCCTGCACCCGTTGTCACAAATAAAAAAAATTGTACTTCTCAATGAACTACCAGAGCGCTGATGAGTGCTCTTGGTAGTTCTTTGATGCTTCCTGTCATTCAGTAACTGCCTACCCGTACAAGATACAGGAAGACAGCTACACTGACAGTCTGCAGGAGCCTGAGTTTGCACCATCAGCAGATTGCTGATCTTTGGTGCAATGCTTTACAAGCTCCTAATAAAATAAATGATAAATGCACATTTTTTCTACAAAAAGATGTGCATTCATTATTTTGTTTTACAAAAGTGAACATATCCTGTAAATGTATTTTGAATAGAGCTAGTATAAGTAACTAAATTTGTCTCTATATTAGCTTCTTGTAACCACTGCATAGTGCTAGGAGTGCATGTAAGCCAGTCGGGACTCTATTGCTTTGCACAGTGCTGTCAGTCAAATCCTACAAACATGTTAACAGAGCAAAGTACTGACCTTATCAGTGTGCTGTGGACCCTGTTTATCCATTCAAGGTGTGGGGGAGGAGGGCTAATTAAGGAAAAAGAAATTTAGTAATAGCAAAGCAGGTGGCATTGTGTCATGGCTGATATTTCTGAGGAATCTCAATGCATGAAGGATGCCTTTAAGGGTAAGGTAGGGCTATATGTAGGGTAAATATCTGAAATCCTGCGGTTTTGATTGTTGACTGAAGTTCTGGTCTAAAGAACTACCCTGTGCTTAATTTGTATATAAAATAGCTAAATAACATATAACGGTTATAATTTCACAAAAAAAATAAACATTTTGTAGAAAAGAAACATACTTCCCTTTGGTACTCCTATTCCACAGTCATGTTCATGTCTAAAATTTTTTTTTTGTTAACGGGATGCTGTTATAGCTTTTCCTGCTCTGCTTCTGCATGAATCCTTTTGTGACAAGAGGGTATTGAAGCTTAGATGCCCAAGCCAAACCTAACAGTGTCACCATGCAGTTAAAGTGAACCTGTGTCCAGACTATGCATGCTAAGGTATTTACATATTCAGTACTAACAGTAAAAGCACTTAAAAGCCATTATTCAGCTCTGTAGCTATAGGATTTATGGAAATATTAATCATCAAAGCTCAAAATTAAAAGTATTGAAATATTACCTCTTTTTCTATTACTTTATATTGCAGCAAAATCTTGGCAGTCTGCCAGTCCTCTGATGTAAACATATAGTAGATGTTTCCAGGGTGGGCACAGGTATACTTTAAGAATGCTTCACACTGCCCCACTGTGAGTTCTAGCCCAGGTGCAGCGCAGTGTACTCATGGTTTTTGTGCTTTCAAGTGCATCGACTGCCCTGAAATAATGTGCAAAAAATGCACATATATGTTACAATATGCTAAGTGTGAATGCAGGCTGAGCCAGAGTTGGGAATTTATGCACCCATAGACTTTAATGGAAACACTAAATCCAAGACTTTTCGAACAATTTATTTCAGGCGCATTTCCGCCATTTTTGAGCCTGTAAGAACTGGTCTCTTCCCCCTAGTGCTTTCCATTGCCTAACATCAATTAACTGAAGCTTGAATACACATGTAAAACGCTTGTAGTACACTCTCTAATTGCTAATATAAGCTTGCAAAAATGTTAACATAAAAATGTCTGAAAATTGCTGTGCTCAGATTTGATTGCAACCTAAGGACCTTATTTTTGGTACTCTGAAGCTATACTCGGAGGTGCTCAGTGAGAGCTGATTGGAGGGAATGGACAACCCCCCTTCACAAAGCACACAGGAACAGAGCTGAGGCTGTCAATCACATACTGTGTGCTGGGGCTCCCACCTTTTTTACCTCTTGGTAAGAACAGTAAGGAAAAATGACAATGCTCTGGATTGAGACAAATAACACTAAAGAGGAGAGTGTCCCCCCCAAAATGCATCAGCTTGCCAGCGCAATTATTCCTGCACTGGATTGAGATTTAGTGTCATATAACACCTGTATACATTTATTTTCGTGAGTATGCATCTCAATCTAAGCAACCATCTCAATCTAAAGTCAGCTTCATATGCATACTGTGCACAGGGGTTTTAGACTAAACCTTTTGTTGGCTTCACTTTAAGTGTTAGTTCCCATTTACAGAAAAAATGTAAAGGTGACCTAACACCGGACCTCTGCCGGCAGTGCACCGGTTTGAGGATGTGAAATATTTGTTGCTCTCTCTTCTCTACCCTACGCTGCCAGGACAGCTCAGATGGATTCTGATTGGTCAGTGCCATCACATGGAGGCTTCAAATTTATTTCAGGTACTTATATAGCGCCGTCAATTTACGCAGTGCTTTACACATATATTGTACATTCACATCAGTCCCTAACCCTCAAGGGGCGTACAATCTAAGATCCCTAACTCACATTCATACATACACATACTAGGGCCAATTTAGACAGGAGCCAATTAACCTTCCTGCATGTCTTTGGAGTGTGGGAGAAAACCGGAGTACCCGTGGGAAACCCACGCAGGCACAGGGAGAACATGCAAACTCCAGGCAGGTGGTGCCATGGTTGGGATTTGAACCAACAACCCTAGTACCGCCAGGGGGAAGTGCTAACCACTAAGCCACTGTGCCGCCCAAATTCAATCACATGGAAGGAAATAAGACCAGCAGAGGAAAATGATACATTTTTGTTCCTAAAGGTTAAAGTCCAACTCCATCTTTTCTATCACATTAAAAAGTTCATTTATGGAAGTTTGATCCAAAAAAACTATTTAACGTGGCAGAAACATGAAGTTACTATAGGTAGCTATAAAAAAAACACATATTTAATCCAGTTACAGTATTAATATATTTAAAAACCTGCTATATTAGACCTTCCTTGTCATGAGGACCCAGCATACTGATACCCTATATCCTTGGAATGCCTAAAGTTGATGTGTGTTTTGACTTTTTTCCTTTTTGTATTATTTTTGTATTTGTTCATTTGATTCTTCTGTGTAAACATTTGAAAAATTCTAATAAAAACGGAATGCAAAAAAAATTGTGATGTTCACACAGAAAACATGCTAATAGGAGGAGGGAACACTGGGATGCCCTCACTAGGGAGATGCTTTTCCTTTGAGGTCCAACCACAGGCTTGGGTTGTTCCTGGACCAAACTGTTTTGCTGTAACTGCAGTAGAGAAAGGTTAGGTCGGGGCATGGCTGTGATGTCTTGCAGGGGTGAATGAATTTATTTGCTTGCCTACTGGGTGCTGTTGTATTATAATAGTATGATCATCTGAGGATGGCCATGGGTGTAGCAGGTGGCTACTGGCAGTTCACTATAAGGAGAACAATTATCAGTTAGATTAAAAGACCTGATTGCCAATGTAGCTGCACTGCTCATTTTCTTCTCCTTCACCTCCTATGACCTGAAAACCCTGACTTGATGCCCTTTGGCATCTCTCCATCTCTCCATCTCTCCATGTTTGAATACCTCTTACAATATCCTTTATTGAATTAAAGAATGACACCTGTGTGGTAGAAGACATGTCTTTACACCAGCCTTTCTCAACATTTTTACCCCAGAGGAACCCTTGAAATAGTTGCCAAAATTAACCAATTGCTGTCAAGGGGAAGAATGCCCTTACATTCTTACAGTGTTGGCCAGTTTGAAAAGTATCCCTCTTACAGAGGTGGTCAGAATGCCAGCCCTATGGACAGCTAAGAAAATAATTGTTGTCATGCCGCTGGCTCTACCATGTAGAATTGGATCCAGATTAATGCAGGCACCATCATATGGGAGGTCAATCAGCTCAAGGCACACCTAACAACTTTTGGAGAAAGGAGCCCTGGTTGAGCTGTTCTACTGAGCAGAAAAGGCCTTATCAAAGTGTAGCACTACTCCCATAGTAGCCACAGGAATACTGTCCAGGTCTTCAACCAAAATCTTCGCCCTGCAACCTGGCAGATAGGCTCATTCACGTTTCTTTAATGACCACTCTAGTCTTGTTTTTTTTTTTTTTTTTGTTGAACTTGGATAGGGTTGAGAGTAATTGGTGGGATACTCCAAAAGCAGTAAGCTTGAGCATAGTCCTTTTAGGTAGGGGGATTAAGTGGACAAAGCTCTTCCGAACACCAGCCAGTGTACCCTTTAGCCTAGACCCACAGCTGACTCCAGCACCAGTGGGGAGTTAAGTAGCACACAGTTTCTAAGATCCTTTAGCGGTAACTGTACTCACAAGGCCCAAGAGCAGCCAGATGCCTTCCTCTGTGATATCAGACCAGATCTCCAGTAGACAGCCCCTCAGTCAGTTTTAGTAGAACCCAGGTCTCAGTATTCAGTCCCTCAGGTCTCCCACCTGAGGCCACACTGCAGTAGTTACCTAAGAAAGCAACATGCCCTCTCTAAGGCTGGAACAATCCTATACAGGAAAGACGCAGAACTCAGTGTGCGCGCTGAATAAATAGAGTTACCCAGCATGCCTTCAAAGCCTGTCTCTCTGGGATAGCATGGGGCTGCATCAATATTCATGCTGACATCTACATAGCTCCACACTTATTATCCAGAAACTTCTCAAGCTTTTTGGAAGCAGAGGGAGTCATCAGGCTGGCTGCAGCTTGAGCAAACTGAGCAGACCTAACTAGCAGAACACAGCAACACTGATTACAGTATGCAAGTTATGCTTTTACCTAGCAACAATTACTGTACATCCACACGGTCTACAGTGTAACAACTAAATGTACCTATCAAAATACAAACTAAATCTAACTAACTACAACTAGCACCTATCTAGGAGGGTGCTACAAACGTACCGTATCTTCAATTTGAAAAGCATATCATGTAATAATTATTGTAAGCCTTTAGGGTTGGTTCATCCTTTAAAAGAAAATGTATTAAAGAATTGTGTTTTTTAATGAAGATATTACCAACATTCTCAACTATGTGTAAGGTAATTGATACATATACTGTATATATGAATGTGCCAATGACTGTTCCAACTCTGCAGCTGCACAATGCTCTCTGCAACTTAGGTCATTAGTTATAATACATGTGAGCCATGAGTTTGTTCTTGGGCACTAGTTGATGCAGAGTCCAAAAGTTGTTTTCACACTGGAGCCCTTTAGTGACTTTGGCCACCACTGGGACAAAACATGACAGGTGGTTTTTACCATGCCCACTGTGTTGGTGTCCTTCTAGGGGAACTTTCCCTTCACTTCCTGTTCTCTCTGACACCCATCGAATAGAAAGGAAGAGAAGCATAATCTCCTCCACAGAGGGGTACAGATGGTATTTAAAATGTATTTCAAACTAAGAAAGGATAGTAAACTGTGGAACATTCTAGTTCCCCAGAGCCACATACCTTGCTTGTGACCCTGATGGCAGAGAAAGGCCTCTCGTATAGCTCCGGCTCGAGGGCCACTGAAGGTGGAACAGCAACCACAAGAGCACTGCAGCCTGGGTCAATCACAGGTATCACTCACAGGAACAGACACAGGAATATGGGGGGGAGCTGCAGATCAGACAGCACAGGCTAAAAGTATTGCTGGGTTTAAATAGTCTCATTGGCTCCAACATTAACAGTGGGTAGTCGCGGGTGCACGAATGCACATGCACGAGCGCAAATGCGCATGACTATGCACAGCAGAACGGGCGTCTGCACTGCCATGTATGTCCAGAGTCTTCAGCCGAACTATGGCAAGTATCTTCCTGACACCCAGGCTCTTTCTAACTTTCACACTTGTTTTTTTAGAAAGAACTGAAATGCTGTAACATTTTTCAAGTATTTTGAGCAGTATCATATGTTCCTTAAAGTTTATTTTGTGTAATTAGTAATGAAGTCCAACAGGCACAAAAAACAAAAATGCCCTCATAGTGCTCCCTACTTCTTTTACAATGCAAGGGTTAAATGCTTGTTAAGTCTAGGGCATTGAAGAAGTGGCTGTATTACTTACCTGACTCCTCACTTTAGCAAACTGCCTCAATCTGCTGCCTCTTCCCTACGTGGGTCTCTTAGCTGTGGTTACAAGCTTCCCGTTCTGCACTCCTGTGACCCGTTTTCTTCGGACAGCAGGCTGAAGTCTACTGTCGGTTGACATCGTTCAGCCGGTCCAGGTTGGGGAAAGATCCGAACTGTAAAGTCAGGATCCCCCCCAGAGTCTGGAGCGGCACCTAGCTCAGCCTGTCAATGATCCATTGAGGGCCTGAGCCAGCCACTCCCTCCCCCTCCACAGCCCACTGCTCCAGTGAGCATTGGGGGGGGGGGGCAGAGCAGACAGCGGTGACTGACAGTCCTGCTCTCTGCTCAGACCATCTGTCCCCTGCTGGCTGTAAGGGTGATAACTCAGCAATTGTATGACCGCTGATTGCTGAGTTATCGCCATTACAGCCAGCGGGGGACAGATGCAGCATCACAACAATGCTGAATCCACCTAGGTAAGTATGATTTTAAAAAAAATACGAAATTCCATACTTCTCTTTAACCCTTTTTTGCCAGCCCTTGAAGTGGTTAATCCCAGGAGCCAGAGGTGGGCTTCCTAATCATATGATCACTATGATTGGCTCTCACAGTGATCACATGATTCGCCTCTAACTTCTGATTGGAACAGGGACTGAAAGCTGCCTTGGTAACTTGACAAAAACTCTATGACTCATTTTTCTAATTTACAACAGCCTGAAAATTAGCAGCATGCAGAGTTGCACATTACTGATTTTGTTCTGCAAATCTAATGCTCTCACAGAAGGGGACATTCCAGATTTGAACCTATAGATTGGTATCACGGTCTCAAGGGAATTGAAATTGTATTCCATTTAAGGTAGACGTACAGTCAAATATTATAGTTACATAGCAAGTCCATCTAATTCAACCAATAGGAAAAAGCATGTTATGTTTAGGTCTTCTTTCCCACCTTGCTGCTGCCATGTTTGCTTCAGGGGAGTCCCTCCTGGTTCCTGGTTTCTGGCCCATTCAGTAGCCAAACAGCAACTGAATGGACCAGGAGACATTTCAGATTTGTCAGTGTCAAGTCTGTACTTTAGGTCCACTTTAACTACATTTTGAAACTATTGTGTTGAGTAAGCAGGCATGAGAGAAAGATTAAAAAAGATAAATATATGCTATTAGATCAGAGAATAAGGAGAACAAGAAGTTGTAATCTGCTATTTATTATCATACGTAAACACACATCTGTCCTCACGTTTCACTGTGTCCATGGAATTCAGTGTCAATAAATCTATTGAAAGCAAGTTTTTATTGAAGTCTGTATGGCGTAAATTCATTGTGTCTGGGAATTAAGAGGTTCCCTTTGATAGTAGAACATAAACATTCTCAGCTTGATTTATAACATTGCTCATGCCGGCTGTCAACAAATGTGATGCTGTGCAATGTCACAATTTATGAATTTCTTTTATGTTCTGTACACTCGTCATGTATCAATTCTTAAAGAAAATTGGGCATTTAATAAATCAGATCAATGATAATGTGCAAAGTGCAGCATTTGCCTTGAAATTATTGTAACAGGTGCAGTTTAAAAATGATTCCTGAATGGTTGGTGTGGGGTACATACAGTTGCAAGAAAAAGTATGTGAACCCCTTGGGATTACGTGGAGTTTTGCATGAATTGGGCATAAAATGTGCTCTGAACGTCATCTAAGTTACAACAATAGAAGAACACAGTCTGCTGAACATAATACTACACAAACATTCGATGTTGCCATGGTTTAATTGCACATAACATGTAAGCATTCACCATGCAGGGAGGAAAAAGTATGTGAGGCCCTAGCTTAATGACTTCTCCCAGAGCTAATTGGAGCCAGGAGTGAGCCAACCTTGACTCCAATCAGTGGGATGATTTTGTATGTGTTGCTGACAGCTGTCCTGCCCTTAAAAAACACACACCTGTTTTGGGTTTACTGGTTTCAAGAAGCACTGTCTGATGTGAACCATGCCTCGCAGAAAAGAGCTCTCAGAAGACCTACAATCAAGAATTGTTGACTTGCATGAAGCTGGAAAGGGTTACAAAAGTATCTCCAAAAGCCTTGATGTTCATGTGTCCGCGGTAAGACAGGCTGTCTACAAATGGAGAAAGTTTAGCACTGTTGCTACTCTCCCTAGGCGTGGTCGTCCTGTAAAAATGACTGCAAGAGCACAGCGCAGAATGCTGCATGAAGTAAAAAAGAATCCCAGAGTGTCAGCTAAAGACCTACAGAAATCTCTGGCACATGCTAACATTTTTGTTGACACATCTACAATAAGGAAAACATTAAACAAGAATGGAGTACATGGGAGGACACAACGGAGGAAGCCATTGCTGTCCAAAAAGAATATTGCAGCTCGTTTGAAGTTTGCAAAAGAGCACCTGGATGTTCCACAGTACTACTGGCAAAATATACTGTGGACAGATGAAACCAAGATTGAGTTGTTTGGGAAGAACACACAACACTATGTGTGGAGAAAAAAAGGCACAGCACACCAACATCAAAACCTCATCCCCGCTGTAAAACATGGCAGAGGGAGCATCATGGTTTGGGGCTGCTTTGCTGCCTCAGGGCCTGGACGGTTTGTTGTCATTGATGGGAAAATGAATTCCAGAGTTTATCAAGACATTTTGCAGGAAAACGTACGACCATCTGTCTGCCAACTGAAGCTCTGCAGAGGATGGGTGATGCAACAGGACAATGACCCAAAGCAGAGTCCTGACTTCAACCGGATTGAAATGTTGTGGCATGACCTTAAGTGAGCGATTCACACCAGACATCCCAAGAATATTGCTACACTGAAACAGTTTTGTGAAGAAGAGTTGTCCAAAATTTCTCCAGATCATTGTGCAGGTCTGATCTGCAACTACAGGAAATGTTTGGTTGAGGTTATTGCTGCCAAAGGAGGGTCAACCAGTTATTAAGTCCAAAGGTTCACATACTTTTTCCTCCCTGCACTGTGAATGTTTACATGTTATGTGCAATTAAACCATGGCAACATCTAATGTTTGTGTAGTATTATGTTCAGCAGACTGTGTTCTTCTATTGTTGTGATTTATATGACGTTCAGAGCACATTTTATGCCCAATTCATGCAAAACTCCACGTAATCCCAAGGGGTTCACATACTTTTTCTTGCAACTGTACCTTGTAAACCAGGGATACATACAGCGAGAGAAGAATCTTTGACTGATTTCTTTCCTAAAATCTAAGCAGCTGTACATTATTGTATATGCCAATTACATTGTTGTTTCTTTGTCTATACATAAAGTAAACTTTTAATTGTGAAAAACGAAACATTACAATAACAGCACATAGCAACATACTATTGCACCTCTTCCCAACTGCAAGCCGGAGAGCTCTTTGCCTGACATATCTAGCTTACTAGTTAAATGCCTACAGTATGTCAGGGCAGAGTGATGTTGCTGCCAGGACAGAAAGAGTCCTTCAACTCTTTAGCTTATCAACCATTCCAATAAATATCAGATTGTTCATTGACCCCCAAACAGTAATAATATCATATTAATATAATAAATACTACTCTAATTCATAATAGTGATACAAATAATAATAATCTTGTGTATACTTCCTTCCTTTGACTCTTCTTTTTGGTATTGGCATCTGCCATTTTAGTTGTTACAATCAGCACTGTGCCTAACAGATGTACTCACTGGCTTCCCAGTAGACAATCAGCACTGTATCTATCGCTATAGATGTACTCACTGGCTTCCCAGTAGATAATCAGCACTGTGTCTATCGCTAAAGATGTACTCACTGGCTTCCAAGTAGACAATCAGCACTGTATCTATCGCTATAGATGTACTCACTGGCTTCCCAGTAGACAATCAGCACTGTATCTATCGCTATAGATGTACTCACTGGCTTCCCAGTAGACAATCAGCACTGTATCTATCGCTATAGATGTACTCACTGGCTTCCCAGTAGACAATCAGCACTGTGCCTATCGCTATAGATGTACTCACTGGCTTCCCAGTAGACAATCAGCACTGTGCCTATCGCTATAGATGTACTCACTGGCTTCCCAGTAGACAATCAGCACTGTGCCTATCGCTATAGATGTACTCACTGGCTTCCCAGTAGACAATCAGCACTGTGCCTATCGCTATAGATGTACTCACTGGCTTCCCAGTAGACAATCAGCACTGTGTCTATCGCTATAGATGTACTCACTGGCTTCCCAGTGGCTCTTCAACACTGTTTGAGGTGCATCTACTCATTGGCATTCAAATAGAGTCTGAGATGGGTGTACTCTCTGGACCCCAACAAATTTTGAGGTTAGTATACTCACTGGCTCTCCAAGTCTCTTTGTGGTGGGTGTACCCACTAGCTCTCCAACAGAGCTTAAGGTTGATTTACTAACTGGCACTCCAACAGAGTTTGAGATGGGTGTGTTCACTAGTTCTGCAATAGAGTGTAGGGTGGGTATACTTACTGGCTGTCCAACAAAGTTTGAGCACACTGATAAATAAGGCCAGTAATAACACACAGATGACAGGGGCTCTCTAGCGACTTACCATTCAACCCTGGCTAGCACTCTCTGGCTGCTAGCCACCTCATCTTCAAGACTAGGGACTGAGGTTAAGCTCTACAGAGACGTCTAAAGAATTATTTCCGCCAATCAACGTTCTATCACTTATCAACCAACTACTGATACCCCAGATGTTTACTGGCATGTTTTTAACCCAAGATAATTTATTGTCCCCTTGGATATTCCACTTGATCCTTGGGGTTAATATTGGCCACATATCTGGAAGTGTTGCATTCTTTTTTTTATTTTTTTTGAGCTGCATAATTTTGCATTTTATATAAGTCAATTGAAATCTCTAATTGAGTTAATTCTCTTAATTTATAAGACATTCTTAGTTCTGGTGATAAGGTCTTTCTGAGGTCGCACAAGGAAGCTTGGTCTGTGTATACCGTAAATATGAAGAAAGAATAACAGACATGTTGCAACATATCTCGACAATCAGTAGTCTTGGACTAATATTATCCTTCAGTGATGGCTTTGGTCCTTAGCCTCTTTATTATAACCTTTTAATAAACATAATTAAATAGTATGGACTTTTTTTATTTTTGTGATTTTTTTTTTTTTTTTTTTTTTTTTTTTTTTTTTTTTTACATGGCATTCTTTTTTATGCATATACAGCTCTGTTCTTAGAACTTTTAAAGGGCTATAATGAAGATTTGATTTAATTGAAATAATACTACCATTGTTTGTGTAAACCGCATAGAATATTTTTAACATCAGTTGTCCTTTAAACACAAAAGTACCAATTTTTCTCGTTATGAGCTGTGGCTTAGTATCAGTTAGAAATATTGCAGGCAGGATTTGTATTCCAGCCCTGTAGTCAGTCCTAAAATGTAACAGTTCCCTTGAAGGAACAATGACTCTGATGGGTTGAACTACTTACACAATTTAGCTAATATTACATTTATTATGCACATGTTGCCTCATTGATCATAGCAAAATATTTCAGTGTTTCAGCCATGGTGATGAATTGATATGTTGGAAGTAAGTGCCGGGCTAAACAAATATCTTTCTTCTTGTTCCATGACATATGTCTTCTATTACTATGTTTAATAAGTCTTTGTAGTAGACTTGGTGTGACACAGTGTAGGCTTCCTTGATTTCTGTTTTATATCATGACATAGGCCAATACTGGAAAGAATCAGATTGTCTATACTGCAATATGCACTCTAATGGTTCTGAACTGTTTTAATGGTTGTGCTAGAATTTGTAATTCGCCATCAAGGGAAACAAAAGACCCTGTCACGATGCAAGCTTGAGAATCCTGTGTAATTTCTATATCCATTTCCTAAAGTTACAATTTGAGAAGCTCTGGAGCCTTTATTGTGAGCAGATAAAGCTCTGTTTTTAGGCATTATTGTAATCCCAGATTGGAGCCTTGAGCTTGAAGGCATCAAACTGTCTTGAAAGGGACGAAGCCTTCAATCCTGTGTCTGGGATTTGCTTTAAGTCTGCATGCTATGGGAGTACACAGGTGTGCAGGGTCTTATAAGCCAAGCCAGAGCATAGCTCAGGGCTCCCATTTGCAGAGAGAGGCGTTGTGTGAAGACAGGTGTGTGACCTTGTCTGGAGACCAAGGTGCTCTATTCAAGAGACTGTGCTCTTTGTTGGAGGGGTTCTATGTCCATGGTACTCAGAGAGTTGAGGCAGCTATGTGAGTTTGGGAGACCAAAAGAGGGTCTGGGACTGGGAAGGCTGGGACAACTAGGTGAGTCATTGGGGCTGAGGGAACCTAAATCTCAAAGGATTGAGAGTGTATCGGGAGAAGCCCTATCTAGAGGCCAGGACTGGGCCCATGAAGCGAGGTGTTATAACTAAACGCTGTGTGAGTCTGAAGAGTCGGTGGTCTGGAAGACCAGATATAAGAGGAGCAATGAGGCTGACAAGAGAACCTAGTGCCTCGGCATTTTTGTTGACTGTTTGCTTTGTGAAACTGAAACCCCCTGCGTGGGAATCCTCATTAAATTTTTCTTTATGCTTTGCCTAATAAAACTGGTTCAGAAAGCCCTAACTACAGTTTAACTGACATGTACTTACTACACATGCGTTTACCACACTGAGCTAATCACTCCATATCACAATATATATATATACAGTATCTCACAGACGTGAGTACACCCCTCACATTTTTGTAAATATTTTATTATATCTTTTCATGTGACAACACTGAAGAAATGACATTTTGCTACAATGTAAAGTAGTGAGTGTACAGCTTGTATGACGGTGTAAATTTGCTGTCCCCTCAAAATACCTCAACACACAGCCATTTAATGTTTAAACCGCTGGAAAAAGGTGAGTACACCCCTAAGTGAAAATGTCCAAATTGGGCCCAAAGTGTCAATATTTTGTGTGTCCACCATTATTTTCCAGCACTGCCTTAATCCTCTTGGGCATGGAGTTCACCAGAGCTTCATAGGTTGCCACTGGAGTTCTCTTCCACTCCTCCATGATGAACTCCTCCACCTTCCATTTGAGGATGCCCCACAGATGCTCAATAGGGTTTAGGTCTAGAGACATGCTTGGCCAGTCCATCACCTTTACCCTCAGCTTCTTTAGCAAGGCAGTGGTCATCTTGGAGGTGTGTTTGGGGTTGTTATCATGTTGGAATACCACCCTGCAGCCCAAAAGGGAGGGGATCATGTTCTGCTTCAGTATGTCACAGTACATGTTGGCATTCATGGTTCCTTCACTGAACCGTAGCTCCCCAGTGCCGGCAGCATCCATGCAGCCCCAGACCATGACACTCCCACCACCACATATATATATATATATATATATATATATGTATATGTATATGTGTGTGTGTGTGTGTGTGTGTGTGTTTGGGATTGAGAGTGATCATACTCCAATATTGATTAAAAGAAAATAATGCTCATGTCAAGGGCAATAAAAGGACCTAAAACTCTTTAATCAGCCCCCATATTAATAGCTTCTTAGTTATTGTGTTTAATATACATATAGTGAAAAAAATCTCAGACTTTGAATTGATTCTGTTTAGTGCTGTTTCATAGTTCCCAATGTGTTAAAATGCAAAAAAATATATGCCAAAATTTGATTCACAATAGAAAACATATTTATTTATCAAATGTTTAAACAGAGCAAATGTACCATTTTAAGAAAAAAATAAGGTAATTTTGAAATTGATGGCAGCAACGCGTTTCAAAAACGTTGGGGCAGGGCCATGTTTACCACAATGTAGCATCTCTGCTTTTAAACAACACTGTAAATATCTGCGAATTGAGGAGACCTGTTGCTGGAGTTTTGGGAGAGGAATGTTGTCCTATTCTTGCCTGATAAACGATTCTAACTGCTGAACAGTCCTGACTCTTCTTTGTCATATTGTTTTGTTTCAATATGTGCCAAATATTTTCAGTTGGTGAAAGGTCCGGATTGCAGGCAGGTCAGTTAAGCACCCAGACTCTTCTACTATGAAGCCATGCTGTTGTCATAGATGCAGTATGTAACATTGTCCTGCTGAAATATGCAAGGCCTTCCCTGAAAAAGAAATCATCTGGATGGGAGCATATGCTGCTCCAAATCCTAGATATACTTTTAGTATTGATGGTGCCTTTATAGATGTGCAAGCTGCCCATTACATACGGACTAATGCACCCCCATGCCATCAGAGATGCCAGCTTTTGGATCGAATGCTGATAACAAGCCCAAGAGGAGACTCTTTAGTCCAGCACCCATGGTTGCTAAAACGAATGTCAAATTTCGATTCATCTGACCATAGGACACTTTGCAACAGACCATTTTAAATTAGCTTTGGCCAAGAGAAGACCGTGGCATTTCTTGATCATGTTAAGCTATGGCTTCTTCTTTGAATGGTAGAGCTTTACCTTGCATTTTTGGATAACACAGCGAGCTGAGTTCACAGACAGTGATTTTTTGAAGTATTCCTGAGCCCGTGAAGTGATGTCCATCACAGGAGCATGCCTGTTTTTAAAGTAGTGCCATCTGAGGACCATCTGAGGGCCTTGTCCTTTTGCGGACAGAGATTTCTCCAGATTCTCTGAATCTTTTGATCATATGTACTGTACATGATTATATATTTAAAGTCTTTGCACTTTTTAGTTCAACATTATTCTGAAATTGTTTGCCAATTGTTATATGCAGCTTTTCACAGTTTGGTGAACCCCTGCCCATCTTTACTTCTGAGACATTCTGACTCTTCAAGATGCTCTTTGTATACCCAATCATGCCACTGACCTGTTGCCAATTGACCTAACTAGTTATTCCTTGCTTCCAGCTCTTCCTTGTTAGTACAACTTATTTGACAGCTTTTTTTTGCCCTGCCCCAACTTTTTTGAGACATGTTGTTGCCATCAATTTTTAAAGTTACCTTATTTCTTTCTTAAAATAGTACATTTTGTCAGTTTAAACATTTGATACATTTCCTACTTTCTATTGTGAATAAAATATGGGTTGATGAGATTTGTAAATCATTGGGTTCCATTTTATGTAAATTTTACACTGTGTACCAAGTTTTTTGGAATTGAGGTTGTAAAAAAAAATCATGTCCATTATGCTAATTTTTAGGAAAATATGGACATTTAGGAGAAATGCTTGTGGGCACAGTATGTCTAATTAGCCTTCAAAAAAATTATTCTCTATTATAACCATAACAGTAAATGTGCATCTACACTCTGGTCCTGAAAAAACCTAAACAGTTCATGCATTACAAGCTGTTCAAAGTGAATAAGAATGTCAACCATCAGGAAAAGGTGTCTTTTTGGAAGCAATTTTATATATAGGCTTGCAAATGCCATTACAAATACGTGAGTGTATTCTTTTCATGTCAGGATTGCAATCCATTTGTTTAAATAACTTATAGAATCATAGGTTCCAGTGCAGCTAAATATATAGGGGTGCATGTATCACTAACCTTCTCTATAGACGTTCACATTGCCCTAGAGTGGACTATTTTATTCTTCCTGATTTCTTCCATTGAAAAGGCCACTTCATAGACTAAATGTCACCAGTTCGCTTTTATATGATAATAGAACTGCATTCGCAACAGGTGACGGTATTGAGAACACAATGCAATGTGTATAGACTGTAGTGAAAGTTACTGTTTAATTACAACTAGGTCATCTGAAGCTGATCAGCTCACAAGACCTCACACTGTTGCCCTTTTGGAAATGCCAGATTAGCAACCAAAACCATACCATGGGAGTCTTAAATAGGGCTTCTACATATGGAATGGCATTGACAAATGTATGGCCATATTGTCATACAAGACAGAAGTGACAAAACTATGGATATGTTGTTAAACAAATAAATAATTTGGATGTAAGATAAGAAGATGCATACTGTGAATCTGTTTTTGCCTTTGCTATCTGCAGCAATGACCCATACCCTTCTTTTCACCTTCAAGAGCCACTTTGAAGCTAAGAAAGCCAAGGTCCAGCAATACTGATTTATCAGAAGTATGCCGGAAGTAAGATAATGATCCTTTCCTGCTGCAAATTTTTTGTGAATGAGAACAGGGCCATTGCTTTGTATGAGCTGCTTGCCCACCAGCTTGAAAGAAAAATGTAAGCACCGGAGGGAACTTGATCATATTAACTAAAAGCATAGAAAACATTATCCTACGGATAGTATAACCTTTATCTTTAAACTGTAAACTCTTTGTGTGAAATGTATCATCTTGCCATACCCTGTAGTGTAGTTTCCATAACATTGTTTGAATACAGGTTTTGTAGACATATGTTAAAAACAGATGTATGTACCTATCTCATGAGCTTACTTTTTCTTTTATTAATATGTCAGAACACATCCCAACCAGCTGTTTACTCATTTCATATTATTTGTGGGTTGGTGGGATTTTGGAAACCCATCGGTTTTAATTCCAGCCTTTATTACAGGCATAACCTGACCTTGGAAGTGCATCACCAGTTGTTGGGTAGCTTCATTTGAGGTACACTCAGGGACCTCTTTGGGAGGTTTGATTAGAATTAACCCTATTCTTTAAAGCCTTCTATTATGTTAGAGGAAGAGAAGAAAGAAACTGAGAACCCAATCATCATTGTACTTGCAGTTCCATTACATAGTCTGCATGGACAGTCCTTCATATAAATACTAATAGGAACAGTCTAAAACCTTTACTAATAACAGGAAAAATGTCAAACATTCTTTATTTCCTCTATCATTTATGTTTTTCAGAAATGTAGGTATTGTCATTGGAATGCCAGTTGCTTGCAGAAATAATGTTACTTTCTTATTTTGGCAGCTCATCACTTCTAGATTTGTTTTCATGAGAAAAATAATACTAAAGGGATTTTGTGATTTTGTCAAGTTTTTCCTGGCATCCATACAGCACCATGCTTCTCCATGCCCAGACCAGACCCCCCTAAACTAAAGACCCCAGAAATGCAGTGTAGACTGTAACAGAAGGGAGTTTCTTCTGTTGACAAGTCCCTAATGACTCCTAGAAAACAGATTAATGCGCAGAATTGTGCCCACTGCTTTGTCACTTGACATGGTTCCTTTATAACTGCAGGGAGGACAAGGGGAAATGAAAGACCTGAGTGAAGCGGGCAGAGAGCTTAGTGCTGATTTACTGTATCATACTGGTAGAGGGAGAGCCATGCTCTGCATACTAATACATGGCGGCATGGAAAATGCTCTTTTCTTCAGAGATGACATATTTTTAGGAATGCATTCATTATGTTGGATTGTTGATCGTTGGATGACATCATTGTGTATGACATGTATCCACTTGTTAAGAGCAATCATTGTGATTGGTAAGTTGCAGTGGTAGATACAGTTTTGAAGAGTGGCCAAGCACAAAACAGTTTGAGCTCAGGTTTGTATTCGTTGTTGTTGCCCCACTAATATGCATGGCCAGCTTGACTATATTAGAGACTCGTGGGGGTACTTCAACATACAGCTGCACATATGTCTTTGTTTTCTTACACATTTAATACTTCTTATGATGTTACTACCATTAGTTGACCACTGTCCTGCCATTTCTAGTAAAAAGTGAGAACCCCTATGTAGGGGCAAAACAAACCCCCAAAAACATATGAAGTACATTTCTGCAATATATGCACATTCCCCCATGCTATATCCCTTTAGCTATCCTGCAATTACAGCTTTTTGGGCAATATAAAAATAAGCGATGTCCTATTCTAAATAAATCTAGATATCAGTGTGAACAAATATGGTGCAAAAATATTTAAAATAGAAAATTCAGTGCCAAAACATAAATAAAAAGAATGATGATCCATGGTGCTTCTCCTTATAAATTCCACATCACCCTAGTGTCACACATAAAGGCTTACCAGAAGGACTATGACTGCAAAATTATTGAGTAGTCAAAATGCACATAATTCACAGCAATTTCTTGATGTCAACATGCCTATGGAATGCCACCATTCATATAAGGATTCCTGTAAGGTCTTCCAGACGTACAGGGACTAAAAATGCTAAATGCTCCAAATAGTGTAAATTCGGTAACTAAAAGCTTTATTAAATCGGCAATATGCACTCACGTGTATTTTGAATAAAAGTGCTGTACAAAAAAATACTTTGGACCCGATCGGTAAAGCTTCCTCGTGTGTGATGATGTCACAACATCAGGGTCTGCCTGAGCCTTTATGTGTAACACCAGGATGAATTTATAAGGAGCACTGTGGATGATGCCTTTTTTGCTTCTCTTTTAGCACTGGATGCAGGGTCCTGGGTTTAGTATCACTTTAAGTTCAACGTTTAGGGACAGGAGAAAAACCCTTCTGGTTTGTGTTTTTTGATTGGAGCTTTCTGGCACAAAAATGACTAAACTCTCCTAGCGTCACCTAAATTGTGTACAAAATTCTCTATATCAGCGTTTGTTTTTCTGGCAAGGGAACTGATTTTAATCCCAGTGTGCATGGAGCCTTGGGGTCTGCTATAGTCTCTTAACAAAGGAACCTAGAATCTAGGTCCTAAACGATTAAAGAGTCTTGCTAACTATTGACCATCTGGTCCCCCCCATTGGTTTTCTCTTATGGTTCCTTTATCCTATTGAGCATATGTGGCTGGCATTCTCAGTTGTTTAGATTCTGTTAGTATTTGATATGTGTTCAGATAATCTAGGGATTAGAGATCAAATATTGAGATATTCAATAAACATTAACAAATTTAATTGTAGAAGATTTGGAAATGCAACAATGATCTGTCCAAGGAATGTTTACTAAATTTGAAACATTTACTTTAGGAATTCAAGAACATGTCAAATATGAGTTGTTATATTGGCTGGATGCAAAAGTAAAAAAATGCACTTATTGTGCAAACAATGGGTGAACTTACTGAATGTTTACAGCAGGCCTTGCTGCTGTAAACTGCATTTACTGTAGTAGCTCCCTCCCCTGAAAAAAATAATCTGATGTCAGTAGATGTAAGGGGTACCGAAAAAAAAAAAGATAGATTCATACTCAGTTAACCCTGTCTGGACTGCATTCCCCAGGAATCTTCCCAGAAGAAGGACATCATTCCTGGCTATGCAGAAGACAGGGGTATGTATAAATTCTTTTACACCTACTGTTAGCAGGGAATTTTTACAGTGGTAGGTGGCGAAGTCCACTTTTATTGCCATCTTTCATATAGTGATTGTGAGTAATCATGCAGTATTAATACTAATTAATAAAAACATACTTATTTTGACCAATAATAAATGGACAGGGTGGGCAAAGTTATGTAAGTTTCATTCATGTAGATTCAGACAGCTTTCTTTTTACAGATGAAGCATAGTAAAATGGTCTTCTCTTCCTATGGTGACACTGGATTGACCCTTAAATTGAATATGTCACCATGAAAAAGCATTCAGACCAGTAATAGTTCAAGTTGTACTTCAGCCAACACCAAAGATATGACCAGAAAATGTATGAGGAGTCTGACAGCCAAATGCTTCCCTGTTTCATGTAGTTGACCAAGCCAAGCTGTAGATCTGGGAATTTCTGTGCGATTTCATTGTTTTGTATGGGTATTTCTCATCCTTCCCTTGCTAGTCCTGGAGTGTGGGGACACATTATCACAACAAAAGCCTCATCCACTTGTACCCTCTGCTGTCATCCTCTGTATCTCTACTGCTGGCCACCCACATCTTTCTGCAGGCCCAAGTTAGAACATTGCTGAAAGCTAAACCAAAAAGACTTTCTGACTTTTGTTTGTGTTTAAAAATTTCTTAAAGATTTTAAAATGTTTTTTTAAATTGTATAGGTCAGTCCCTGTGAAAGAAAAACAGACTTCATTTCAATACTCACCTCCTCTTCAGTGCTGCCCCCGCCCCCCATTCTGCTCTGTCCTGCTCTTCCATGTTAAATGATTCCCAGGGCATTATGGACCCACCCCCAAGGAGTGTATGTCTGTGGTGAACCGCACTCACAGTACAGTGTTACAGAGAACGGAGCTGACACCATTACGTGAGTGCAGCACATCACTGGCCAGAGAACAGTCACAAAATTCCCAGAAAATTGTATAAAACTTAAATCTGAAGCAGGATTTGAGGTACAGATACTATTGTTTTACAGTAAAGTGTGGTAATAATGTCTACTCAAGCATCATGGGGACTTCCCAGGGTGATGTAACATGAAAATTCCATATGCTTGTAAAGACTACCCACTGCCTCTTGCATGATTACCCAATCCAATCATTATGATAGATGGCCTTTCTGACCAATAAAAATGCAACAACTGGTAGGGGAGGGACCAGACTTCAGTTTTGCAAGCAACAATACTTGAGGAAATGTTTAGAAATGCAGTATTTGAAGACATTGCTGTAGCCAATTTCAAATGTCAAAGAAATGACAGATGCATGGGCTTGATAGGTACAGTATATGCAGGCAAGCACTTTTTTGTGCTCATAGATATTAGCTCTCATTTGTTTATACATTTATTACTTGTTTATTGCCACCTACAGTGTTGATTCTGGAATCATTGAACACACTGGTATGTATTTTCAAGGCTCTAATTGAAAATATAAGCATAGCACAAACCTTTGAAATTTGGTTAGCAGACCAGCCATAAGGAGAAGTTGAATTCCAGGATGAAAATTAGATCCACTTAGCAGGTAGGCTGTGCCAGATCCAGGAATGGAAATCCATTGGCCTCTGAAACTCCTTATAATCAGTATTTTCAAGGACCAAGCTACAGTGTAAAAAGTGCTAAGTAAAAAGCAACATCAAGTTCAATACAGGTATTGGACAATTGTCACTGGATGTGTTTGGTTCACCTCCCTTCTCCCCATTTCACCTACCTAAATGTACATTCTGGTAATCCAGCCATTTGACAAGCTTGCACTGCCACTGCTCTGCTAGGTTTATGAGCAGCTTAATGATTTCCCTAATGTGTAACTGTTGTTCAGGATTTGCACTATATATACAATATATATATATATATATATATATATATATATATATACACACACACTATATTGCCAAATCATTGGATTCAGGTGTTCCAATCACCTCCATGGCCACAGGTTTATAAAAACAAGCCCCTAGGCATGCAGACTGCTTCTACAAACATTTGTGAAAGAATGGGTCGCTCTCAGGAGCTCAGTGAATTCAAGCACGGTACTGTGATAGGTTGCCACCTGTGCAATAAGTGCATCCAAGAAATTTCCTTACTACTAAATATTCCACGATCAGTTGTTAGTGGTATTATAACAAAGTGGAAGCAACTGGGAACAACAACAACTCAGGAACGAAGTGGTTGGCCACGTAAATGACAGAGCGGGGTCAGCGCATGGTGAAGTGCACAGTGCACAGAAGTCACCAACTGTCTGCAGAGTCAATAGTTAAAAACCTCCAAACTTCATGTGGCCTTCAGATTAGCACAACAACAGTGCATAGAGAGCTTCATAGAATGGGTTTCCATGGCCGAGCAGCTGCATCCAAGCCTTACATCATCAAGTGCAATGCAAAGTGTAGGATGGCATGGTGTAAAGCACGCCGCCACTGGACTCTAGAGCAGTGGAGACGTGTTCTCTGGAGTGACCAATCACGCTTCTCTGTCTGGCAATCTGATGGACATGTCTCAGTTTGGTGGTTGCCAGGAGAACGGTACTTGCTTGACTGCATTGTGCCAAGTGTAAAGTTTGGAGGGGGGGATTATGGTGTGGGGTCATTTTCCAGGGGTTGGGCTTGGCCCCTTACTTCCAATGAAGGGAACTTCTAAAGCATCAGCATACCAAGACATTTTGGACAATTTCATGCTCCCAACTTTGTAGGGAACAGTTTGGGGATGGCCCCTTCCTGTTCCAACATGACCGCGCACCAGTGCACAAAGCAAGGCCCATAAAGATATGAATGAGCAGGTTTGGGGTGAAGGAACTTGACTGGCCTGCAGAGTCCTGACCTCAACCTGATAGAACACCTTTGGGATGAATTGGAGCGGAGAGTGTGAGCCAGGTCTTCTCGTTTGACATCAGTGCCTGACCTCAAAAAATGTGCTTGTGGACAGCCTTTGCAGAAGAGTTGAAGCTGTTATAACTGCAAAGGGTGGGCCAACTCAATATTGAACCCTACGGACTAAGACTGGGGTGCCATTAAAGTTCATGTGCGTCTAAAGGCAGGCATCCCAATACTTTTGGCAATATAGTGTGTGTGTGTGTGTGTGTGTGTATATATATATATATATATATATTATAGAAAGTGCAGCGCTAAAATAAGTAAATAATATTATAGTGAAAATAAAGTGCAAAGTCAATCTGACATATAGCGAAAAAAAAAAAAAAAGATCAGCGGAACAGTCAAGTGCAGCATATAAAAATCAAATATTTAAAAAAAGTTCAATAAATCATTCAATAAATGTGAAACAGTAAAGTGCAGCACAAAAGTGAGACTATATAAAGTCCATAAAATATCAGTGGGGTAAGAGCTACAAAGAGTCCGTAAGGAAATATTGTGAAGTGATCCAGTAGGGAATCCACCACCTCTGTCAGATGTACACTCACCAGACATCTACCAGTAAACAACATGTAAGCACATCTCATCTGGGTACAGGTAACAGCAATGAAGCCTCTGTAAGGGATACTCAGCCAAGGGCAAAAAACGCAGGTGGACCCTCTCCTATGAGGAATAGCTCCCCACAGGAGCCAAAAGTAGTATATAGTGTAGTATTTTTTTAAATAATGAATAAAAGACAATCCACGTGGAAACAAGTAAGAATGAAGGTAAATGCAGTACCAAGATGGCCGCCGTTCTGACCTTCGGCAACAGCGGCGTGACGTCAGCAAGTGCGGCTCGGGTGCACTTTACTGTTTCAAATTTATTGAATGATTTATTGGACATTTTTTATATATTTGATTTTTATATGCTGTACTTGACTGTTCCTCTGATCAATTTTTTTTTCCCCGCTATATGTCAGATTGACTTTGCACTTTATTTTCACTATAATATCATTTACTTATTTTAGTGCTGCACTTTCTATATATTTATCCATAAGGAGTTGTTACCTATACCTTGGTGCTAGCTGCTTTATAATTCCAGCGCTCGCCTACGCTTGATATGTGTGTATGTATGTAGAGAGAGAGAGAGAGAGAGAGAGAGAGATACTATATGGGTCCTGGGTGCTTTGTGCTGATAGTTGTTGGTGCCTGTTTATGCCCTGAAGTGTCAGTGTACTAAACACATCTATAGGTTTACTTAAACTTTTCAGTGGGACTCCACAATGTTCCCATCCAACTGTATGGGTAGAAGAGGAAAAACCCCAAAACTACTTTAGCTGAAGCTTACAACAGGGATTGGTGAATGGTGCAGCCTGACTTTGTATTTTTAATATAAATCTTAACTAAGCCTACCACATACTAAATCAAGAATTGTTATTCGGTCTGAGGGTGTGTTTTCTGACAGTTGGTTGATCTATTGGAATGTGGATGCTCACCAAATCATTGTTCCAACTTTCAGTGCTGTTCTCCATTAGAAAGAGTTGCCATAATAAAATCTTATTTACGCTGGTGGGATGCTGTCTCATGATCATCATGTCTTCCAGGTGCATGAGTTGGCCAACTAGGACATTAATTTCTTCATTTTAGGTTCATGACTTGCCATAAAAAAATATTGCTGCATTAATATTAGTATGTTTTGTTACTAGATTTCCATCCACATTTTTCTTCTGTTTCATATTTAAGAAAAGCCCAATTATTCGTTTTCGTGGCCCTTAATCTTCTGTAAGCCTCCAGTAAGATGTTCTTTATTTCCATACTCCAATGGAAATTGGATCAGAGCATTTAGCTTGGACTTTGATCCAGTCCTGTGTTGGGAATGTGGCCAGTGTATTTTGGGAACCATTGCCACCTAGGATACAAAGTTGAACTAGACATACTGTAAAATCCTGTCTAAATAGTAACACCTTGATGACTAGATTGATCATTTATTTTATATATATATATATATATATATATATATATATATATATATATATATATATATTCATATATACACTGCTCAAAGAAATTAAAGGAACACTTTTTAATCAGAGTATAGCCTCAAGTCAAATAAACTCCTGGGATATTGATCTGGTCAGTTAAGTAGCAGAGGGGTTTGTTAATCAGTTTCAGCTGCTTTGGTGTTAATGAAATTAACAACTGATGCACAATAATGAGATGACCCCCAAAACAGGAATGGTTTTACAGGTGGAGGCCACCGACTTTTTTTTTCCATACTCATCTTTTCTGACTGTTTTTCACTAGTTTTGCATTTGGCTAGGGTCAGTGTCACTACTGGTACCATGAGGAGATACCTGGACCCTACAGAGGTAGTCCAACTCCTCCAGGACGGCACATCAATACAAGCCATTGCCAGAAGGTTTGCTGTGTCTCCCAGCACAGTCTCAAGAGCATGGAGGAGATGCCAGGAGACAGGCAGTTACTCTAGGACAGGGGTCTGCAACCTTTAAGACATAAAGAGCCACTTGGACCCGTTTCCGAGAGGGAAAAAAAGACTGGGAGCCGCAAAACCATTGCAACATTTAAAACAAATCCGACACTGCATATATTGCAAAAAGCGCTCTGGTCATGAAGGGGGTTTAAGGGCCCAGTAAGCAAAGGGTTAATCAGGGCCACAGTGTATCGTCATAATCACAATCATAGCCTTAGGTCAGTGGTGGGCAACCTTTTTTTTCAACTGAGCCAAATCTCGCCAAAACCACGATTGAAATTTATTTTGAGAGAAACATTTTTAAAACTGAAAATACATCCGCCATATAGTAATTCATCCCCCATATAGTAATTCATCCCCCATATAGTAATTCATCCCCCATATAGTAATTCATCCCCCCTATAGTAATTCATCCCCCATAGTAATTCATCCCCCATATAGTAATTCATTCCCCATATAGTAATTCATCCCCCATATAGTAATTCATCCCCCATAGTAATTCATCCCCCATATTAATTCATCCCTCATATAGTAGTAGTAAGTAAGTAGCAAGTAGTAAGCCAAGTCCCCCCTGTGTCAATTCACTTACCTTTGCTCCACGCGTTCCTCTCGCTGTGTTCCCGCGCCGTTCTGGTCTTCAGGGCGGACTGTGAAAGGAGAGGAGTTCGTCACGCTGCCCCGCCTACATCCTGACAGCCAATGTTTGCCAGCGGGCGCCCGGCACACAGAAGAGCTGCATTAAAAGAGCCGCGGCTTGCCGACCCTATTGCCTGTCACCTGGTGGGCAGTGTGCTCCGGAGCTGCAGGAGAGGTGAAAAAGAGCCGCATGTGGCTCCGGAGCCGCGGGTTGCCGACACCCGCTCTAGGAGATCTGGACAGGGCCATAGAATGTCCTTATAACCCATCAGCAGGACTGGTATCTGCTCCTTTGTGCAAAGAGGAACAGGATGAGCACTGCCAGCACCCTACAAAAGGACCTCCAGCAGGCCACTGGTGTGAATGTCTCTGACCAAACAATCAGAAAGAGACTACATGAGGGTGGCCCGAGAACCGGACGTCCTCTAGTGGGCCCTGTGCTCACTGCCTGGCACCATAGAGCTTGATTAGCATTTGCCACTGAACACCAGAATTGGCAGGTCTGCCACTGGCGCCCTGTGCTTTTCACAGATGAGAGCAGGTTCACCCTGAGCACATGTGACAGACGTGAAAGGGTCTGGAGAAGCGTAGAGAATGTTATGCTGCCTATAACATCGTTCAGCAAGACCGTTTTGGTGGTGGGTCACTGATGGTCTGGGGAGGCATATCCATGGAGGGATACACAGATCTCTACAGGCTAGATAATGGCACCCTAACTGCCATTAGGTATCGGGATAAATCCTTGGACCCATTGTCAGACCCTACGCTGGTGCAGTGGGTCCGGGATTCCTCCTGGTGCACCGCAATGGCCGGCCTCATGTGGAGAGAGTATACAGGCAGTTCCCGGAGGATAAAGGAATTGATACCACTGAATGTCCCCCATTCTTTCCTGACCTAAATCCAATCGAACACCTCTGGGATATCATGTTTCGGTCCATCCGACACCGCCAGGTTGCACCTCAGGCTGTCCAGGAGCTATTTTCTATATATGGGAGTGAAGCGTAAAGCTCTTCAAATGCATGTGCTTGGCATCATTGAATTGCAGGTGAGAGCTGCATTCTATACTATAAGGGGGATTTACTAAACCTGGAGCACTCAGAAACTGGTGCAGCTGTGTATGGTAGCCAATAAGCTTCTATCTTCAGCTTGTTCAATTAAGCTTTGACAATAAAACCTTGAAACTGATTGGCCACTATGCACAGCTGCACCAGATTCTGTGTGCACCCATTTTAGTAAATCTCTGAGTGGAGTATGCCTTTTATTCAAGCACAATGACTTGTACTGTGAGAACAACAATTAGCATTGCAGCAGAAAAGCAGGAATGCCCACCTATGCACATTCTTAGTCCTTTAGCCCCATTGTAAAACTGATAAAATGCAGTCAGCTGATGCATTCTGACCCTACCAAATTTGGCCAGGGTATATAAGCATCAATGGCCTCTGCTTTTGAAAGAATGAAATTGTCATAAAATAGAAACCTTTTCCATATACCAAAATCTGAGTTGTCATTAGAAAAGAAAGTGAGGGAAGGTTTTTCAGTGGGGACAATCCAGCAATGAGAGTTTTTTTTCTAACTTTGCAGACATTTTCTCATTTCCTGTTGCGTGCACAAGACATGAAGTGAAGGGAAATCACCCAATGGGACACAAGAAACAAAAGTATAAAAGCAAAGCTGACAGGTGTTCAACTCTTCCCTACTCTTTCTAAAACTAAAAAAGACTTGGGATTTGGATATACTTTAAATGTGAATAGAAGTGGTGGAAGTCATCAATGTGTTGATAAAATTGTTCCAACAGATCACCTTCCACCCAATGTTTTAAAATATATAACTTGGATTTTTCTGGTTGCATATTCATCCTAAAGAAGCCCGCTAGTTGCAGGGATGCTACAAGCTAACATATTCAATTATAGACAAAGCATTACTGAGTTTTGACAATCAGAAGGTTCGGATTGATACAGCCAACCAAAATACTGCCCCAAAAATGATGGTTGTGGAGCTACCTGCGTATCCAATGCATCTACACTGCATGCAGGTAACTGGGACCTTCGTTAAGTGCGTCAGTTCTCTTAAAGGACCCCAGTGATAGCCAGAAGAAGAGCATCGCAAAGGACTGCCGATTCCATAATAATTTGTATTCAAGCACTCTTTTGTTCCCCTTACCCCTCCGCTTTCATTTTCCTTTTCTTTTGGACAGTGCATAGACAGTTGGTTTAGGACTAGCATCTCTGGATAAATGTGCTCTGGCATAGTTCCAGCACTTGATAGATGAAACTTTACTACAGCTCAATGTCATCCTATGCCTACTCCCTACTGTTAATCACTTTGTATGCTAAATTGTGTTTTTACCATTGTGAATCCATGTTATGATTGCCTAGTTACCAACCATATTGGGTGACAATCTATGAGGTTTGCCTTTACTACCTGGTTTGGTGCCTGTTTTCTTTGATCTAGTACTACTACTGGGTAGTACTGAGTAACTGGTGTTACCTTCAACTATTTCCATTGATATTCAATGTTTGTACACTCAACTTTGTGTGTTAGAGAAGCTTAGGTTTTTTTGAAAAGGTTGAGGCAAAGAACAGAGGACCCATCCTAATCAGTGGCTCCTACAAAGGGCTTTTCCTCTATTCTCTCTAGAAAACCTCTGTAGAAGCACCTCTAGTTGCATGATTTCAATTGCTTGTAATCATGAGGATCACTATCTATGGCCCTCCATACAACTAACAACCAGGCTTTCAAACCTGACTTGGCGGAGGGTAGATGGATTCGTTTTTCTCTTTAGTACACAGAGGTTTGTTTACTACTATGAAGCTGTCATAGGGTGTGCATATTTAACTTTTTGGTTGAACAATCACATAGCCAAATCTTACAAAGTGCTACAAAATACAGCACAATTACACAATATGCTGTATGTATGGTGCTAAAGTCATCCTGCCTGTTCAGTGTCAACAATGACAACAATCCAAGAGAGTAATTTTTTTCACCAAACATGCTCCAATAATTGGCAAAGTTTAACTCCAGACAATTAGCTAAATAAACAGATTGAATAAATATAAAGGAGCTGCTCTACTCGCCAAATGATTTGCATTTCTATCCGTTACGTTCTACACCTACCCTTACACAACCCCAACACACAGTTACATTAGAGCAGTACAATGGTGTCATCTGCTGTGACAGTCTGCTTACTGAACAGTGAAGGAGCAGCAGGAGATTGGTGAGGTAATTTCTCTGCTCACTCTAATCTCTTCTCTTTTCTACTTGTTCCTTCTCAGTGATGCTATATAGGGGATTGAAAGATGCTGAAACTAACAAAGTGTCGCTAGGCACTTTTGGTCCAATTGAAACTTATGTAGTGGGTGTGAGGTCAGATAACTTGCCTCTCTTCCCAATCACTGCTATTAGACAATACGGGGTAGCAGAAAGTTTATGTATAGAAAGCTTATGTTGTGAATTACAGCCGCTGGAGAGGAACGCTGCCATTCACAAAAACACAAGCCTTCACCAACACAAGCAAGCTACTACATTATAAAAGAAGAGAGAGATCGGTGCAGCGCTAGGATTAAGGTACCGTAAACTAAGTGCTCAATATAAATGCCCTAAAGGTATAGGCAAATGTGAAAAAGAAACAGAAAATGCAAAGTAGAATACAGTTCACTATTCAGTGCACAAAAGTCCAAATTCCCATATCAATTACTGTGAGGGATATGTTGCAATTCAGAGGTAGGGGTCCTTAAAACAGATAGATTGCGCACTCACCAGAAGTGCGTATAAAATACGCATGTAGAGAGATATATGTTCTTCAAAACATCTCGGTCAATAGGGTTCTGGTCAGATCGCACTCTATATTCTCCTCCGTCTCACCGTGATCAATAATTCCCAGGGTTCAGTACAGGCGTCAAAAATCCCCTTGGTTCATCCAGCCATTGTGGAAGGTGATGCTCTCAGAGAGAGCTGTTTGGATTTTCACCTTTATATCCTAAACATCTTCTGTTTTTAATCTTGATTTAGCCCAGAGTTGCCCTCACATTGACTAAAAACCTCCACGTGGTATAACTTCAGATTCTGCGCTGTGCTCATTCTCTTGCTGAAATACAAGCGTATTTCAGCAAGAGAATGAGCACAGCGCAGAATCTGAGGTTATACCACGTGGAGGTTTTTAGTGGAGGGCAGATGGATCTCGGCTCAGTTTTTCTCTTTAGTACACAGAAATTTGTTTACTACTATGAAGCTGTCATAGGGACATAGTACAGGAAGAGGTAGGGTTTGTGTGGGACTGCTTTGTTTAACCACTTGGCCTCCAGAGGATTTACCCCCCTCCCTGACCAGGCCATTTTTTGTGTTATGGCGCTACGGTACTTTAACTGACAATTGCGCGGTCATGCAAAGGTGCACCTAAATGTAATTTATGTCCTTTTTTCCCACGAATTGAGCTTTCTTTCGATGGTATTTGATCGCCTCTGTGTTGTTTTTTTAATTTTTTACGCTAAAAAAAAAAAGACCAACAATTTCGAGAAAAAAACAATATTTTTGACATTTTGCTATTAAACATGTCCAGTAAAAAAAAAAAAAAAAATCAAATTTCGTTGTTATAAATGTAAGCCAAAATGTATTCTGCTCCATGTCTTTGCTAAAAACAAATCCCAATACGTGTAAATTAATTGGTTTACGTGAAAGTTACAGTGTTTACAAATGGCGGTATATATACTGTGATTTTTTATTTTTACTAGTAATGGCAGAGATCAGCGACTTATAGCAGGACTGCATTGGGCATTCTGACACTGGAGGGAACTGACTTGGTGTCCCTGACATCCCCAGTGACACCAATACAGTGATCAGTGGTAAAAAAAAAAGCACTGACACTGTACTAATGGCACTGGGCAGGAAGGGGTTAACATATGAGGCGATGAAAGGGTTAACTGTGTGCTGTGTGTGTGCTTCACTATAAGCATACTGCTTTGCATGGCTGTGCTGTACACCTCCATCCAAAGCAGTGTGCAGGAGCTGACAGGGGAGAGAACTGTATTGTTTGCAAACAGTTCTCCTCCCTGTCAGAGATGCTCGGCAATCATCGGGTGCCGGCGAGTAATCACCGTCCGGGACCCAGTGATTGACATCCACACCCGAAAATGGCGGCGCGTGTGGGGCGCGTGCGCCCCCTAACCGTAAATGCGAAATCACATATATATACATGATTTTGTACACCCATGCCGCCCTGTAGCAGTATTTCAGCTATAGGGCGGTCGGGAAGCAGTCAAACTCTGTCATGCCCAGAGGAGATGGCAGACGATCCAAAGGGCTGCAGAAAGAAGAGAGGGGGTGGCTCCAGTGCTGACTGTACCTACCCAACCGGTATGCCCATTCAGTCTGGGGTGAAGTTACAGCCAGCACTGACAGTAAGAAAAATGGCCTTTTACTTGAAAACCACTGCACAGAATTGAACAGGACCGAGTACCCCTGTGGGATTTAACAAGCATTTTAAACCTCTGACAATAGTTTTTCTTTCTGTGGGATTAAAATACTTACTTTAGTTGCATAAAAAAATGCATGTAAATGTTTATTAATAAAAATCTACATTAATGTGTCTTTTATATTTGTATAGAGTCCAGCTTTTATTTACCCTACAATTCTGGGTAGCATTACTGTCATTTCTGGAATACTACTTTATTATTTACTGGAGCTCAACCAGACGCAAAACTCCTGGAGAGTTTCCAGACATAACCTGACTTTTGGGTTTTACTGGCCAGGAGCTTGAATAAATAGAAATAAACTAGACAAGGGTGTCATTGGCTTGTGTTGCTCGGTGCTACATACTGTGCATTTCTCCAGGGACCAGCAGATCCAATTATGAAAACATTTCAGAGAATACGACATCATCCTGTTTTAAGACACGTTTTTCCCATCTCCAAGCCGGCTTAGCCCTCGGCCAAATCGTCGACATCATTACTGGTGAAATCTCTGTTTATTTTTCAAAGCCGAAAATTGCTATTCTCTCTTCCCAACACTTTAATCTGTTTTCTTACATAGAGTTCAAACCTTGTTTATGCACATGTACAACTGGAGCAGTCAAAATAAGTCAGATTTGGATTAATAGTCCAAAGAGACAGAGAAAAATCCAGCCCAGTAATTAAAGACAGGATCGAACTGATTAGCTTGTCTCGGATTATCGTCATTGATTTTCAGCATTTTGGTGTTTCAAACATTTGGTGGTATTTATGAACATCTGTAACCCTGATGTCAGAATTCTTAGCTCCGAGTCTGGTGATCAGCCAGTCTGGTCTCAGTCTTCGCCAACAGAAATTAAGGTCAGATATTACTCGGGAGCTTATTTGATGGATAGATATCTAAATGACTCACTTTTTCATGTTTTCTACATTTTTGTGCAATTCATCAGGGGAAGTAAGGTTTTCCAAACAGGCAAACATGGATCATGTGTACATTCCTGTCTTGAAATACTGCAGAACTAGACTAGATCTTTCATAGACAACCTGTGTCCTGCTAACATGTGTTTATCTGTAACTCCTAGGATGCTTTGCGGGATACTGGGAAGGATTAAAGCCAAATTTACGTATCAGCCCAATGTAATAAATACGATTAGGAGGTGCAGTCAAATTTGTTTGTAAGTTTGTTATGTCTGTCTCTTTTTTTTTTTTTTTTGATGTTGTTAATCACCCCCCTTGTGCTGAGCACAGAAGTCTCATTGCATCAGACCAACAGTAATTGGCAGAATTTTCATTTACTGCATCTGCTGGGTTCACAGAACTTAGGCCTCATAGAACTTAGGCCTCATGCACACTGGACGTTTGTTCAGACCATCTGAACACCTTTACTCCATGCAGGGAAAAAGCTTATGAAAATTGCACCTAAAAACATGCATTGGACAAGTGCTTAGACGCGTTTAGGAGCATCAAGCGCATTGAGTATTAATGCATTCCGTTGGTCAGAATATCAATCTATTTTGGCCATTAGACTGCATTAACACTCAAACGTCAAGCATTTTTCCTGTTCAAATGTTCCTCTCCTGACTGTGCTGGTGATGTTTTTTTCAGCCTGCGAATGCACCTCTTCTTATATGCCTGTAAACACCTATGTGCCTGGACACATGAGCTTTTACAGGTATTTTACCCACTTCCCATCCGGGCCAATCTGGCATTTCTCTCCCACATGTAAAAATCATCATTTTTTTGCTAAAAAATTACTCCCAAAACCCCCAAACATTATATGCATATTTTTATCAGAGACCCTAGAGAATAAAATGTTGCAATGTTTTATGTCACAGTGTGCATGAGGCCTTATAGCTTAAATGACAGTCATTGGAGGTTCCAAGTTATTTTCCTGTGAATGGTTAGAAAAACTCTGCCCGTTCATTGAATGAAGAAATTTGGGCACGCCAGTGAAATGCATGTTTTCTGGTTATCAAAATGAAAGACTGTGATCATTAGTGGGTTGGAGTGTATTAAATAGATCGCGGCATTCAGAGTAGAGCAGTATACAGAACTGGGCAGTCTGCAGTTATTTCACGCAAAAAACACAGTATAGAGGGAGAAACGCTCACCTTTCCCTCACTACACTTAGCAATACCCACACCATTCATGCCTATACATACAGCACACCCCACAATGCAGCTCCATACACTTAGCACACCACACTAAGCACCCCAGTGGAGGAGTCTGGAAAATGACACAATGTATGAAAAGGACTCCTCGCCATTCTCCCATTACACTCAGCACACCTCGCCATTCATTTCTATATACTCAACACACCCCACTATGCATTCCTATACACTCTGCACACCCAGTCATTCTGTGCACTCAGCACACCCCATCATGCACCCCTGTACATTCAGCACACCCCATCACGCACCCATGTACACTCAGTGTGCACCTCATCATGCACCCTTGTACACTCAACACACCCCATCATGCACCCCTGTACACTCAGTGTGCACCCCATCATGCACCCCTGCACATTCAGTGTGCACCCCATCATGCACCCCTGTACACTCAACACACTCCATCATGCACCCCTGTAAACGCAGCCATACCATTATGCACCCCTGTACACTCAGTGCACCCCATCATGCACCCCTGTACACTCAACACACTCCATCATGCACCCCTGTAAACTCAGCCACACCATCATGCACCCCTGTACACTCAGTGCACCCCATCATGCACCCCTGTACACTCAACACACTCCATCATGCACCCCTGTAAACGCAGCCACACCATCATGCACCCCTGTACACTCAGTGCACCCCATCATGCACCCCTGTACACTCAGTGCACCCCATCATGCACTCCTGTACACTCAACACACTCCATCATACACCTCTGTAAACTCAGCCACACCATCATGCACCCCTGTACACCCCATCATGCACCCTGTACACTCAGCACACTCCATCATGCACCTCTGTAAACTCAGCCACACCATCATGCACCCCTGTACACTCAGAACACCCCACTGTTCACCCCTGTACTGTCATCACACCCCACTGTACACCTACATACACTCATCAGACTCCACTATCCACTCCTATACACTCAGCACTTCCCACCATGCTCCGCTATACACTCAGCACACCCCACCATGCGCCGCTATACACTCAGCACACCCCACTATGCTCCTCTATACACTCAGCACACCCCACCATGCTCCGCTATACAGTCAGCACTCCCCACCATGCTCCTCTATGCACTCAGCCCACCCCACCGTGCTCCTCTATGCACTTAGCACACCCCACCATGCTCATCTATGCACTCAGCACACCCCACCATGCTCCTCTATACAGTCAGCACTCCCCACCATGCTCCTCTATACACTCAGCCCACCCCACCGTGCTCCTCTATGCACTCAGCACACCCCACCATGCTCCTCTATGCACTCAGCACACCCCACCATGCTCCTCTATACAGTCAGCACTCCCCACCATGCTCCTCCATACACTCAGCCCACCCCACCGTGCTCCTCTATGCACTCAGCACTCCCCACCATGCTCCTCTATACCGTCAGCACTCCCCACCATGCTCCTCTATACACTCAGCACACCCCACCATGCTCCGCTATACAGTCAGCACTCCCCACCATGCTCCTCTATACACTCAGCACACCCCACCATGCTCCTCTATACACTCAGCACACCTCACAATGCTCCTCTATACACTCAGCACACCCCACCATGCTCCTCTCTACACTCAGCACACCCCACCATGCTCCTCTCTACACTCAGCACACCCCACCATGCTCCTCTATGCACTCAGCCCACCCCACCATGCTCCTCCAAGCACTCAGCACACCGTAACATGCTCCTCCATGCACTCAACATACCCCTCCACATACCTTGATACACTCAGTACACTCACTGTTCACTCCTATACACTCAGCACATTTCTCCATGCACACCTATACCCTTAGCACCCAGTGTTCACCCCTATACGCTCAGCAACCCCCCATTCACCTTGTACACTCAGCACTTCCCACCATTCAACCCTATATACTCAGCACACCCCGTCATGCCCACCTATACACTTGGCACCCAGTGTTCACCTCTATACACTCAGCACTTCCCACCATTCATCCCTTTATACTCAGCACACCCCATCATGCCCACCTATACACTTAGCACCCAGTGCTCACCTCTATACATTCAGCAGACCTCATCATGCACACCTATACACTCACCATGTACATCTAGGCACTCAGGACACCCCGCTGTTGACCTCTACATACTAAACACACTCCGTCATTTATCTCTGCACAGTCAGCACTCCCCACCATCCAGCTGCAGGTTGTGCACTGGGGCTTTAGAGGAACTTATTTTATTACAGCTGTGTTGCCTTTTTATATGATTATACAGTTATCCTTTCCTTGTCCTTTAAATGCTGTAAGCAAAGACATATCTGCCACTTTAAGAAAACATTGAGTGCTGACAGCAATGCTTGGATTAAGTACTGTACATATTATTAGAGGTTGAGACTCCTAATATTGATGCAAACAGAACACTTTAGTTAAAGATCAGGCTTTTTAATTCCAGACGTTCTAGGCATTTGCAGTGGATTTTGCACAAACTGTCAGATTTAAGTGCTCTGCCAGACTGCTGAAGTAAATGGTTACCTAATTCCCTGTGAAATAAAAGGTGTTATTGTTTCATAAGCAGCTACTGTGGTAGATTTGCAGATATTTTAAGAGTATTAATTCAGGCGGAAGTAGATTTCTTGAAAGGGGTAGAGGCAATAATTCAACACAGACTTAAAGGGACACAATTTCACAAAAGGTTATCTCTGCCATTTGTATTGTTATTGTTTTTGTTGTGATTATTGCTAGATGCAATGCTTTATACTAAAGTAATCTTCTACTAAGGTTAGTGTACTTTAATCCAGATCCGCAGTAAGCGATTATCATATCCAAGCCTAAGATAAATGGCCACATACCCTGATTCCAACGTTCGGTGTGACAGTTTCTATGCATCCTAGTTTATCCTGTCCTCGATCAGAAGAGGGAAAAGTGGTATGGATCAGCCCATGCTTCATTTCAATCTGTAGGCTGAGCTGCAGGAGAGACAACAGCAGGTTCTGATTCTATGGACAGGAAGATATCTATCCATCTATGGCTAGAATAGAACAAATACACTCACAAGCCACTTTATTAGGTACACCTGTTCAATTGCTTGGTAATGCAAACTGCTAATCAGCCAATCACATGGCAGCAACTCAATGCATTTAGGCATCTGGACGTGATGAAAACTAGACCAAACAAAGCATCAGAATGGGGAAGAAAGGGGATTTAAGTAACTTCGACCGTGGCATGGTTGGTGGTGTCAAACGGGCTGGTCTAAGTATTTCAAAAACTGTTGATCTACTGGGATTTTCATGCACAACCATCTCTAGGGAAATTGAGACTCATCAGACCAGGCAACGTTTTTCCAATCTTCTTTTGTCCAATTTTGGGGAGCCTGTGTGGATTGTAGCCTTTGTTTCCTGTTCTAAGCTGACAGGAGTGGCACCCGGAGTGGTCTTCTGCTGCTGCAGCCCATCTGCTTCAAGGTTCAATGTGTTGTGCATTCAGAGATGGTATTCTGCATACTTTGGTTGTAACGAGTGATTATTAGAGCTACTGCTGCCTATCATCTCGAACCAGTCTGCCCATTCTCTTCCTCCTCCTTCTGACCTTTGACATCAACAATGCATTTTCATCCACACATCTGCCACTCACTGGATATTTTCTCTTTTTCGGACCATTCTCTGTAAACCCTAGAGATGGTTGTATGTATAGTAGATCAGCAGTGTTTGAAATACTCAGATCAGCCCCTCTGGCACCAACAACCATGCCACGTTCAAAATCACTTAAATCCCCTTTCTTCCCCATTCTGATGCTCGGTTTGAACTTCAGCAAGTCATCTTCACCACATCTAGATGCCGAAATGCATTGAGTTGCTGCCATGTGATTGGCTGATTAGCAATTTGTGTTACTAAGAAATTGAACAGGTGTGCCTAATAAAGTGGCCGGTGAGTGTATAAGTTAGACGCTGTGATTTTTATTAGTATTTCATATATTACAAACATGAATTGTGATAATGATAGTAATACTGTTTCACTGATTAACTCATTAATGTATCTTATAGTTTTAAATCTGTTAATTTACATTTAGACCTCAGTCAGATGGAAAGTTAAAACTGAACTCCAGGAAAACAGCTATGCACAGTTGTACATAGTTCTTTGCATACATTGGAGCTATCTGACTTGTTAAAGGATTTCTGTTCATCCATCACTCTAGATGGCAGAGTCAGGTTGGTGACCACATTTTTCTCTAAAGCATTTAAGTAATACAGGTTAGTCCCCTTCCTGCCCCCAACCTGTGATTGTATAGGGATGGAGAAGGAGTAGACTGATGAGGCCATCCCTCTGCTCTCTTCTCCTGTCTGCATATACTATAGCATACCTGATTGGTTTTTAGTGCTGCCCACCCCTCCCCCAGTCTGAGTGTGGGAATTGGCAAATAAAATATTGATTTTAACACTCATAGCTTTTAAAATTCACGTTTTTTTTTTCTAACTAAATGCATAACTACATTATTACAATAAAGTGTTACTAAACCCACAACAGTAAAATCAGTCTGTATATGCAGTAATGCATTCTTGTTATACTCACTGTGGAACCTAAGGGGTTAATCCTCCACATTTTGTAAAATGGCTGGTTATCCATTTTTCTTCTTTTACTGTCGCTCTAGGAGTCACTCTGCACGTGCTCAGTTTGGTGTATATGGCTAGAGAAGTTTTTTTTTCTTTGGGAGGGCGCATGTGATCAGCACAGGGTCCAGACAGAGGGTCAGGGGTTACGCAGTCTCATAGGACAGTCAGAGGAGAATGAAAACTCCTCCTACAAGATTAACTAGTGCTCGGCCGGACACTGATAGAAGTCACAAGACCTTTATATACCGCTGATGAGAAAAGGTATTTAGCAGTTTATATTTACTAAAATAATTGTATTTCCTTGTTCTGTGTACTGTAGGAGACCAGATATAGTGAATGCAGGGTCCTTGGTTTAGTAACACTTTAATGGCTGTAATGGCAGAAGATTTTTTACCGTAAAAAATGTAAAAAAAAAAACCTTCTGTGATCAGTCTCCCCCAGCCCCCTAAATACTTACCTGAACCTGATCTTGATCAGTGCTGTGCCCAAGAGCTTTCTCTTCTCCGCGGACATGGAGACAACAGCAGGAGCCATTGGCTGCTGCTGTCAATCAAATCCTGTGAAGAGTCAATGGACACACATAGCCCTGCTTGGGAGCGAGCCTGCACAAATGCCCCCATAGCAATCAGCAATCGAATTAGAAAGGAGGAGGAGCCAGCAGCACCAGCGGGGACCCCAGAAGAGGAGGATTGGGGCAGCTCTGTACAAAACCTTTGCACAGAGTAGGTAAAATATATGACGTTTAATAATAATTTAATTTTAAAAATAATAATAAAAATGCACCTTTAGAATCACTTTGTTTTTTTTTATCTGCCTGTAGTTTCGCTTTTGTTAGCTATAGCCAGGATAATGTCTGGTATTTTTACATTGCTATACATATGTATTATGCAAGCATTTCAGAAGGGCAGAAATCAGTTTTCCTTTATCTCTGGATCTGCTTTGTAGCAAAGATTTAACAATGTTATATTGCACTAATGTCTATTAAACTGCTGTTCTGTGCTTAAAACAGGAACTTTGAGTATTCATAGACCTGTTTTAGCTTTGCTGTTCCATTAAATGCCTCTAATCTGTTCAATTTCCTGCAGCATACACATGATCCTGCACATCTGAATACTCGACATCAGAAGGTTGTAAGGGTATCCACTGTATAAGCGGACACAGTTTAAATATATTTGGACTTGGGAATCTCAGGAGTTCCAAATGATAATGACAGACTCTGACTGGTGGAACAAGAAATAGCTAAAAAAGGTAGTATATTGAATTTTTCTGGTCACACCTACACATTTTTTCAATATAAAGGGAGTACCAGGCACACAGGGAAATGAAAAGCTAAAATACATAAATACACACACACATACTGTAATATATATATATATATCCAGACCCCATTCCTGTGATTGAACCAAGAAGAAACCTGTCTCCTGTCAGAAGAGAAATAGTAGGGTTGCTGTTGCTGACCCCATTGTGAAAATGCTAGTTATCTGGCTGTTCCTGGTTACTCTCCAAGTCACTGGCTCAGCAAAATCATGCAGTCAAATAAAGCTAAAATTTAGATATCTCTAATCCCAAAAGCAAAAATACAATATAATGCATCTTACGAGTTCTTTAACCACTTACCCTACAGAGGATTTACCCCCCTTCCTGACCAGGCTATTTTTGTGACACGATGCTGCGTTACTTTAACTGACAATTGCACAGTCATGCAACGCTGCAGCCAAATTAAATTTTATGTTCTTGTTTTCCCACAGATTGATCTTTCTTTCGGTGGTATTTGATCGTGTCTGCGTTTTTTTATTTTTCCGTTATAAACAAAAAAAGTGTGACAATTTTGAAAAAAAAAACCAATATTTTTGACTTTTTGCTATTAAACATATCCAGTAAAAAAAATCAATTTTCATCATAAATTTATGGCAAAATTTATTATGCTACATGTCTAAAAAAAAAACCCCAATACTTGTAGATGAATTGGTTTACGTTTACAAATGGCGGTATAGATACCGGAATTTTTTTTTGTTATTACTAGCAATGACGGCGATCAGCGACTTATAATGGGACTGCGGCGGGCATTCTGACACTGTGGGGGAACGGATTAACTGCCACTGACATCCTCAGTGACACTAATACAGTGATCAGTGCTAATAAAAAGCTTTGACACTGTACTAATGACACTGAGCAGGAAGGGCTTAAAATCTGGGGCAATCAAAGGGTTAACTGTGTGCTGTGTCCGGTAATGCAAATCACATACATATGTGGTTTTGCGCAGCCCTGTAGCAGTATCTCTGCTATAGGGCGCCGGGCAAGCGGTTAGTGTGGTGACTGTATTCGTTTTCTTTTTTTAGGCTTTATTTTTACCTGGTGCTTCAGCCATTAAAATATTTCCTGTCTTAGGCTATCTCTAATGTGTTGAAGAGCAATGGAAACACCCTTAGACAGTAGCATCAACCTGTGGAAAGGGTAGTTTAAGATGCACTAACAAATTTGTTTGGACGTCACTTGACTAACAAAGCTGAACTCAAGCTAACATTTTTAAAGCCCTTACAGCAACAGTATTTTTTTTCCTTTTTGGAAAAATGCTTTACATAACTGAATAAAAGCCAACCATTGTAAGCACTCTTGTAAGTGTTCAATAGTTTGTCTCAACCCTTTTTGCTGGACAGCTTGGTCTGTTAAAGGAAACTGAAAAATAACAGATTTACTGGCAGGATCACCAGGTGCAAATAAAGAAAGCCTTTTTAAGGACTGGTAAAGTACAATATAATACTGTATATTTTTTGCTTTTGGGCTTAGTAATGCTTTAAATTAGAACTATCTGCATATGTGTTCCTGGTCATTGACTATGAAATTGAAAGCTAGAGTGTCAGTATGACAGCCAAGCAACTTGTACTTTTAGCAGTAGATCAGCATTGGGAAGGTGATCCTTCAGGGAGCTACCAGAAGTAATGTTCTCTCCATGTCAGGAGCACAGCAGTCAATAACCAAGACTCCATCACAACAGTGTGCATGTTACAACGCATGTTTTATATGTTAGGTGGTGTTTTTGAAAGACTATATTTGAAATTACTTCAATGATAAACAACAGGTTAATGTTCTCAAAAGGGTCCATGCAGCACTTGATTCCAAAGCACAGTAAAGCAGCACGTTGGCAGGAAATCTATTGAATGCAATGGGTGTCCAAGCGTTAAAAATAATACAATTCTTGTGCTAAAGTCTCACTGGAGCAACTATCAAAAATAAATAGAATTGCTCACAGCAGCACTCACTATATCACCACACCTGATACATTAAATATATCTACCAATTATGTTGCGATGCCACAAACGAAATAAAGTGCATGTGCTTGACAGAAATTGATATATAATGCAAATAAATAAATTAAACTGTAAAATTCATATACAAGTCCAATCAAGAAGTTCATACATATATATATATATATATATATATATATATATATATATACCAATAAAGTGCTGAAACAAAAATCATAGGGTAGACAGTAAATAAATCAATAAAAAAAATCCCAAAATCATGTGTAAGTCAATCAGAAAATTCATATACATAAAGTGCTAAAGTGCATTTTATTCAAATGGATGTCGCCACTGGGGCTCCATTGCCCCAGTGATGATGTCCATTTGGACAAAACGCATCAGGTACAATGGTGATGTCATCATGTCCCCCGAGACGATGAATGTAATCTGTTTGATATGCTGTGATCGTATTGTTATATGTGAGCAGATGTCTAGCTTTTAATAAACCTGTACTTTTATACTGCACCATGAGAGCTCTTCTTCCTCTTTCATGTTTTATTCCATTGTGACCAATTGCTGGCTTGATTTGTGGTGGATTGATATGGATGGCGGTGTAAGCGATATGCAGTGGTGGAGGTTGCGGAGGCACACTTCCCATTCATCTATCCATCCGGTTGAAGCGTTACTTTGTTTCCATCCATCCCTTTAAGGGAGTGCTTACTTGGTCAGGAAGTGATCATCCATCTATTTTGGGATTTTTCCCTACATGTGGTCAGACCTCTCATACTTTGAGGTCTGAAATTCTGGTAAGCGGCCCTGGATTATGTGTTGGTGCTCACGGTGGTGAAAAGTCTGCTGAATTATAGGATCACTTAGATTCCTATGGCTTATGAATGCACTTTCTTCACTTGTATTTTACTTCAGCACTTTATATACTGTATAGCAATTTTCTGATTGGGTTTACACATGATTTTGGGACTGTTTTATAGATTTATTTACTCTCTACACTCAGATTTTTGTTTCAGCACTTTATTTGTATATATATATGAACGTCTTGATTGGGTATATATGAATTTGGGACTTCTGCAGGTTATTTATTTACTTTATTTATTTGCATTATAAATTAATTATTTCTGTCAAGCACATGCACTTTATTTTATTTATGGAAGCACAACACAATAGGTAGATTTGTCCAAGTGTTAAGCCTGCACTGGAAAATGCAGAAATAATTTTAGCAACAGATTTGGTGCAACAAAAGTGCCCAAATATATATCAGTTGGCAGATTACTTTAAATAAAAAAAAATTATGTTTGCCTTGAATATGATCTGATCATTTGCCACAACAATGACACTGTTATGTAGGGGACCGAAAATTCTCTGGCTGGTTTCATCTTCGCGCTTATTCCGTGATATAAAGCAGAGATGATGTACAGTAACCAATCAGAGATCACCTTTCTGATTCGGCTGCATGGCGCTGAATTCTGATTGAATGCCATTGTGTACTGCATCTTGCACATAATTGCTTTTTTTATCTGATTTATTTAATAACCTTGTGTATGGTAGGCCTACTACAGTGCATGGACTGCATAATTTATCTTCTTGGATCATCTTATGCAACATAAAGGGTCTGATTAACCATATCTTGTTCATTCCAGGTGCTGACTGTCAAAACAGACACTTGTACTGTACATTTATATGAAAAGCAAAGAGCACTTTCGTCAACATCCAGAAACATCAACGTAAGCCTTCTAATTATATATGAATGTTACAATGAGGTCAATTCACAAATAATATCACACAGGTCCATAAAGTGAACTTGTCACCGCAATACACATACCAGGCTGAACATATGCACTACATTTAGGCATTGAGCATTTACTAAAGCTTCCTGTGTGGTATTAGACCTGGTTTACACTACATGCCTTTCAGTTGTGTTTTTTCTTCATCCAAAATGCACAGAAAGTAGGTTATATGGTTGTCAATGTCATCGTTCACATCAGTTCTTGCAGTTCCAGCACGTTCCGGGTGCAGAAAAATAGTAGAACATGCTGCATCTTTTCTGCACGCAACTGTACTAAAAATGCACCAGAACACGCTGGAACACACCAAATCGCACTGGAACACACGTCCCTATTTAAATTGAAGAAAAAGAGAGGGGGAACCATTAACTGGAATGCATAAAAAATGCACTGGAACACGTCAAAAACGTATCAAAAACATGTCAAAAATGCATCCGAAACGCATATGGACTGCGTTTCTATAGTGTGAACTGGCCCATAATCCATAATTCATTTTTCGGTAATTAGCTGTGCACTTCTAAGAATTCCAGGAGTGACTTAAACCTTCTTCCAGTTTTCTCTCACTGATGCGCCCTAAGCCTTCTATCTACCTTGATCAGCAAAGGCCCTAGATAACACGATTGTGAACAATTCAGCCATGTGACTACCTGGAAGATTTTAATAATTTGCAGTTCTTGCGCCATCATGTGTTCTGGAGGGTCAAAAAAACTTTATTAATCTTTCTATATTGCTTATTATGCATGTTAAAAGTTTATAATTATTAATTTTGAAACAGTGGCACATCTTAATATGGTCATTTTAAAGCAGTCGTAAACCGACCAAAAACATTCTTAAAAATCAAGTTAAGAGAATCGTATACTAGCACATTATGAAAGACTTACCTGAAAACGAAGCCCTCCAGCAGAGCCCTGTCATGGCTGCCCGAAGCTTCCATCTTCACCCTGTCTTCTTTCCGGGTTTGCGAGCTGCAGGCATCTGATTGGCCGTGCTGCAATGTCGTCACTCCCATGTGTGCGCAAAAGGAGTTTTGGCCGTGGGACGGCTCTCTCAATGGACACCACGCTGTCATTGAGAGCGCAGTGCGCATGCACCAGTGACATCACCAGCGCTTCTATAGTAAATATATCCTAAGTGGTGCATAGATAGGTCTCCTAGATTGTAAGCTCCAAGGAGCAGGGCCCTCGAACCCCTCGTGTATCGCATTGTATTGTTACTGTTCTGTCACATGTTCTGTCCCCCTTTGTAATGTACAGCACTGAGCGAACTGTTGGCGCTTTATAAATACTGTATAATAATGATGATGATTAGGAGATTTTACAGTACCTACAGGCAAGCCTTATTAAAGCCTTACCTCCAGGCAGGTGTTATGGCTGAAATTCACACCAACCACCCTAATGCTGCTAGGCAGAAGTGCTAACCACTTAGCCACTGTGGTGGCAATTCCAAACATTTAGAGCAGGGATAGGCAACCTAAGGCATGAGTGCCAGGACAGGCACACAATGTCGTTTTCAGTGACACCCACAACATTTTCAGATGGCACATGCACAGGCTCATATTGGCCCACTTAAGAATCCTCCTGTAGGCTCCTACTCTCTACTAATACAGGACTCCTGACATAAACTCTGATTGACTGCTCACTTGATTGTCAATTACAAGGCTTGGCCTGCTCGTTCGGTGGCTCAGTTGTTCACCTACCTCCATGATATTTCAGAAAGGATTGCCTTCTGTCACTGGCATTCAGGGGCAGGCCCTCCTTCCTGTATCAGCATAGACCCACGTGAGGCTTAGCAGGTCATTACATGAAGTCTTCCCACCTAACCTCCTCCCCCTCCTGGTGGAATCCAGTGCTGAGACAAGGTTATCCAGTGCCCAGGGCAAAGATGCCAAACTGCGCCCCCCCCATCATGACGTGCAAGCTTTTTGTATGCCCAGCAGTGCCCCCATCATTGCGAAAAGCCAATGTACCGAGGGCAGTTGCCCCTTCCTCCCACACCTTGTCCCGTCCTTCGTGGAATCACTAGCTGCAGCAGATATAAATGTAAAACCCCTGTGTTTTGTATGGTGCAGAGAAGGAGTTGTTCAACAAAATTCAGCAAAATGAGACCACTTCATTCCCTTGTTTGTCTTGCTCATCCGTAAGATTTATTGTGAAGATATACAGGCATGCATGGATTGGTTTGGGTTGGCGGGTTTCACAAAAAGTGTTTACAAGAAGGACATTTACTGGCATTTTTCTGAACATACCAGAACCTGGAAAGGTCTGAAAGTTGTGATCCTTGAAATATGGGGCATGTAAAGCCAGCTTCCTTGTTTTTGTGTTTTTTTAGGGAACTGGGGCTGATCTGGGGCCTTGCGTCATTGTGACTATGTTAGTAAAGATGAACTCTAGAATGTGCTTTTTGAGAAAGCATGTTGCATGCTGTCTTTTACAGCTTTTATAACTGTACAAACCAGCAAACAAGAGAAAGAAAAGAGGGTTTCATGTTTCTTGAGCTCTAGTGAGTCTTCTGACTCTTCAAAAACCCACCCCTTTACCTCTAAAGCTCTCTTGTTAAATGTACCTAAAAACATCCAAAGATTGACCAATAAAGGGAAACAAAAAGAAGATCATAGTTTGTGCATTCTGAGGCTTGGTGCCGACTTCCCCTCCCCGTTACTCTGCTGCCCTTGACAGTGGCCTTCCATTGCCATATGGTACATATACAGTATATAGCCCTGACTGACTATGGAATCTGTGTGGGAAAATGCAAAAAATAAATGTTTTATGCTGATCATCATTATTCCAATATGACTCCCAGAATCCAGACATAAATAGGTAATCTAAGATAATGGATAGCTTGGATGCCTTTTCGGCAGACAACGTCCTCATTGTACAGATGGTTCCTTCACTAGAAGATATGTTGGAAGAGAAAATTGTGACATTACTGAAATATTTAACTCTTGCATTGCTGACTCTTTGAGAAAAGACTGTATGCTTACAGCTGCTTCTGCAGCTGGATTTGTTTTTAACAATGCTGGCAACTAACTGAACATAATAAGTAAATCAGAAAAATAGAAAAGACCACTTGATGTGGGATCTGAAAGTCCCAACATATCTGGCCATTCTTCAACTGCTGAAGGGCTACAAGCAGATCATACTTATACCTAGAAATAGATGCAGAGTTTTTTTTTTCCTTCATGAGTTCTCCAAGTGTTTCTAAGTGTTCATCCTTTAGAGTGCATACATCCCAAATCTTAATGTTAACTGCATTATTTGCAATTCAAATGTGTGAATGTATAAAATGGCATTGTGACCACTAGATGGTGCTCAGGAGCATACTTATTTTCTTATGACAGTCAGCGCCATCCAGTGGCCATACCACATTATGGTCACAAGATGATGCTGACTATATTAGGAAATATGTATGCTCCTCAGAGCCATCTAGTGGCCATAAGGAGGTATTTCCTGAACTCACACATTTGAATTGTTATTATACAGGATTTATATAGTGCCAACAGTTTACTCAGCGGTTTACAATATAACGGGAGACAATACAGTTCAATACAAGAGGGAAAGGAGGGCCCTGCTCCTTGGAGCTTACAATCTAATATATATATATATATATATATATATATATATAAATATTACAATTATTGTAGAGCATATAGCATGAGAACATTCATTTTTTCCCCATTCTCACAGATTTAATTAACATGCAGTTTCAATGGACAAACAGCTATGCACATTTTTTATAAATACATCCCTACACCTATGGAAACCCTGACAATTTCTCTTATTTGCTTTCCTTTCTCCTTTTCTTTTATAATTATACCATTAAAAGTTTTTTTTTCTATATCTGAAATATCTCTGCAATATGCACAAAATAAAGCTATTGATCATGACAGAAATTCAGAACTGTCCCATGTCCTGTCCACACTTCCTGTGTTCAGTGTATGCTGTGGGGTCTATTTATAATAAATTGTCAATGCCTCAGTATTCACACAGTCTTCATGAATATTCCCCATAATGTGTCTAAATATCTTTATTTCTTATTAGCTTAAACTAGAGGCCATAATGCAGAGTTTCCTGACTGAGCTATTGAAGAAAATGACCTATGGCCACTGGATGGAGCTGACAATCATAGGAAATAACAAATTAGACACATTAAGGAGATTGTTCACAAAGGCTGTGTGAATGCTGAGACATTCACCCAGCAATATTTTTTATAAATAGACCCCTTATTGTACACATGCAGTACACCAGCACTCAATGTAGCATTTGCTATGCATTACTGAATACTGATGAAAGCTAGATTGTTGGTTTTATAATGCATCCAAGTCATCACAATTTAGGCCTTTTGTTCTGCGAGCGTCTTCAACGTTAGCTCAGAGTTGAATGTGTTTCATTAAACCAATAATTGTAGAATACTGGTCCCTAGCAGACCTTTGTCCTGATTCTCGCAAATCACATTGTAGCATTGTAGCTCCAGCTAAAGTACCCACTGTTATCATATTTCTGATTGGTTTTGAACTTCTGATTTTCCTCCATCTTCAGCAGCTGCTACATTTAAGGGAAACACACGTGTCATTGGTAGCGTCTACCTATTTTCCTATTAAAGAATAGTGGGAAGATGATATTGGGATTATACTGTGACATATAGGAGTGACTTGGCTGCAAATATGGGGCTGTGCAGTGGACAGGCATCATCCTGTAATGTTTCTGGGAATTTGCAGAAGAGACACATGAATGAGCCAAAACCTTCCACATATAAATGTATTATCTGTACTGCCACTATTGGTTTTCTGGAAAGGCACACATCCCATACTTCAGAGAACTTCAAGGGGATATCAGGTTTTGTTGGAGAAAAACATCAAGGTTCTCCAGCTATGTCTGGACATAAAGGTTTATGGTAAATACGTAATATTGGGAGGTTCGGTGTTTTCTGCATGATCATTTCTGGGGTTATATTAAGAAACAGAATCCATGGCATTCCTTTAGACATGCCAAACTACCAATTTAATTCTAAAGACCAGGGCTATTTTTCTCAGAGAATAGGTGCAAGCACCCTCCCTTTCCAAGTCACCCCCTTGTCTTTTCTCTCTACCCACTTCTGAGCATGATCCCTTGTTTTCACCCCCTCCCAGTACTGCCCCTTTAAAAAGATACAGAAGCAAGTATAATTTTTTGGTGTTAAGTAACTTGTATGGAATTTGTTAATGATAACAAGAAAAGTAGTAAAATAGATCCCCTGCAGCCAGCAACAATAGACCCCCAGCAACAACAGCCCCCCCCCCAACAATAAATCTCCCCAGATACAATAGACCCCCCAGCAATTGCAGACCCCCCAGGAACAGTAGACTCCTTTGAAACAATAGATTACCCCCAGCAACAATAGACCCCCCCACAGCAGAATACACTCCCAGGAAAAGTAGACCCCCCACACACCCAACAAAATAAACACCCTGTAACAATAGATCCACCCTAGCAACAATAGATCCCCGCAAGCAACAATAGATCTCCCAGCAGCCAGCATCAATAGAATCTCCAGCAGCTAGCAACAATAGACCCCTCCCTTAATAGTTGATACTTTCCAACAACAGTTGATCCCCCAGCAACATAAGACCCCCTCCCCCAGCAATATTAGGTCTCCCACCAGCAACAATAGATGGCTCTGAGGAAGAGGCAAGTCCTCGAAACGCGTCAGTCTATTGGATGTCTACACTCCCTATTGCGGACTGTTACTCAGCGCGGTGTTGACTCAGCTGTTCTTTTATGACGTACCTTGACTTTATTGTCATTTGTGAATACAACACCTACTTTATTTCTTATTAAACATTTTTTATGGTAATGCACTAGGCCTGTGAGCCCTCTGTTTGTTCTTTCCTCATTCAGCAATAGACCACCCCTGCAACAATAAATTCCCCTTAGTGATGATAGATCCCCCAGCAACCAGCAACAAAAGACCCTCCAGGACCCTTCACCCTTGGCCATTACATACATTCAGTGCTGGAGGTGCCGAAACTAAGTTCTCCTGCGTTCCCACTGAAATAAAGCCCATCTATGGACCAAATAAGGAATACTATATTTTATTAACAAGTCTGCCTCTAATTTGGACTAGAGCTTTATGCAGATGTCTGTTAAATGCAGTGAGGCAATTTCAAGAGCAGGATATAGTGAGCCTACAGAACTACTATTGTTGCCTGGATGCAAGAATGAGAAATTCATTTTCCTGGCTTCTGATTAGTGTTTAGTGAGCTTGACTTGCAGCTCCGGATTCTGTGCTCAAATGTCACCTATGTTCTCCTAATGTCATCTGTTCATCTATGTTCTCCCAGTGTCTGCATGCGTGTCCCCTGGGTGTTCCATACTCCTGCAACATAATGATAGGTTTATCAATGATTTCTCCTAGACTGGATATTAGATTCTGAGCTCTTATGGATAACAGTGACTGATGTGAATGAATCTGTGCATGCTATGTAGTGCTCCTAATATGTCAGAGATATTTAAATATATACAAATTATATATGTTAGAGTGGAGTCCAATGAACACTAATTAGAACTCTAATTAGAAGTGATATTTAATGAGAGATTATGTGACCGATTCCAGTTGGCAGTTGATGAGAGATCACATGGCCCCATATCATTTCCCACTTCTACACATTCTTCAGCTGTTGCAGATTGGCAGTGGTACATTGCAGAAGACTGAAGTCTGATTGCAGTAAAATGTGTTCAGAACAGGGATGTACTACAGTGGGATGTGATTCCAAACAAATGGTTTCTTTATTTTTTTTACATGTTTGGCCACCACAGGCAGATAATTTGAGAAGTAGAACCAGGGACGGACTCACCATTTGGAAACTCGGGCACTGCCCAGGGGCCCGGGGTTAGTAAGGGGCCCCATGAGATGCCCCTGGTACCTTTTCATAGGCTTTTTTAAGTTTGGGCAAGGACACGGGCCCCATGATCCCATATTGCCCGGGGGCCCCATGAGTTGTCAGTCCGCCCCTGAGCAGAACTGAAGATGAGAGGACACACAAGACTCTTTGCAGTACTGGTAACGTGATCATGTCCCCCTTCTCTTCAGTCTCTTGCTTGGTAGACCAGTTTTAGCACTGTGCTTAAAACACACAGCCTGTTGCTTCCTTTAGCAAATTCTGTTATATCTTTGCAGTGATACCACATATCGTGATTGGCTGTAAAAGGGCCGGTGCTAAACTAATTTGTGCCCTAGGCAAGACCAGCCCCCCCCCCCCCCAAAAAAACAAAACAAAAAACTTCACCTATAGTTCTACTTCACCCCTCTTAGCACACGTCCTCTTTCCCCTCAAATTTTCCACCCCAGCACAAATCCTTTCCCCAAAATCCCCCCTCCTAGCATAAATCCCCCCAATCCCACCTCCTAGCATAAACCCCTCCAAATGACCCTTCCCAGCATGAATCCTTTCTCCCCACCCAAATCTCCTATCCTAGCACAAATTCCCCCCCTCCTAGCACATTCCCTCCCAATCCTGCCTCCTAGCAAAATTCCCGCTCTCCCCCCCAAAAAAAACCCTACTAATATAAATCCCCCCATCCCTTCTAGGAAAAATTTCCTCTCAATCCCCTCTCCTACCGCAAATTCCCCCCCAAAACCTCCCCTCCTAGCACACCCCCCAATCCCCCCCTGCTAGCACAAATCTCCCTCCAGTCCTCCCCTCTAGCACCCCCCCAAATCTCCCCCATCCTCTCTCCTAGCACAAATTCCCCCCCCAATCCTCTCTCCTAACGCAAATCCCCCACCAATCCCCTTTCCTAGCACAAATTCCCCCTCCCAGCAGCACTCCTTTTTCTTTAATCCCCCCACCTAGGACAAATTCCTCCAAATCCCTTCTCAAGCTAAATCCCCTCCAAATTACCCTTCCCAGCATAAAATCCTCCCACCTTACCCCAGTCTCCCCCAAAGCCCATCCCAGTACACTCCTAGATCCGACCATGGCATAGAGTAGGGAAACCAGCAGCTGTGGCGGATGTGTGCCTTAGGCGGCTGCCTAGTTTGCCTAGTGGTAGCACTGGCCCTGCCTGTGTAGAAAAAAGGCCTACACCATTTACATGAACCAAGCCTGATCTTCACAAGCAGGCCTGATTCTGATGTTGAGATACAATTATTATAGAATCTCACAGGATTTCCATGGCTATTTGCTCAGCTGAGCATTCCCAACCCAACTGTTCCCCTGTAAGTCGTCTCATCTGCCGCTGTTAATGTGCCTGAATACTTTCAGCCATAACACTGACAATATTTTTAAAGAACATAAATATAAACTTTTCCTGGTAAGAATTACAATATACACGTGCAGACTTACACAAATAGGGCTTTATAGCGGTGCCCCTGATTCATAACACAAATATCAGACATGTAAGTTGTCTTTGTTTTTATTAAATGTGCATGGAATATCTTCTCTCTCCCGCACATCTGAGGGTGTTATATAAACACAGCATCCACATACTTGTCCTATTAGTAAATGTGTGACTTTGAAAGAAAGAGGACAGGCACCATAAATGTCTTGAGCACATGATGGAGATGGTTTGTCTCCAGACTCATGTGAACTCGAAGAATTTTCACATTCCCGCTACTCTTTCAACACACACTGTAAAGTTTACTTTTCTAGGGCAAGGTAAATGCTGCATTCCTCAATCCAGGGACCCATTCCTAAGTTTATAGCTGTATTTATTTTGGGTTACATTCCCATGGACAATAGCCCTGAGTATACAGTGACATACAGAGAGAGGGAAGAATAGACTGGAAATAATGGAATCTGAAGGTCTGTGTGAAGTACTGGAGACATAGGAAGGCCACAGCATGCCCAGTGGGAGGTCATGAGCTAAAAGCTGGCTATAGATGGAAATCAGATGTGTCTGTAGAATCCACCCACCAAATACTCCTTTACTGGATAGATACAGTATCTACATATAACATATAAATCCATATCATATGACCATGCATATGCCACAAATTCTAAAGCTATTGGCAGGAAAACCCAACTAGGACAAAAATCTTTCAAGCCTCATCCTCAATTGACTGATGATATATCATGATTATTATATCTTTTTACAGAAAGGCAGGATTGGGTAATGCTCACCTTTGTATATTTTGAAGTTTCCCATCCAATGTATGATTATATTGCTTTACACATGTCTGACTCAGCAGTATAGTATTTTTAAAAAACTAGAACAATTCTTCCAGACAAGTTGAGGGCTGCAATATATCCCTTATGTTCTGCAAATAACTAAACATCACCCCATATTCCTGTTAGCAGAAGGCCTTTTTTTAACAATACTCAGCCTGTACAGAGCCAGTGCAGCATTTAGAAACCTAGAAACATTGAAAAGTGCCGGCAGAAAAAGACCAAGTGGACCATCGAGTCTGCCTTTTTTTTTCTGTATAGATCTATGCTTGTCCCAGGCATGTTTGAAGCTATTTACTGTTGACTGGCTCACTACCTTTGCTGGAAGTCTATTCCAAGCATCAACTACTCTTTCAGTAAAATAATGCTCTCTGAGATTAGTTTTGAACTTTCCTCCAGTTAGTTTGAGGTCATGTCCCCGTGTTCTTGATTTTGCTTTCATGTTGAAAATACTCCCCTCCTGAACCTTATTCACCCCCTTTGATGTGTTGAAAGTTTTCAATCATGTCTCTCCTTTCCCTTCTGTTCTCCTGACTGTACATGTTAAAGTGGTAGTAAACTCTAATTTTTTATTTTTACCTACAGGTAAGGTTATACAAAAGATTACCTGTAAGTAAAATGAATATCTCCAAAACGTGCACCATTTAGGAGAGATTCTAGCGAACAGCAGCAGGTGAAATCACTGGTGCATGCGTCTGAAGGAACAGCATACCCGTGCCGTTCCTTCAGAGCTGTGTGCTGCAGCTGAGACTGCCGTCATCCCAGCTTGGCTAATCAAGTGGCCACAGCCCGTGAACCCAGCAGGAAGCAAAATTATTTTTTGAGTTTACTACCAATCTAGGTTCCTGAAGTCGCTCTCGATATGTTTTATCCCCCAGACCTTTCACTATTTTTGATATCTCTATTAATGAAGGAAAGAAAGCTGGAGATGGAGCCCCATGCTAGAGTCTCCTATTCCTTGCTAATAGGATTTACTGGTGCCACACCCCTTACTGATAAGACACTGCAAATAATATCCCTAACTAAAAAACTAATGGGGTTTTGAAGGTACCAAACCACAAAATTGATGTTTTACAAATGTTATAACAGTTACCACTTTATTGATAAAAGAACCACAATTGTGGTGAAGAAAAATAGCCTGTGAACACATACATTACTCTTAAAAAGCATAAAATGATTCTAACAAACATAATTGATAAACAGCATTACAAAATCTGGCCTTTGAGAGCATAAATATTATAATTAGCATAATCATTCCAAGTTGATACTTTGTTTGTTTCTCCAACATGTTTCACGGGACGCAGTCCGCTTCTTCAGGGAGACAAAGTATATATTTCTGAAATTGCGCAAAATAGGCCACATGAAAAAAAAGTTAAATATGAGACATAAGTATATAGCATATTGGAATCATAAAAAATATAACTGACATAGACTTTGTTAGTATTTACCCATTGGTAACATCAATGACTCTATAGAAGGCCAAAGAAAAAGCATGAGCATTAGGTCCAAACACAAATGGAAGAGGTCCCTCAATCAAGAGTGTTGATGTCCGCCAGTTAAATAAAGGTACCCATCCATAGTAGGAAGCTGAAAAATCATCAAAATATCAAGATGTTTAAGGTGTCCCAGGGCATTACAAACTACACCCCTACTCCCCAAAATAGTTGTATATCCAGACCAATGAAAGGGGAACAAGATGTATGTTATATCCCCAAAACTGTCAACTTCATATTAAAATATAAACTTCAATTCATGAATTCAATTTGGCAGAACATCCTACATTTGACCCAAATTTTCCCCAAGAAAGAAGAAAAAAAGGAAAGAAAAACTTTGCCTCCCCTTTTCCCACTTTTAGGGTCTGGATATACAACTATTTCTGGAAGTAGGGGTGTAGTTTGTAATGCCCTGGGACACCTTAAACATCTTGATTTTTTGATGATTTTTCAGCTTTCTACTATGGATGGGTAACTTTATTTAGCTAGCGGACATCGACACTCTTGATTGAGGGACCTCTTCCATTAGTGCTTGGACATAATGCTCATGCTTTTTCATTGGCTTTCCATAGAGTCATTGATGTTACCAATAGGTAAATACTAACAGAGACTATGTTAGTTATATTTTTTATGATTCCAATATGCTATATACATATGGCTGTTTATTTCTTTTGGCACATGTTGTGCAATTTCAGAATTATTTACTTTGTCTCCCTAAAGAAGCAGGCTGCATCCTGTGAAACGTGTTGGAGAATCAAAGTATCAACTTGGAATGATTATGCTAATTATGATATTTATGCTCTCAAAGGCCAGATTTTGTAATGATGTTTGCCAAAAATGTTTGTTATAAGCATTTTATGTTTTTGAAGAGTAATGCATGTGTTCACATGCTATTTTCCATCACCACAATTGTGGTTCTTTAATCAATAAAGTGGTGATTGTTATAACATTTGGACTATATCAATTTTGTGGTATGGTACCTTCAAAACCCCATTAGTTTTTTAGTTAAGGATATTATTTGCAGTATTTTTGATCCCTCTAGACTTGTCCTGTCTTATCAATATCTTTTTTGTAAGTGAGGTCTCTAGAACTGGACACAGTATTCTAAATGAGGTCTAACTAAAGATCTGTATAGGGGAATCAGGACCTCCTTCCTCCTGCTGGTGACCCCTCTAGTGATGCATCCTAGAATTCTATTTGCTTTCCCCACTGCCCGGCCACACTGCTCATTTTGCAGTCTCCTGAAATAAGTACCCCCAAGTCCTTTTCCTCTGTAGTGCTGGCCAACAATTTACCCCCAATGTTATACTTTCTCAGGGAATTCTTTTTCCCTAGGTGCATTATTTTACATTTAGAAACATTGAACTGCAAGTTCCACTTCTTTGACCAATCTTCCAGCAATGCCAAATCATGTTCCATGTTACAGACACCTCCAGGGATACCAACCCTTTTACGTCTAGCGGGGCTGGCACACATGGATGTGGGAATGGGTTTTTTTTTATATAATTTGTTTTGAGTTTTTTTAAAGCAGAATGCAAATATATAGAGGGACCATCCCTGGTGATAAGAATCAATGTACTCTGGTAACCTGAGTGGTAGAGAGATCATACTGTGTATGGACTACAGATGTGCGATAGCATAGAGAAGCAGTTCTTCACAGGACAGTCGTTACTCAGTACAAACCATCCTAGCACAGATCCTATCTCCTTCATCCATGGAAGTATGACAACCTGAACTGAATGCTGTGCATGTCCTGCACAGTTTGGAAAGATTAAGTAGGCCTCTTCAACATGGGCTTACCTTTTAGTTATTTTCAGCAAGCACTGACCTTAAACTTCACTTATGCTTTCATAAGTTTTGTCTATATACAGATTTAACCACATTCCAGAAGTTTGAAATCCTAGCTACACTTCCAAGTCTAAATTTCAAGGAGATAGTAAGCAGTCATATTTTAGTAGATACTGTACATCTTCTGCATCCTGTCATTTGATATCAACAGAAATGGATTAGCCATGTGAGTGATTATCACAGCACACAATGGCTTAATTTGTTTAGTAACCAGCCTAAGAGCACCTCAAACCTACCCATAACCATCACACAGTGTAAGTCACATCAGCACAATCATGGAAACCCAAGGAATGATTAGAAGTTGTCAACACTAAAGCTGATAAGCAGAAGAAAATATCAAACAGGAGAACAGTTGGATATTTTCATCTTTCTCTTTTGAGTGACTGACTATTCCTAAATGACAAGTCAGAATCCTCATCTGTGGGTACTGTAACCCATTATGGCTTATTGCATTGTGGAGTCTGAGGTGATCATGCGGTACAGATTAGGAATTGTAAATGTTAATATTAATGGAAACCCTTCATAGTATGGGGCCTTAGGAAGCTGACTTAATGGAGTTGATTTACTAAAAGGCAAATAGACTGCACTTTGCAAAGTGCAGTTGTTCCAGAGCTTGGTAAAAGAGGGGAGCTCTGTTGGCGTCCAGTCATGTGCCAGCAAAAATGCTGTTGTTTTTTTTTAATTTTCCCTACATGTGATTGGGTACTTTTTGTAAATCAAAGCTTTACCTCATTTACTAAGCTCTGGAGGAACTGCACTTGCAAAATACAGTCTATTTGCCGTTAGTAAATCAACCCCAATGTTGTTGCATCAAAGTTGACTTTACCTTACTCTGTGCAACTAGTCAATATACAAGGCTGCTGTCCATCACAGGCTCTTTGGTCTAGTCTGAAGCATCTAGGTCCAAGGAAAAGAACCCAGTCCAGCTAGCAGACTAATGCTATCAATCAAGTATCAGTAAATTAGGACTGTGCTTTTTGGTTTTTGGGTTTGTTGATTGAAATGTTGTGGGTTTACCTAACTTGCAAAATTGTTAATTTTGCTATTCTTATCTACTTTAATTTTAATGTTGTTTATAAATATAAGCAATAAAAGTGATGGCATTGCTGACAGCAACCAAATGCTTTCTGATGTCTTCAGTTCTGTGTTAGAAATATGGCAGACAGAATGGGGATGATTTACTAAGAATAAGGTGAAGCAATAGACATTAGACACCTAATTACACCTAGTTGAGACAATTAAGACCTTGCCGTGGTGAGTGGAAAAGTGCCATCAAATAGGCGAACAATTATTATTAAATGTCGTATTGGCATATTCACATTTACATAATAAGCAATGCTAAATGTGATTCCTAGGGGGCGCAAGAGTTCAGGATTTAGCAACGATCTCTTTTGTGTGTAAAAAGAAACAAGTGGCAGTTGTGATTTGTTGTTTGGCTTCTTTTGATGCTAATTCTATTATTAATTCTCTTTCCTGTTTTGTAGTGGTTTTTACATATTCTGCAAAAAAAATCATTTTTTAATGAGTATTACAGAGTAATGCAAACTATTTTCTAATGTTAAATATATATCCAAAAATTACAGTTATATCTGTTATATAGCAAATAATGTTTAATGTCTAATTCAAATTTTCTTATAATATCTACTCATAATTATATATCTTAATTCTTGACTAATGGTACTACTATATATTCTTGTTAACAGTATGGGCAGCATAGTGGCTTAGTAGTTAGCTCTTCTGCCTAACACTAGGGTCATCGGCTGAAATCCCAGCACCTGCCTGGAGTTTGCATGTTCTCTCTGTGCCTGTGTGGGTTTCCTCCCATCCTCCAAAGACATGCTGGTAGGTTAATTGGTCCTAGTATGTGTATGTATAAATGTCAGTTAGGGACCTTAAATTCTAAGCTCCTTGAGAGTAGGGATGAGCTCATAGAGGTGCATAATTGCTACTTTTCCAAAGCGAAACCTGCAACGGACATCAGATTCCCGCATGCTTTCCATGCCCAGAGCACCAGCTTGGTTGTGTGCCTCCTCTCTGCTTTGCAGAAGGCTCTGGCAAACATAGCCATCCCCATCAGCAGCGCCTTCTCCTCTTCAGCCATGATTGCAAGAAGTGAGGCAGAAGTGGTCATTGGCGCAAATAAATGAGTGCAATAGAGCATGCATGTATGCCAATTAAACTGTAAATTGTAGGTCTATGGCAATTATTAATTCTCTGTGTTTGGAGCTTGTTGGCATTCCAGGGTCTTACTTCTTGTTTTCATGTTTCTGTTCAGCATTTTGGTATGGCAAGCTTACCATGTTGTTACCTAACAGATGCCTCTCAATGTTATATTATAACCACATCTTTCTTACCTTAACAACACTTAATATGCCATCCTGTCTTTTTTTTGTGTCTGTGTGTTTAAGTTTGCTCATTTTCACCTGTCTCCAGCTGCCATAGTGTGCCTTTAGCCGAAGCAAATGGTCTTTGTTATGTCTGGTTTGCCTTGCCTGATTGTGTCTTCCTTTCCCCTACACCCCCCCATCCCCCCCCCACCTTCACCCCCATTACTTTTCCCCTCCTCTGTTTAGTGTCCCTGCATTTTTGAGTTTGTCTCTTATTTCCAGCTGCTGGGTATTTACTTTTGGCCAAGGAACGGACCTTTGTTCTTATGTCTTAGATTTTCATTTGCGAACAATACATTATGAAAACTATGTGACTTTAACAAATTGATTGGTGTTCCTCAGATTGCAACTAGTGAATTTAAAAAAAAAACCGAAGGCCCAGGTGGACATGTAAATCACTCTACCTATCCCCCAGCTGGATTTAATGGTGCCTGAAGTTCAGCTTTGGAGCTGTTCAAGGTTATTTTGGGAGTGTTTTTATTTTTATTTAACACCTTGCACATGTGCAGAATAAAATGTTTATTTTGTAGACTATTATTTGTATGGATGTTAACAATACATTCCACTTGAGGAAATAGGGGTTTTCTGCTTCCATGCCGCCCTATAGCAGAAATACTGCTATAGTGTGGCACGGGTGTGCAAAATCACATATATATATATATATATATATATATATATATATATATATATATATATATATATGTGACTTTGCAGTTCCGGGTAAGGGTCGCGACCTAGCCGCGCCGCCATGTGCGGCCTCAGCTGTCAATCGTCGAGTCCCAGCCGGTGATTCCCCACCATCACCAGGCGATCGCTGAGTATCACTGACGGAGGAGGAAAGGTCTGTGTATAAACAACACAGATCTCTCTGCTGTCAGCTCCTGCACACTGATTTGTATGGCTCTGCATAGCACTTTTTATTAGCACTGGCCACTGTATTAGTGTCACTGGAGATGTCAGTGATACCAAGTAACTTCCCTCCAGCAATCCCGGTTGCTGATCACCGCCATTACTAGTTAAAAAAAAAACCCGCTATTTGTAAACACTATAACTTTCACATAAAATAATTAACCACTTGCTCACCTGAGGATTTACCCCCATTCCTGACCAGGCCATTTTTTGCATCACGGTGCTGTTACTTTAACTGACAATTGCGCGATCATGCAAAGCTGCACCCAAATGAAATTTATGTGCTTTTTTTCCACGACTTGAGCTTTCTTTCAGTGGTATTTGATCACCTGTGCGGTTTTATTTTTTTACACTATAGAAAAAAAAAAGATCGACAACTTTGAGGAAAAAAAACAATATTTTTTACTTTTTGCTATTAACCACTTCCCATCCGCCCCATGTACATAAACGGCCGGATTGGAGCAGCGCAGGAGCGGGTTACCGTTTATAAACGGTGCCCGTATTTTCAGCCTGGGAGCGCTCCTCCGGACACAGCAGAACACCGATTGCTGTACGGGACCTGTGTGTGAGGTCCCGGATATGTGATCACTGATTGGCCAATCAGTGATCACATGAAGAGTAGTAAGCAAGATGTCAATTCTGACATCATTGCTTAATACTTGTGAAATCTGTGAATGATCACAGAGGTGACATGGTACAGGGCTGTTCACAACAGCCTTGTACCATGTGACAAGGGGTGACCAATCGCAGCTCTCACAGTATTTCTCAATGGCTGCAAGAATGCAGCCAGAGAAAAGGAGAAATGATTGCTTTTAAAGCCTTTACATGTACAAAAAAAAATCTTCATCACCCCCCACAAGTTGTACAGTGTCACTATCGTGACACTGTACTGCTAGGGTGACATTATGTTAAAAAAATAAAAATAAAGAATATAAAAAAAAAAAAAAAATTTAGCAAAATTATAGTTATTGGTTATAAACTAATTTGGGTTATTTTTTACTAAAAAGATAGCTGAATAAATTTTGGGCAATATTTATGAAGAAAGATTATTTATTTGCAAAATGTTATAAGAAAAACACTTTTTTTCAAAACATTTGGACTTTTTCATTTATATAGCAAAAAAAAAAAAATCCCAAAACTAAAAGTTTTATCTGTCTAAAAAAATGCCAAAAATTTAATATGGGTACAGTGTTGACCGCGCAATTGTCATTCAAAGTGTGACAGTGCTGAAAACTGAAAATTGGCCTGGACAGGAAGGGGGTAAAAGTGTCCGGACTTGAAGTGGTTAAACATGTCTAGTAAAAATTTTTTTAAATATTTAACATGAACGTTATAGCGTTTATAAATGGCGGTATAGATACTGGAATTTTTTTTTCTACTAGTAATGGCAGCGATCAGCGACTTATAGTGGGACAGCGGGACTGTGGCGGACTTTCTGACACTGGGGGAACTGACTTGGTGTCACTGACATCCCCAGTGACACCAATACAGTGATCAGTGCTAAAAAAAAAAAAAAAAAGCACTGACACTGGGGAGGAAGGGGTTAACATGAGGGGCAATCAAAGGGTTAGCTATTTTACTAGGGGGCGGTGTGTTGGTGCTTCAGCCATCCAGAGCAGCGTGCCCAAGCCAACAAGCCAGGACCCGATGACTGACAGCTGCAGCTGTGAATGGCGGCATGGGTAGGGTTCGACCCCTACCCGGAAAAGCAAAATCACTATATATATGTGAATTTGCGCACCCCTGCCGCACTGTAGCAGTATATCGGGGAAGCGGTTAATTTACATGTATTTAAATTTTTTTTCACAAGACATGTAGCGGAATACGTTTTGGCCTGAATTTATGATAAAATTAGATTTTTACATTTTTTTTACTGGACATGTTTAATAGCAAAAAGGCAAACATCTAGAGGTTTTTTTTTCAAAACTGTCAGGTTTTTTTTGTTTATAGCGCAACAATAAAAAATGCAGAAGTGATCAAATACCACCAAAAGAAATCTCTATTTGTGGGAATAAAAGGATGTAAATTTCATTTGGGTGCAGCATTGCATGACCGCTCAATTGTCAGTTAAAGTAACACAGCGCCATATCGCAAAAAATGGCCTAGTCAGGAAGGGGGGAAAATCCTCTGGAGGGAAAGTGGCTAATGCAACTAATACAGAAATAGATCAATATTGTACATTTTGACAACAGCAACACAATTAGGTACATTCATTTTCTTGTGTAAAAAGAATCTGCTGTATTTGTAGTGCTACAATTTGAATATCACATTACAATAGGTTAGAAGGGCCCTGCTCATAAAAGCTTACAATCTAAAAGGGATCACAACTTAACTTTCACAGTGTACAGCAGGGAACAAAATAAGGCTAATATTAACTAGGTAACATATTTTAAAAATACAACAGATCTCAACACCCCAGCCACGGCACCTCCTGCCTGGAGTTTGCATGTTCTCCTTGTGCCTGCGTGGGTTTCCTCCGGGTACTCCGGTTTCCTCCCGTACTTCAAAGACATGCTGGTAGGTTAATTGGATCCTGTCTAAAATTGGCCCTTGTATGTGAATGTGAGTTAGGGACCTTAGATTGTATGCCCCTTGAGGGTTAGGGACTGATGTGAATGTACAATTTATATGTAAAGCACTGCGTAAATTGACGGCGCTATATAAGTACCTAAAATAAATAAATAAACACCCCACCCCCATCAGTTTGTTAGGTGCAAGTTTCTCAAAAACAAAACAGGGTATTAAAAGAAATGCAGCATACTAACAAACTACAACCCCCTGGTTCCCACAAACTTACATTTCTGATTATGGTAAGCAGAAAGCCTAATTTCTGTCTACATGAGTAAGCAAACTATATCAAAGTGTCAGGGATCACGGCCCATGGAGCCGCGATCGCGGCTCCGTCCCTCGCGCATGCGCGGTGGCGGCAGATCGCGCCGGGACACAGGCACCAGGGCCCGGCGAGCCGCGGCTGACAGGACGCCGCGCATGCGCAGTAGGAGCCGCGGGCGCGCCTCAGGCGTCCAATGACAGCCGGGGGCGCGTCCTAGCCGGCCAATGACAGTGCAGGGCGCACTATTTAAAGATGCCCTGCACTGTCACAAGTTGCCGCAAGGTCTTCCTGTGATCCTGAAGTTCCTGTACCTGCCTGAGACCCTGATTGACCCTGACTACGCTGCCTGCCCCTGTGATTGACCCGGATTGACCCTGACTATTCTGCCTGCCCCTGCGTTTTGACCTGGATTGACCCTGACTATTCTGCCTGCTCCTGCGTTTGACCCGGATTGCCCTGACCATTCTACGGATTGATACCCCCTGCTGACCCTGCGTGTGACCCGACTACTCTTGGCCTACCGATCCTGTACCCCGCTTGCCTCACGGGCTCACGATCAGTTGTTACCCTGCTAGGGCCGTTAGCCACTTCACATCTGGCTCTCCCGGTACCTGTCCCCAAAGGTCTCCTCGGCCGCTGGGGGGCCTGCTCGGAGGTCGTGACCTGGCCCGGGACTGTTTTAAGTCCATCCCCACCATCAGGGGCCCTGGTGAAAGCACAGCCCGGGCTTAGACCCCACGCTCTGAGTAGGTCCGCCAGTTGGCAGCCTGAGGCACCACCGGCGGATCATAACAGTACCTTGCGGCCGTGACAGAGCCAGGAAGTGTACCGGCGTCCCTAGAGGATATTTGTCAGCACCTGGCAACCTTGACCCAAGCTTTCCAGAACTTCCACAGTCGCTGCGCCCGACTGGAGGACCGCATGGATTCATTAGCTCCCCTGACTCCCCCTGCGCAGAGTCCTCCACCTGCAGAACCTCCCGCTAACCCGGGATCCGGAGCGGTTGCCACACCCCTAGCTCCCGAACCCCGCGTTCCCCTGCCAGAGCGATTCCGTGGTGACCGGAACCGCTTCCGAGCCTTCCGAAGTGCGTGTACCCTGTACTTTGACTTACAGCCCCGCACGTTCACCACCGAGTCCATCAAGGTGGGGTTTATAGTCTCTCTCCTGCAGGATGAGCCCCAGGATTGGGCTCATCGTCTGATGGAGGGGCACGACCCACATCTTGACTCCGTGACCGAGTTCTTTCGGGCCATGGCCGTCTTGTATGACGACCCTCAGCGGGCTGCATCCGCAGAGACTACCCTATACTCACTGCGGCAGGGCCGCCGGGCAGCCGAGGAATATGCGGCCGACTTTAGACGTTGCATGGGAGACACCAGATGGAACGATGCGGCCTTATGTCACCAGTTCCGCATCGGGCTGTCTGAGTCTCTCAAAGACGAACTCGCACGAGTAGGTCTACCTGACACCCTGGAAAAACTGATCGAATTGGCCATACAAATTGACCGTAGACTAAGGGAACGTCGGCTGGAAAGGAGCAGCCAGGGTCAAAGGGTGGCATGGATTCCGTCCAGAGATACAGCTCCAACCCCAGGGAACCATCCGCGAAGCACGGAAACAGGGGACAACCCGGAACCCATGCAACTGGGATTGGCCCGTTCCCACTTATCGGTCGAGGAACGTCAGAGGAGACTATCACGGAACCTATGTCTGTACTGCGGGGAAGCTGGTCATCAGGTGCGCTCGTGTCCTGCTAAAATGAGTAAGTCCACGCCCGTTTCTCTTACTTTACCGGCAGGAAGGGATGATCAGTCGAGTTACCTGGCCATTCCTGTGTCTTTGCAGCTCCCCGGAGGAACATTGTCGGTGACCGCAATCGTTGACTCAGGAGCCTGTAGTTGCTTCATCGACCTGACCTTTGCCCACCGGCAAAAGATCCCACTCCAGACCAAAGAAAGGGGGTTCAACATCTTCTTGGCAGATGGGTCCCGTATAAAATCAGGGGTGGTGGACCAGGAGACACCACCCATTTTCACCACAATGGCAGACCATCACCAGGAGTTCCTCCGCCTGGATGCCATCGCATCCCCCCTTTTTCCAGTCATTCTGGGGCTCCCTTGGCTGAGGGCCCATAACCCCCAGATTGACTGGGAAAGGGGGACAATTCAATTTCGCTCCCCTTATTGTTTGAGTCACTGCCACGTCACAGGACCCATAGTGCCCCGGTTCCTCCTGTGCTTGGATGGCGACACCAATCTATCCCAGGTTATTCCTCCGGCCTACCACGACTTCTTAGACGTCTTTAGTAAGCGAGGAGCAGATGTTCTCCCTCCGCACCGTTCCTACGACTGCCCCATAGACCTCCTACCCGGATCTGAAATCTCATTCGGCCGTATCTTCCCCTTGTCCGAAACAGAATCGGGTGTGCTGAGGGATTATATTGACGAAAACCTACGGAAGGGATTTATTCGTCCATCCACATCCCCAGCCGGGGCCGGATTATTCTTCGTAGAGAAGAAAGACAAATCGTTACGGCCTTGCATTGACTACCGTGACCTGAACAAAATAACAGTAAAAAATCGTTATGCTTTGCCCCTAGTCCCCGAGCTCCTCCAGAGATTGAGATCCGCAACGATATTTACTAAATTAGACCTGCGGGGGGCCTATAACCTAGTCCGTATCAGGGAAGGGGATGAGTGGAAGACGGCATTCCGTACGAGATTCGGCCACTATGAATATTTGGTGATGCCGTTCGGGCTCTGTAATGCTCCGGCGACCTTTCAGCACTTTATCAACGATGTTTTTCGTGATTTTCTCGACATTTTCGTGGTGGTCTACTTGGATGACATCCTAATTTTTTCCCCCTCACGGGAGGTTCATCGGGGTCACGTAATACGGGTACTAGAACGGTTGCGTCTACACGGGCTATACGCGAAGGCAGAAAAATGCTGTTTTGAACAGCACGAGATAACGTTCTTGGGACTGGTTCTCTCTTCCGCGGGGGTCGCGATGGATCCCCAGAAGGTCACGGCGATCTTGGATTGGCCAATACCCGCCGACAAAAAAGGGGTACAGCGCTTCATTGGGTTCTCTAACTTTTACAGGAAGTTTATTAGGAACTTCTCCGGTCTGGTCTCCCCAATCACACAACTGACGAAACTAGGGGTCCGCTTTAAGTGGACTCCCGAAGCGCAGACGGCATTTGAAAGACTCAAAGAATTGTTCACCTCTGCTCCCATTCTCTGCCATCCAGATTCTTCCCTCCCATATGTTTTGGAAGTGGACGCCTCCGAAAATGCGGTAGGAGCGGTGTTATCCCAAAGGAATGGTACCAAGGAACTACTGCACCCCGTGGCGTTCTTCTCCAGGAAGTTGACACCAGCGGAACGTAACTATGACATTGGAGATCGGGAGCTTCTGGCCATAAAGACTGCTCTTGAAGAATGGAGGTATTTATTGGAGGGAGCCACGCACCCAATTCTAATATTCACAGATCACAAAAACCTTGAATATTTAAGAACGGCGAAACGACTGAGACCTCGCCAAGCAAGATGGGCCCTTTTCTTTTCTCGATTCTCATTCCATATAACGTACCGACCCGGGTCTAAGAACACTAAACCAGACGCTCTGTCCCGCATGTTCGAGGACCCCGACGACGCTGTGCTGCCGGACACCATCTTGCCTTCTGGGAGTTTCCTCGCTCTACAAACGGAACTTCGCTCCCGGCTTCTCGATGCTTCCGTAGGATCACCAGTTCCGTCTGGGTCACCCCTCCAGAGCCAGGGGGGGCTGTTTTGGAAGGAAAACCGGATCATGGTCCCAGAAGAAGTGCGAACCTTGGTCCTGGGGCACTGCCACGACCATCCCATGGCGGGCCACTTCGGGGTAACGAAAACTCTGGATCTATTACGGCGCTCGTTCTGGTGGCCAGACATGATCAAGGATTGTGAGCATTACGTCCGAACCTGTCCCACCTGTCAAAGGAACAAGCCCTCCAGAACTAGGGCATGGGGACTGTTACGTCCATTGCCCATACCCAAGCGGTCCTGGCAGATGATAGCCATGGATTTCGTGGTCGAACTTCCACCATCCCAGGGCTACACTGCAATAATGGTGGTCGTCGACCGCTTTTCAAAGATGGCACATTTCGTGCCCTTGGAGAAGACCCCATCAGCACCAGAAACGGCACGGATCTTCATCAAGGAAGTGGTGAGGCTTCATGGGGTTCCCGAAGATATAGTGTCCGATCGGGGGGTCCAATTCACCTCCAGATTCTGGAAAGCCTTATGTAAATCGCTGGGAATCAAGCTATCGCTTTCATCCGCCTACCATCCACAGACCAACGGCCAAACTGAGAGGACCAACCAGACGATGGAACAATACTTGCGGTGCTACACGTCTTACCTCCAGGATGACTGGCTGTCGTTGCTGCCTTCCGCGGAATTCTCGTACAATAACTCGAGTCATTCAGCTACGGGTCAATCCCCGTTCTATGCCAATTACGGGTATCATCCCACATTCCTCCCTGACCTTATGCCTGAGAATCCGGTACCGGCATCTCAAGACGTCTTGGAATTCCTTTCAGTCAATAACAAGACAATTCAGGAAGCCATCGCTAAAGCCCAAGAGGACAGTAAACGAGCATTCGACGGTAAGAGAAGAGGAGAATTACTGCTTCGACCAGGAGATCGGGTTTGGCTAGCAACAACCAATTTGAAGATGCTGTGCCCTTCAAGGAAGCTGGGACCCAAGTACATTGGCCCGTTTCCTGTAAAACGAGTCATCAACAGGGTGGCCTACGAGCTCGAGCTTCCGCAGACACTCAGGATACATCCTGTGTTCCATGTGTCCCTCCTGAAGCCATCTAGACCGGATCCCTTCCCGGACCGTGAATCTAGACCTCCCGAGGCAGTCACCATAGGTGACCAGGAGGAATATGAAGTGGAGACTGTCCTCAGTTGCCGAAGGAGGGGAGGCCAGACGCAGTTCCTGATAAAATGGAAGGGGTATGGTCCTGAGGAGAACTCATGGGAACCCGCCCGGAACGTTCACGCGCCCAGGCTCATCCGGGAGTTTTTTCGTGCTCACCCGCGGTGGAGAGATCAGTGGGGCTCCCGGAGGGTGCCCATTGGGGGGGGGCAATGTCAGGGATCACGGCCCAAGGAGCCGCGATCGCGGCTCCGTCCCTCGCGCATGCGCGGTGGCGGCAGATCGCGCCGGGACACAGGCACCAGGGCCCGGCGAGCCGCGGCTGACAGGACGCCGCGCATGCGCAGTAGGAGCCGCGGGCGCGCCTCAGGCGTCCAATGACAGCCGGGGGCGCGTCCTAGCCGGCCAATGACAGTGCAGGGCGCACTATTTAAAGATGCCCTGCACTGTCACAAGTTGCCGCAAGGTCTTCCTGTGATCCTGAAGTTCCTGTACCTGCCTGAGACCCTGATTGACCCTGACTACGCTGCCTGCCCCTGTGATTGACCCGGATTGACCCTGACTATTCTGCCTGCCCCTGCGTTTTGACCTGGATTGACCCTGACTATTCTGCCTGCTCCTGCGTTTGACCCGGATTGCCCTGACCATTCTACGGATTGATACCCCCTGCTGACCCTGCGTGTGACCCGACTACTCTTGGCCTACCGATCCTGTACCCCGCTTGCCTCACGGGCTCACGATCAGTTGTTACCCTGCTAGGGCCGTTAGCCACTTCACATCTGGCTCTCCCGGTACCTGTCCCCAAAGGTCTCCTCGGCCGCTGGGGGGCCTGCTCGGAGGTCGTGACCTGGCCCGGGACTGTTTTAAGTCCATCCCCACCATCAGGGGCCCTGGTGAAAGCACAGCCCGGGCTTAGACCCCACGCTCTGAGTAGGTCCGCCAGTTGGCAGCCTGAGGCACCACCGGCGGATCATAACACAAAGATAGGGGTTGTAAGCAGGGGCGTATTTACCACAAGGCAAACAAGGCATTTGCCTAGGGCAGCATTTTTCAGGGGCGCCGTGTTGCCCCCTGGAAGAAGGGACTGAAGAAGGGACACACGTGGCATGGGGATCAGCTGGGATCCAAGAGAGGCTGCGGGCTGCTTGATGGTATATGCAGAGCCTGACTCCCGAGGATGTCCGGAGCTGTGAAGGCGAGTGTCTTTCTCTCTCACGCTGGGTGGGGAAGGTAGTGTATGGGGAGCAATAGTAGTGTGAAGGCTCTCTTGGGTGAGGGTGGGGGCAGGGGTGTTGTTAGTCAATGTCTCAGGCTCTCTCCTCCACAGGGGTGGCGTTGGTCGTTGTCAGGTGGGGGGGCGATTTTTTAGTTGCCTAGAGCAGCAAAAAACCTACATAAACCACTGGTTGTAAGAGTAGAACAATTAACATTTGTTAGTAACAGGGGTCAGAAGATGCTCACAAACAATAAACGCATGGTTAGACTGGAAAAATACACACAAAATTGAAGCCATGCCCACAAAAATCCACTTTTGAGGGAAAAAATGCAATTATAGCAAACACACAAAACAAACATCAAACAGCCTTAGTGGGGTGTTAGTCATTATACACAATATCCCCAAAAAAATGTTTAAAAAGCCAAATAATTTGGCCTCTTCTCAGGCCAAGCAAACCCCACTACTGCTGTCCTCTATATAACATAGGTTGTATTGTTAGCGCGCCAAACGCCTACGATCACCCAATGAAGGACATGCCCAACAGTGTCATTCGATCTCTCTCTCCATGTATGCCTCGAATGCTTATACCTGATTAGCAGGCACAAATACTTTTTCCAACTGTGTCAGCCTTTGGCTATGGGCATCAATTCACAGACTGGAGGCCAAAGATCTAAGTCCATTAGCATGCACAGAAAGAAAGCTACAGTTATCTAAGCATAGGTACCTGAGCAGTGTGACAGAAAATGAGAAAATGTCAAATGTCCAAGTCCCTATCAGTGCTACAAAAAAAAACAAATACAAGTTGTAAGTCTTTGGGCGAGGAGCAGGAAATCTCACATATGTGAGGGCTGCTTCTCCCAAATTGCTGACAAGCACATTTGTCATCCAAACACATGTCCAGTATTTCCCATCTACTCCAATGACTCTAGTTCCCCCCAGTGCAGCGTGTTCTTGTGCAGCCCACCAAATGAGAACATGATGAATGTGTTCTGCATGGACCTACACTGGGATATGGCCAGGCACCTCCTAAACGCACTGACATGCATTACTGCCTGCAAATTCTGTGGGTTGTTAGGAGCTGGTACCTGCTGGCATTATAACAACCAGAGACTCATCCCCAATGATAGCAGAATGAAAACAGCATAGCCAACATGTACCAAAAGAGCATGGGCCCTTCAGTCTGCCATGGATTTGAAGGGGAACCCCATGGCCAAAAAATAAAAATAAGTGAAGCTTCCCCCCAAAATCACTAACACATAAAAACATGCACTTTTATTAGTTCAGGTACTTATATAGCACTGTGAACCTACACAGTGCTTTACATACACTCACCGGCCATTTTATTAGGTACACCTTGCTAGTACCGGGTTGGACCCCCTTTTGCCTTCAGAAGTGCCTTAATTCTTCATGGCATAGATTCAACAAGTTGTTGGAAACATTCCTCAGAGATTTTGATCCATATTGACATGATAACGTCTGCAGTTTCTGCAGATTTGTCGGCTGCACATCCATGATGCAAATCTCCCTTTCCACCACATCCCAAAGGTGCTCCATTGGATTGAGATCTGGTGACTGTGGAGGCCATTGGAGTACAGTCAACTCGTCATGTTCAAGGAACCAGTTTGAGATGATTTGAGCTTTGTGACATGGTGCATTATCCTGCTGGAAGTAGCCATCAGAAGATGAGTACACTGTAGCCATGAAGGGATGGACATGGTCAGCAACAACACTCCGGTAGGCCGTGGAATTTAAACGATGCTCAGTTGGTACTAAAGAGCCAAAGTGTGCCAAGAAAATCTCCCCCATACCATTACATCACCAGCCTGAACCCTTGATACAAGGCAGGATGGATCCATGCTTTCATGTTGTTTACACCAAATTCTGACCCTACCATCTGAATGTCGCAGCTGAAATCGAGACTCATCAGACCAGGCAACATTTTTCCAATCTTCCATTGTCCAATTTTGGTGAGCCTGTTCGGATTGTAGCCTCTGTTTCTGTTCTTAGCTGACACCCGGTGTGGTCTACTGCTGCTGCAGCCCATCTGTTTCAAGGTTTGACGTCTTGTGCGTTCAGAGATGGTATTCTGCATACTTTGGTTGTAACGAGTGGTTATTTGAGTTTCTGCTGCCTTTCTATCATCTTAAACCAGTCTGCCCATTCTACTCTGGCTTTTGACATCAGCAAGGCATTTTCATCCACACAACTGACGATCACTGGATATTTTCTCTTTTTCGGACCATTATCTGTAAACCCTAGAGATGGTTGTGGGTGAAAATCCCAGTAGATCAGCAGTTTTTTAAATACTCACACCAGCCTGTCTGGCACCAACAACCATGCCAGTTTTAAAGTAATTTAAATCCCCTTTCTTCCCCATTTTGATGCTCAGTTTGAACTTCAGAAAGTGGTCTTCACCATGTCTAGATGCCTAAATGCATTGAGTCGCTGTAATGTGATTGGCTGATTAGCAATGTGTGTTACCAAGCAATTGAACAGGTGTATCTAGTAAAGAGGCTGGTGAGTGTATATATTGTACATTCACAGCAGTCCCTCTCTTCAAGGAGCTTACAGTCTAAAGTCCCTAACGCACCCTCATATACTAAGGACAATTTAGACAGGAGCCAAATCAACTACCAGCATGTCTTTGGAGTGTGGGAAAAACACACACAAGCACAGGGAGAACATGCAAACCTCAAAGCAGGTAGTGCTATGGTTGGGATTCAAATCAATGACCCTAGTGCTGCTAGGTAGAAGTGCTAACCACTGTGCTGTCACATGCATGTAGACTTCATCTCTGTGGTGAGAACCAGCCCTAAGTCCCTGGGAGTGCTCAGTGTAACAAGCAATATATCTCAAATGGAATACAATGTGGCACTGTCTTATTAAATCAGATGTGTGTTGGCTATATGTATCCCAATACAAAAAATCATAATATTATCCAAACAAAAAGCTAAAAATTAAAAACAATTTAGTGGGTGATGCCACTATTCCAAAGTGACACATGCAAGAAAAAAAACATAAAGCAAGGATTCACGGTTTTCACCTCTGCTCCGCCATGTACATTAAGCCATGTGATTTATCCTTGTACTTGTGTGAGTAGATGAATGATATTTATTACACAAAATCTGCGGGTTGCACTATGACGTGTATGGAATGCCTGCTTATCTCTTACATGGCGTAATGTACATGGGTGAGTGGAGATGCAAACAGTGAATCCCTGCTGATGTACTCTGGAGTTCCTGAGTGCCATTGAACAACCTATTGCTGTGATCTGCTATAAGGTTCCAAGGATGGTGATGAATGATTACTGACAACATGCTGCTATATGACCACCTATGGGTCTTACTGCTTGGTAAGAAGCTGCAATTGGTGTTGGTGTGGAATTCACAAGGCTGCTTATTGACATTCCTCCTACACATAACTACTTATTTTATCTGGACATTTACATATAGGTGGTGGACCTCCCATTATGTTTATTGATTTATGAATTGAAATATGTTCCTTTATTGGTGTGTCACTGTGGAATAGTGGTGTCACCCCTCTATTTTTTTATATATATCATTTTTATGTGTATTTATGATGTTGGGACACATATAACTTATTTTTGAATAACATTATGATCCTTTGTATTAGGATAAATATAACCAACACACATTGAATTTAGTAACACGGCGCAACATTTGTATTCCTTTAAATTTTGCTTCAGCACTGGTATTGTGTCTGGTTCATGAAGACAGTTGTGGGAATTTTGATTTAGATTTTTGTTAGATGCTGAACACTAAGTAAAGTTTTTTTACCATTTAGTTTTACCATTATATATCTCAAAATATACACCTACATAAGTATATATACTGCAGAGAATATATGCTCCAAAAACCAAAAAAACACAGTACTAGCATTAATTAAAAAAAACGAGAAAAGATAAATATTGTATTGTAAGAAGCAAAAAAAACCCAGCTAAATAAAAAGTTGTAAGCATATCTATGTTGCTGTTTCTTTGCATAGTAACAGTTCTTTAATTACAAGTATTGACGTATACTGTTAAATAAATGTGTGTGTGTGTGTGTGTGTATATATATATATATATATATATATGTTTACATACATACACTTGCACAGTATATCTGCTATGGGGCAGTTCTGAAGTGGATAAACAGGCTAACATTTTTATATATATATATATATATATATATATATATATATTAGCCTGTTTATCCACTTCAGAACTGCCCCATAGCAGATATACTGTGTAAGTGTATGTATATAAACATGATTATGTACTTCTTCTGCCTAGGGGGTCGGCCATTTCTACTGTGATTGCTGACAGCAGAAACCGATCAGTGGGTGCCAGCTAATGGATGTCCTCCGGCACCACTGATCGTCAGCCAGAGACACAGAAAGGAGCTCTGCCTATGTAAACAAGGCAGAGCTCCATTCTGACAGGGGGAAGTGATTGATCCTGTGGTCCCTGAAAAGCAGCACATATAATCACACAGTACACAAAACACAAAGCTAGGCACACAATTAACCCTTTGATCACCCTAGATGTTTAACCCCTGCTATAAGTTTTGCAGAAACCAATGTAAGGTTATTATGATTTTTTTTAACCAAAAATATGTAGCAGAATACACATTGGCATACATTTATAATGAAATTTGATTTTTATATATTTTAGAGCAGAAAGTAAAAAAATATTGTTTTTTTTTCAATATTGTTGGGCTTTTTATTTGTTTATAGCACAAAAAAAATTAAAAAAGGCAGTGGTGGTGATCAAATGCCACCAAAAGAAAGCTCGATTTATGGAAAACAAAATGCATACATTTTATTTATGTACAACGTTGCATGACCACGCAATTGTCAGTTAAAGTAAAGCAGTGCTGTAGCGCAAACAATGGCCTGGTCATGAAGGGGGGTAAATCTAGAGGCAAGTGGTTATTAATTGCGCTTTTGCAAAAACAGGCTCATGCTCTTGAATGATATTTCCTGGCTTTCAAACAAAGGCATTTAGTATAACACATCCCGAAACACAACAGTGTGAAGGCCCTTTTTAGGTTTCCTAGTCTGGTCATGCTGAATCATGTCACTACTGAGACATTTGAACTAGGTGAAGTCAATGCCTGTTTGGATTTTTTTTAAATATATCACTTTATAAAGACAAATTTAGAATTCTTTAAACTATTCTTTGAAATTTTCAACATATGTATAGGAAGTATAAATTGCTTGAGATCATATTATTAAAAAGATTTTTCTTTACTGTGCACCTGGCTCTTGGAGGTGAACTCAATTAGATGGCCGCTAAGTTTTGTGCCCATTTAGTAAATTCGCAGTTGCGTCTACTTTTAGAAGGAGAAAAGATTTACTAAAGCACGCGTCAACAAATAGACGGTTGTGCACGGGTGTGCGCCAATTCACCAACAAAGCGCTTTAGTAAATCAACCCCAATATAATTGCAGCTATATACCAGGTATGTCATGCTTGTGTTTCTAAAAAATGTCAAAAAAAGCCCCAAACATAATAGATATATCTAACTGCTGCTATTATCTGTTCAATTACTTGGTAACACAAATTGCTAATCAGCCATTCACATGGCAGCAACGAAATGTATTTAGGCCTCTATACGTGGTGAAGATGACTTGCTGAAGTTCAAACTGAACATCAGAATGGGGAAGAAAGGGGATTTAAGTGACTTTGAATGTGGCATGGTTGTTGGTGCCAGACAGGCTGGTCTTAGTATTTAAAAAATTGCTGATCTACTGGGATGTTCACTCACAGCCATCTCTACGGTTTACAGAGCATGGTCTGAAAAAGAGAAAATATGTGGATGAAAATGCCTTGTTGATGTCAGAGGAGAATGGGCAAACTAGTTTGAGATGCGACATTCATTTGGTAGGGTCAGAACGTGGAGTAAGCAACATGAAAGCATGGCTCCATCCTGCCTTGTATCAACAGTTCAGACTGGTGATGTAATGCTGTGGGTGATATTTTCTTGGCGCTAGCAAGGTTACTTAATAAAGTAGCCGGTGAGTATACAGTGAGGAACAGAAGTATTTGAACACCCTGTGATTTTGCAGGTTCTCCTACTTAGAAATCATGGAGGGGTCTGAAATTCACATTGTAGGTGCATTCCCACTCTGAGAGACAGAATTTAAAAAAAAATTGAGGAAATCACATTGTATGATTTTTAAAGAATGCATTTGTCTTGCACTGCTGAACATAAGTATTTGAACACCTAAAAAACAGCAAGAATTCTGGCTCTCAAAGACCTGTTACTGTGCCTTTAAAAACTCCACCTCTACTCCACTCATTAATCTAACTTAGTAGCACCTGTCTGAGCTCTTTAAAGACACCTGTCCACCCCACAGTCAGTCAGACCAAAGGTACAATTGGGCAAGACCAAAAAGCTGTCAAAAGAGACAAAATTGTGGACCTCCACAAGGCTGGAAAGGGCTACGGGGCAATTGCCAAGCAGCTTGGTGAAAATAGATCAACTGTTGGAGCAATTGTTAGAAAATGGAAGAGGCTAAAGACAACTGTCAGTCTCCCTCGGACTGGGGCTCCATGCAAGATCTCACCTCGTAAGGTATCACTGATGATAAGAAAGGTAAGGAATCAGCCCAGAACTGCAAGGGAGGAGCTGGTTAATGACATGAGGAGAGCTGGGACCACAGTTTCAAAGGTCACTGTCCGTAGTACACCACGCCGTCATGGTTTCAAATCATGCATTGCACAGAAGGTTCCTCTGCTCAAGTCATCACATGTCCAGGCCTCGCAACCGCCCTACCCCCGCCACACCTAACATCCCACACACTATAACCTCCCCAACACTCCGCTCCTTCAGCCTTGCTACCACTGAGGAGGTCACCAAGGTCTTCTCAGAAGCCCGCCTCACCACTTGCCCCGTTGACCCTGTCCCCACACAACTGCTCCGGTCACCCTCCTCCTCCATCCTACGCTCCCTCACGCACATCTTCAATCTCTCCCTCTCTACTGGTGCATTCTCCTCCCCCCTAAAGCATGCGCACATCACCCCCATACTCAAGAAACCCTCCCTTGACCCCACCGATCTGAACAACCTTAGACCCATCTCCCTGCTACCATTTACTTCCAAGCTCCTTGAGCGCTTAGTCTACAATCGCCTAAGTGCCCAACTCACTGACAACAACCTCCTCAATCCACTGCAGTCTGGCTTCCGTCCCCTACACTGCACCGAAACCACCCTACTCAAAATCACCAATGACCTGCTAACTGTCAAAACTAATGGCCACTACTCAGTCCTCTTACTCCTCGACCTTTCCGCGGCCTTCGACACAGTTGATCACCCCCTTCTCCTTAATAAACTACACTCCCTCGACATCAGAGACTCCGCTTTCTCCTGGCTCTCCTCCTATCTATTGCAACGCTCCTTCAGCATTACCTATAACGCTACCACCTCCCTCTCTACCCCTCTCTGTTGGGGTCCCCCAAGGCTCTGTCCTCGGGCCCCTTCTTTTCTCCATCTACACCTCCTCCCTCGGCAAACTGATACACTCCCACGGCTTCAACTATCACCTCTACGCCGATGACACGCAAATTTACCTCTCCACCCCTCGCCTCACCCCTTCAGTGTGCGCCCGTATCACCCACCTACTGAACGACATATCAGACTGGATGTCACTCCATTTCCTCAAGTTAAACCTTTCCAAAACCGAGCTCCTGATTTTCCCCCCACCCTCTCCATCACGACCAACAATGCCACCATCAGTCCCACCCCGCAAGCCAAAGTCCTAGGTGTCACTCTAGACTCAAACCTGTCCTACCAACCCCATGTCCAATCGCTGGCAAACTCATGCAGGCTCCACCTCCGCAACATCTTCAAATTATGTACATTCCTAACCCCAGACACTACTAAACAACTCGTTCACTCCCTTATTATCTCACGTTTGGACTACTGCAACTCCCTTCTCATCGGCCTACCTCATCACAGACTATCCCCGCTTCAGTCTATCCTGCACTCAGCGGCCAGACTCATCCACCTTACCAACCGCTCCGCTTCTGCCACCCCCCTCTGTCATTCCCTCCACTGGCTCCCAATTGCCCAACGCATTAAATTCAAACTACTAACACAGACATACAAAGCCACTCATACCGCTGCCCCAAACTACCTCACCGACCTGATACCCAAATACCACCCTACCCGTAATCTTCGCTCCTCACAAGACCTCCTACTTTCTAGCTCCCTGGTCTCCACCTCCCACACCCGACTGCAGGACTTCTCTAGGACTTCCCCCATCCTCTGGAACTCACTACCCCAATCCATCAGACTGTCACCTACCCTCCTCACCTTTAGGCGCACCCTGAAAACCCATCTCTTCAGGGAAGCCTACCCCACCCTCACCTAACAGCCGATCTCCTCCACTCCTCCTACCACTCCATCCCCCACAGCCACTTCCTCCTGTACCATTATCCCCTCCCTCCTAGATTGTAAGCTCGAAAGAGCAGGGCCCTTGAACCCCTCGAGTTTTGTTTTGTTACTGTATGGTCTCATGTTCTGTCACCCACTATAATGTACAGTGCTGAGCAAACCTTTTAGCACTATATAAATATTGTATAATAATAATGTCCAGGCCTGTCTGAAGTTTGCCAATGACCATCTGGATGATCTGGAGGAGGCATGGGAGAAAGTCATGTGGTCAGATGAGACCAAAATAGAACTTTTTTGGTCCAAACTTCACCCGTCGTGTTTGGAGGAAAAAGGATGAGTTGCATCCCAAGAACACCATCCCTACTGTGAAGCATGGGGGTGGTAACATCATGCTTTGGGGGTGCTTTTCTGCGAAGGGGACAGGACGACTGCACTGTATTAAGGAGAGGATGAATGGGGCCATTTATTGTGAGATTTTGAGCAACAACCTCCTTCCCTCAGTCAGAGCATTGAAGATGGGTCGTGGTTGGGTCTTCCAACATGACAACGACCCGAAGCACACAGCCAGGATAACCAAGGAGTGGCTCCGTAAGAAGCATATCAAGGTTCTGGAGTGGCCTAGCCAGTCTCCAGACCTAAATCCAATAGAACATCTTTGGAGGGAGCTGAAACTCCATGTTGCTCAGCGATAACCCCGAAACCTGACAGATCTAGAGATTTGTGTGGAGGAGTGGGCCAAAATCCCTGTTGCAGTGTGTGCAAACCTGGTCAAGAACTACAGGAAACGTTTGACCTCTGAAAGTGCAAACAAAGGCTTCTGTACCAATTATTAACACTGATTTTCTCAGGTGTTCAAATACTTATGTTCAGCAGTGCAAGACAAATAAAACCTTTAAAAATCATACAATGTAATTTCCTGAAATTTTTTTTTTAAATTCTGTCTCTCGGAGTGGGAATGCACCTACAATGTGAATTTCAGACCCCTCCATGATTTCTAAGTGGGAGAACTTGCAAAATCACAGGGTGTTCAAATACTTCTGTTCCTCACTGTATATACAGTATCTCGCAGAAGTGAGCACACCCCTCACATTTTTGCAAATATTTTATTATATCTTTTCATGTGACAACACTGAAGAAATGACACTTTGCTACAGTGTAAAGTAGTGAATGTACAGCTTGTATAACAGTGTAAATTTGCTGTCCCATCAAAATAACTCAACACACAGCCATTGATATCTAAACTGTTGGCAACAAAAGTGAGTACACCCCTAAGTGAAAATGTCCAAATTGGGCCCAAAGTGTCAATATTTTATGTGGTCACTATTATTTTCCATCACTGCCTTAACCCTCTTGGGCATGGGGTTCACAAGAGCTGCACAGGTTGTCACTGGAGTCCTCTTCCTCTCTTCCATGACGACATCACAGAGCTGGTGGATGTTAGAGACCTTGCGCTCCTCCACCTTCCATTTGAGGATGCCCCACAGATGCTCAATAGGGTTTAGGTCTAGAGACATGCTTGGCCAGTCCATCACCTTTACCCTCAGCTTTAGCAAGGCAGTGGTCGTCTTGGAGGTGTGTTTGGGATCATTATCATGTTGGAATTCTGCCCTGTGCCCAATCTCCGAAGGGAGGGGATCAGGCTCTGCTTCACACATGCTTAACACCATCTGAACCAAATCAGTTTATCTTGGTGTCATCAGACCACAGGACATGGTTCCAGTAATCCATGTCCTTAGTCTGCTTGTCTTCAGCAAACTGTTTGTGGGCTTTCTTGTGCATCATCTTTAGAAGAGGCTTCCTTCTAGGACGACAGCCATGCAGACCAATTTTATGCAGTGTGCGGCATATGCGGAGCACTGACAGGCTGACCCCCCCACCCCTTCAACCTCTGCAGCAATGCTGGCAGCACTCATAAGTCTATTTCCCAAAGACAACCTCTGGATATGACGCCGAGCACGTGCACTCAACCTCTTTAGTCGACCATGGCGAGGACTGTTCTGAGTGGAACCTGTCCTGTTAAACTGCTGTATGGTCTTGGCCACCATGCTGCAGCTCAGTTTCAGGGTCTTGGCAATCTTTTTATAGCCTAGGCCATCTTTATGTAGGGCAACAATTCTTTCTTTCAGATCCTCAGAGAGTTCTTTGCCATGAGGAGCCATGTTAAACTTCCAGTGACCAGTATGAGAGAGTGAGAATGATAACACCAAATTTAACACACCTGCTCCCTATTCACACCTGAGACCTTGTAACACTAATGAGTCACATGACACCGGGGAGGGAAAAGGGCTAATTGGGCCAAATTTGCTCATTTTCACTTAGGGGTGTACTCACTTTTGTTGCCAGCAGTTTAGACATTAATGGCTGTGTGTTGAGTTATTTTGAGGGGACAGCAAATTTACACTGTTATACAAGCTGTACACTCACTACTTTACATTGTAGCAAAGTGTCATTTCTTCAGTGTTGTCACATGAAAAAATATTTACAAAAATGTGAGGGGTGTACTCACTTCTGTGAGATACTGTGTATATATAAGCGTTTTCTGTTAAAAACCACCTTTACATAAAAAACTTCAGTCACATATAATTTTCTAAAACTGGCAAAGAAAAGTAAATTATGTTCTAGAGCTACTATAGCCATCTAGCAGAATTCCCCTGAAGAAATGTCATTACCTGTAACTGGTTTATTACTTTCCAAAAAAAGCGCAGTTTCTGTAGTCAGGTTACAGAAATTCCCTTCAAAAAGGGCTCAATTTGTGCTGAGATACTTTTTTTTTTTTAAATAGGGAAAAAATTATGTTGATAGTCTTTTTCTTATTGCAGCATTGAAACTGCTCAAGTGGTGAAAATGAAGTCAGACCCACTATGCAGTTTGAGAAATGATGTGGTAGTGCTTAAAGTGGTATTAAACCCAAATACAAACATTTATTATATTGCAGCTTATCAGTTCTTAGATGTGCTGGCTACATTCGTTTTTTTTTCAGGCTTTTTCTTTTTTTTTTTCAACTGGTGATCCAGTCAGTAAGTCTGGTATTTTTCAACAGAACACGCTTTCTTGCAGATGTAGCAGTTAGGGGGTTCAGACAAACCATTACCACTGACAGGGGTTCTTACAATGATCAGTTTTATTTATACATGTAAAATTTTCATCACATAAGGAACAAAACTGTTGCTGTAACTGCTTAAAAAATCTTTAATTTGTTTAATGTATCTAAATCTGCTAGCGCACCTAACATTCCTCTTCTCCCAACTAACAATGCTGCTGTCCAAAGGTGTCTCTGTGCTCCTTCATCCAAAGTGTAGGCACTTTAAGGGTGGCCATAGATTATGCTGTTTTCATCAACCACAGGTTGAAGGAAAGAAAATTGCTTGATTCCCCCATCAACACAGTCAGTGTTAATGGGGGAACCCCTCCTTCTGTGCTGTTGTGTTCTGACAGCTGGAGGTTTTCCTACTGTCAGAATACAATGATCATTCCCGGCAGATACGAGCTGGTTGTACTAAAGCCAGTCAACAGATTGACTTCAATACAACCAGCCTACCAAGAAATGGATTGAAATTCGAATTTCCATGTGTCTAGCTTAAGACAGGAAGTGTGTCACTGGCCAGATCACCAGGTCAAAACAGAAGAAAAAAGGTCTAAAAAAGAAAACTGGTGCAGCCACCACATCTAATGATTGGTAAGCTGTAATATATTATGTTTTTGATTTTGGGTTTAATACCATTTTAAGTCAATAGCTGCCATAAAGTTTGCTGAAATCCTTACAATGTATACTGATTACCTGTAGGAGTTTTTTCCCTTTTCTCAACAAAACGGTTTCACTTTAAACTTCAAAACAAGTACTTATGAAACTTCCTTTTTAAGCATAGACCCATCAAGGGCATATACAGTACTAACATCTTTTTGCCTAAAAATAATTTCTCCTTAAAGTAAGCTCATATAAGATATATGGATGATGGCTTTATACTAGTTCAACCAATTTTGACCCATTAAAGTGTTTGTAAACTCACAACAGTAAAATCAGTCTGTATATGCAGTAAATCATGCTTGTTATACTCACTGTGGAACCTAAGGGGTTAATCCTCCACCTTGTGTAAAAAGGATGTTTGATCCTGTTTTCTCTGATCCTCCCCTTCTCTCAGTGTCTCCTAAATATCTCCTGATAGAACAGAGGCTAAGGGGCAATTTGCACATGATCAGTTTGGTGTGTATTGCTAGAGTGTTTTTTTTTTTCTTGGGAGAATGCATGTGATCAGCACAGGGCCAATCAGCACTCTCCAGTCAGAGGTCAGGGGTCTTGCATCCTCCTACAGGAGAATGAAAACTCCTCCTACAAGCTTTTACCAGTGCTCTGCTGGACACTGATAGAAGTCACAAGACTGCTCTAACTGCTGATGAGAAAAGGTATTTAGCAGTTTATATTTATATATACTAAAATAATTGCACTTCCATGTTGTGTGTACTGTGGGAGATCAGATATAGTGGATACAGGGTCCTGGGTTTAGTAACACTAAGCTCTATGCAGAAAATCTCAATATCTACACATGAACTTTCTCAACAACATTTAATAGCCTCTCTTAAGCACTCTTCACTTCATTACCCAGAACTTCTGCGATGACTATAAACCAGAAGAAACATTACTTTAATACCACAGGATTAATAAAGAAAGCAACCAGAGAGTTTCTAGTGTTTATGGACCTCATTCTCTTACAGGGTTTTCACTTTTTACAAATTCAATGCACAGTTTTGGTCTTCTTCTTATGGTTTGTGTATACCCTTGCAGGAAACCACAAGTGTCATTTGCTAAAGTATTCTATAATGAAGGTGGTTTGTGTTCAGCAGAGAGAACTGGAATGTTTTGGTACAGTAAGCTCCGATTTCATTAACATACATGAATACTTTTAATTACTGTGATATAGATCAGATTGCTATAGCTGGCATGAATATTCTGCAGATCTGGAGATGGGGGCTGGCTTACAACCAAAAAAAATACGTAGAAAAGTATAAACAACAATTACAGAAAAATCACTGTTGGGGGAATCCAGCTTGTCAAACTCACAGTACATCTGGAGCTTCAATGTAAAGATCCCACTGCTTTAGGTCCTTGATGTCTGACCACAGCAGTCATTGATATTGTGCGCTATTACAAGCATAATCACATTGTTAAGCTTTGCCTTTTGACCTCTCTGTTTCTTGTACAGTAGAAGTGAGTAAGTAGACATACAGTGGGGGGATGGTTAGGACATCTTTTGTTTTTGTGTTTTTGAATATATGTTTTTTGTTGGGTTATAAAGAGAAAAAGAAATGGGTGCCATACAGTGAGCACTCAATGTAGTCTGGCACACATAAATCACATCATGGCATATAACCACATATTTCTTATTACAGCATTGTATAGAAGAAATGCCAAGCCAAGTAGCAGTCCTCTCTCATCTGGAGCATAGAAACATACCGTAATTACCATTACATAGACCAGTGGTCTCCAAACTGCGGCCTGAGGGCTGGATGTGGCACTTTGCTGGCCTTTATCCAGCCCTTGCGGCACTATTCTTAACACTGACACCAAAAGTAGGGCATAATTCCCCCAACTAACACCAACAATGGGACACTATTCTTCCCACTAATATCAATGATGGGGCCCTTTCCATCCACTAACATCAATGATTAGCCAATATTCATTCCAGTTATAGCAATGATGGGGCACTACTCCTCCTCCTACTGACCACAGGCACTATACAACTGAACACCACACCTGAGACCTTGTTTGCTCTCACTAATGTTGGGCTTGAGACTTTTTCAACCCCCACTGGCCACAATCCAGTCCCCCTAAAGTCTGAAGGACAGTAAACTGGCCCTTTGTTTGGAAAGTTTAGAGACCCCTGACAGACAGAAGATTAAAAAAAAGAAACACAAAGAGCCACCCTCCTGTCATCACACATCCTGGAGCTAGTACCAAATATCAAAATGTGATTCCCATTTAATGAGCAATATACTGCTTAAGACCCACAGGTAATTTTCTTGACAATTGTAGTAAAATTAATCCACGTAGCCCAAGACTTTTTGAACTATTCATAACAGTCCTGCTCATTATATATCCTTTCCTCAGCATCCATAGTATCTTGAACTTTAGTGAGCCATTCCTTCATTGTTGGAGCTTTGCACTATTTCCAGTATAATGGAATCAATCTTTTTCACAGTATTTAGACAATGAGGTACTCGGCAGTTGGTTCCTTGTTTTTGGATCTATAACTACGTGTGGAAATTGTAAGGATAAGTATATTGGATATCACATAAAAAGTAAATCTCTTTAATAGTGAAGTATATATAAAATCCCAAATTTATTCCATACCAATTAGGCTCACCAGATACATTCTTGGCATTAAATGTATCATATGGAACATATAAACCATAAATGCTACATGTGAATTCCCATGCCACCACACTTCAGGACTGTCTAGGTCTTACTACAATGATTTGCATCAGTATGGCATCACTTCCTGTTAAGTCACTTCCTATTTCCGCCAAGCCATGCTCCGATGCGTTTCGTCATTTCTGACTTTTTTTAAGGTATCCCCTGTGCTTAAATCAGAATGTGGCACTATTGGTGACCAAAGCAGCATGTGCCAGAAAATCCTTGGGTCAGCTTCCAGCTTCAGCTTTGCTTAATGTGAAGAGCCATAAGGGACAGTGAAGTAGAAAAAACAAACTATTGTTTCATGAAAAGATAATGACCACTGTATCTTGTATTTAGTACAGTCTACATTGCAGCATGGTTGTTTTAGAACTTCTCTGGGGATACAATTAATGGGGAGTCGCACCTGTCTCCTGACACATACCTATCTGCTTCTGTAGGTATTTTTATCTTCTAAAACAGCTGAAGAGTGATGTTCATATGAATTTTATGGACATATTTCTATTTTTAACGTCATTAACTCCTATATAATAAAAATATATTACACTTATGCCTCACTGTCTGTCTGCCAGGAGACAAATTGAGCAGGTGTCCTCCGCTGGACTTGCTTCCTCAACTCTCTAGTTGGCATGGTAGGATGACATAACCTGCTGCAAAATGTGGTTGCAGAGCACTCTGAAAAGACACCTGTCAAGCTAACCAAAATCAAATTGGAATGACATTTCAGGTTACACGGCTAAACCTGGGGCAACTGGGAATGCGGAAGTTCAAACTGAGCCTGATGACTGATTTGTCACTTTCCTACAAGTAGATGTGGCAGCAGTCCAGTATCCTAAGATTGCTGTCTTCTAGGTAGAAAAAAAATGTCTACACTATTTTATCTATCTATTTGTCTTTAGCTGCGTATCTATCTGTTCCTCTAAGAGGGGCATATAAGGTTGCGCATGTGTGACATTTTTGCCTGAATAGTATTTTATAGCACACAAACAGCAGACGTGAGAGAAATGGCAGCTAGCTGATACAAGTCGCATATTCCCGGTTCCTCTCTTCATCTGTCAGTAAATTTCTGTCACTGCACATATCCTCATTGTGTTCCACCAGAGACAGCCTTGTCTGGCTTCTTCCGGCTACCTAACCAAAACTGCTAAAAGTTTCTAGAGAAAAAAAAAGTAACCAGTAACCTATAGGAAATTACAGTCTGAAAGTTTTGTTTATTGAGAATTATTTATAGGTTGTGAATTTCCTGAAGGACTCTGTTGGTGCAATTGATATATGTGTTGTTCTGGTATTAATCGTGTTTTGTTGAACACTTGTGGTCAACATCTGAGATGTCTATGTAGGAGGCGGGTGCACAGCCACAAAGGAGACAAATGTGTTTTCTTTAACTTTCACCCTTTTTAAGTATGGGTTAAAGCAAAGTGTAGTAACCCAGAGCACCCAATTAGATTTCAACTTTCAATAAATGGATTGCTAAGCTTTCACTTCGCTCTTTATATTGAATAATTCGTAATAACTTAGTATTTAGTAATAGGCAATTCATGGTTGTACAAGTCAGAGCATTTAAGGGGATGTGAGAGGCTTAAAGCAGTAGTAAACCACGACCTTTATTTAAAAAAAAACCCTGCAAGACAAAGGCATAATGTGCTAGTATGCATCGCATGCTAGCACATTATGTGAAACTTGCCTTATGAAAGGTGCTGTATTTACCACATTCAAATCCAAAATATTTTACATAAAAGCAATATTTATTGATACAGGTTAAAATGGAATCTCAAAATTATATATTGTACAAACAATCCATTCCAGCTACAAAAAAATACAGATTTTGAAGTGAGAGGACAAAGAATTGACGCGTTTCGTCCAAATGAACGCTTCTTCAGGATCCACTTCGTTCTATGAGTTATGGTAATATTGTATCTGATAAATTACAAAATTCACAATTAATAGGAATTGTTATGGATGATTTTAGCATTTTTATTTTTTGTTATGTGAACTCTATATTAATTATGAATTGTCATTTATCAGCTACATTACCATAAATCATAGAACGAAAGTGGATCCTGAAGAAGTTTTCAATTGGGTGAAACGTGTTGATTCTTCAGTGTCAATTCTTCATTTTCTCACTTCAAAATCTATATTGTTTATAGGCAGAAGCTGTGTGAGGCCACCAGTAAAGTGAAAAGGTTTTCTCTAGCCACTTCGGCTTGAACATACTCATTGTGGACTAGATTAATACTTTGCTATTTGGTCTGTTTTTATTTGGCTTTAACTTTGTCATAACCTAAAATAACTAACATTGTTTTTTAGGGGGACACACAAGGCCTTCTTTTGGTAACATTGTATTTTGTTTCCTTTCTGTGCATTCTATCTCTTAAAAAAAAAAACAGTAAAAAAACCAAAAACATGGGATTTGTTTTCTATCTGGATCAGAGTTTAACCGCTTCCCGACTGCCCTATAGCAGAAATAATGCTACAGGGTGGCATGGGTGCACAAAATCACGGAGATATACGTGATTTTGCATTTCCAGGTAGAAGGCCACGGCTGTCAATCACCGGGTCCCAGACGGTGATTACTTGCCAGCGCATGGTGATTTCCGACGATCTCCGATGGGGAGGAGAACTGTTTTGTTTACTAACAGTTCTCCCTGTCAGCTCGGGCACACCGGGTGCACAGCACAGCCATCCAAAACAATGTGATTACAGTGAAGCACACTGACACTGCCCCCTAGTAAAACACTTCCTACACACAGTTAACCCTTTGATAGCCCCTCATGTTAACCCCTTCTGCCCAGTGCCATTAGTACAGTGTCAGTGCTTTTTTTTTTTTTTTTTAGCACTGATCACTGTATTGGTGTCACTGGAGATGTCGGTGACACCAAAGTCAGTTCCCCCCAGTTTCAGAATGTCCTCCGCAGTCCTGCTATAAGTCTCTGATTGCCGCCATTACTAGTAAAAAAAAAACAAAAATCCCAGTATATATATATTTGTAATCACTATAACTTTCACATAAACCAATGTATTGGGATTTTTTTTTTAGCAAAGACATGTAGCAGAATACATTTTGGCATAAATGTATGATGAAATTAGATTTTTTACATTTTTAAATTGTTTTACTGGACATGTTTAATGGCAGAAAGCCAAAAGTATAGTTTTTTTCTCAAATTTGTTGGTCTTTTTTTTTATAGCGCAAAAAATAAAAAACGCACAGGCGATCAAATACCACCGAAAGAAAGCTCAATTTGTGGGGAAAAAAAGGATGAAAATTTAAATTGGGTGCAGTATTGCATGACTGCAGAATTGACAGTTAAAGTAATGCAGCGTCGTAACTCAAAAAATGGCCTGGTCAGGAAGGGGGGTAAATCCTTAGGAGGGCAAGTGGTTAAAAAAGAAAAAAAAAGGAGTAGTGTTACTGTAAATAAAACATATGCATTTTGTCCTAAAGTTTCCCCTGTTTAAAATGACACATTGTTATTCCTGGAACAAAGCATGGCAAAGTTTTTTGCAAATATAAAAGCGCCTCTTTTTTTCAATTTGCGCTTTTTTGCGATTCTGAAAAAATAACAAAAGAATGAGATCGAAAAGGTTTAAATGCTATTGGTTAAAAAAATAAAAATGAAAAAATAACCAAAAGATAATAAAGAGGGGGGGAAATGTTGGGTTGTATTAGGGCGGATTAGGAGTTTAAATAGAAAAATATTATATATAAATCAAATTACTTGTAATGTTGCTTTCACAAATGTCATATGCACATCAACAGGCCACATTTTTTGTTCTATATATACAAGACATGCAATAGTAAAAGCAATGAAACAAGACATTAGGATTGATTTACTAAAGGCAAGTAGACTGTGCACCTTACAAGTGCAATTGCTCCAGAGCTTAGTGAGCAGAAGCTCTGCTGACTTTCATCATCCAATCATGTGCAAGCAAAAATGCTGTTTTTAAAAAATATTCCTTGTACGTGATTGGGTATTCCTTGCAAAGTGAAGCTTTACCTCATTTACTAAGCTCTGGGGTAGTTTTCTGTCATTGTGACTGCCGAGGAGAGGTGGTGGGGGAGAAGGGCAAGACATAGGAGATATACCCTGGAAACTTTGCTGACGTTTTCTTAGCCACTTGAGCTCCTGAGGATTTACCCCCCTTAATGACCAGGCCTCTTTTTGCTACTTGGCGCTGCACGAATTCAACTGATAATTGCGCGGTCATGCAATTCTGCACCTAAACAAAATTTACTTCCTTTTTTTCACACAAATAGAGCTTTCTTTCAGTGGTATTTGATCACCTGTGCGCTTTTTATTTTTCACGCTATAAACAAAAAAAGACCAAATATTTTGAAGAAAAACGATATTTTTTACTTTCAGCTATAAAAAATATATAGTAAACTCAAAGTTGGTTATAAATTTAGGCCAAAATGTATTCTGCTACATGTTTTTGGTAAAAAAAATCCCAATAAGTGTATATTGATTGCTTTGTGTGAAAGTTATAGCGTCTACAAACTATGGTATAGATACTGCAATTTACGAAAAATTTTTGCTATACAGCGCTGCGCTAGTTTAACCATTTCAATACCGGGCAATTTTACACCTTCCTGCCCAGGCCATTTTTCAGGTTTCAGCGCTCTCACACTTTGAATGACAATTGCGCGGTCATACAACATTGTACCCAAACTAAAATTTTATAATTTTCTTCACACAACTAGAGCTTTCTTTTGGTGGTATTTAATCACCGCTAGGGTTTTTATTTTTTGCTAAATTAACAAAAAAAGACCGAAAATGTGGAAAAAAACACGTTTTTCTTTGTTTCTGTTATAAAAGTTTGTAAATAAATAAGTGTTCTTTATAAATTTAGGCCGAGATGTATTCTGCTACGTCTTTGGTGAAAATAACCCAAATTAGGATGTATTATTTAGTTTGTAGGAAAGTTATAGAGTTCACAAACTATGGTATAGATCTGAAAATTGATCAATCCTGAAGTACTGACAGCCAATCTAATTTCTTGAGATCCAAGAATGTCAGAACAGTACAGATATCCCCCAAATGACCCCTTTTTGCAAAGTAGACAGCCTGACGTATTTCATAAGAGGAATGGCGCGTTTTTTGAAGTTGTATTTTTTTTGTCATAATTTTTCGGAAAATGAAAAAATTAAAAAAAGTATTTTCACTTTTTTTTTTTTACATACCGTCACCAGTGCACTACAGCGTCATCATATAACTGGCATGGCGGTGAACAGGGACACTGACTGGTGACAGTATGAAAAAAAATGTATATATATATTTTTTTTAATTTTTATTTTTTTTTTATTTTTTATTACATTTTTTTTTTACGATTTTTTTTTTCATATTTTACTATGACCAAAGTAGTACAATGTTACCATAGTAACATTGTACTACTTTGGGGAAGTGATCAGTATTTTTTTTTTTTACACAATTTGCTTATAGCAAAGAATTACTTTGCTATAAGCAAGCATTTACCAGAATGAAATTGATTCATTCAGGTTTTTTTTTTGTTTTTTTTTGTGCTTAGCTGTGATTTGACCACAGCTAATCACATGACATGTGCATGTGGCCTGCTGTGACCATTCACAGCTAGGCACTAGTATACAATGGATGGCATGAATGAAGCCATCCATTGTATACAACTGTCATGTGACATGCTGTGATTGGTCACAGCAGGTCACATGGTACCGGTACTCAGATCTGTCATATGCCGTGTCCGAGGTACACGGCCGGTGACAGATCACGCCGCTGCGCGGCTCTGCAACCACGCATGTGCGGGAGCACGCCAAATGGCGTGCACCCAGAAAGGTGAAGCATTTTTGCCGCCGCCAAACGGCTATAGGCCGGGCGGCTAATGGTTAACGGACAATTGCGCGGTCATGCAATACAGTACATAAATGAAATTTATGTCCTTTTTTTTAACACAAATAGAGCATTCTTTTGGTGGTATTTGATCACCTGTGCACTTTTTATTTTTGGCGCTATAACCAGAAAATTTTTGAAGAAAAAAATTTTTTTTTGAAAAAAATATTTTCTCATTTTGGTCATAAAAAATATCTAAAAAAACTAAAATTTCGTCATAAATTTAGGCCAAACTGTATTCTGCCACATGTTTTTGGTTAAAAAAATCCCAATAAGTGTATATTGATTGCTTTTTGTGAAAGTTATAGAGTCTACAAACTATGGTATAGATAATGGAATTTACACAGCTTTTACTTTCTGACTGCCCATCACATTTCTTGAGGTGCTAAAATACCAGAATAGTATAAACACCCTCAAATGACCCCTTTTCGGAATTTAGACACCCTAAGCTATCTGCTGAGAGGCATATTGAGTCCATGGAAGATTTATTTTTTTCCACAAGTTTCTGGAAAATGACAAAAACTTTTTTCTTTTTTTTTTTTTACACGAAGTTGTCATTTAAATGATTTCTTTCTCGCACAAGCCATGTGTATATGTGGAATTACACCCCAAACAACATTCTGCTACTTCTACTGAGTATGGGGATACCACATGTGTGAGACTTTTTGGGAGCCTAGCCACATACAGGAGCCTGAAATCCAATGACCACTTTGAAAGCCTGAAGGTGCGTAACTTCCTTATTACACTTCCTCACTACCTATCACAGTTTTGAAGGCCCTGACATGCCAGGATAGCCTCAAACCCCCCAAATGACCCCTTTCTGGAAAGTAGACACCCCAAGGAATTTAAAAAGAGGCATGGTGAGTATTTTGCAGATCTAATTTTTTCTCACAAGGTTTTGAAATATAAAAAAAATAGAAAAAATATGTTGTTTTTTTTTCTTCCTTTTCCAAAAACTTGTGGCAACAAATGAGATCTGCAAAATACTTACTGTGCTTTTTATCAAATTCCTTGGGGCGTCTACTTTCCAAAAAGGGGTAATTTGGGGGGGGGGGTTAGGCATCCTGGCATTTCATGGCCTTCGAAACTGTGATAGGTAGTCTGGAAGTGTAATGAGGAAATAAAACCCTTTAAAAGCCTGAAGGTGCTTATTAGATTTTGGGGTCCTGTACTTGCCTAGACAGCCAAAAAGTCTCTCACATGTGGTACCCCCATACTCGGGAGAAGTAGCAGAATGTATTTTGGGGAGTAATTCCACATATAACCATGGCATGTGTGAGCAGTAAATCATTTAAGTGACAATTTTGTGTAAAAAAAATATTTATTTTTGTCATTTTCCAAAAACTTGTGGTAAAAAAATAAATTCTTCTATTGATTCAACATTCCTCTCAGCAAATAGTTTGGGGTGACTACTTTCCAAAAAGGGGTCATTTTGGGGGGTGGGGGCGTTTTATGCCCAGCATTAGAAGTTTATGCCACACATCATTCATTCTTCTAACCACCTGAAGACCAAGCCTTTTTGTTCACATGAAAAAAAATCAGTATTTTTTGCTAGGAAATTAATTTAAACCCCCAAACATTATATATTTTTTTAAAGCAGACACCCTAGTGAATCTGACGTTCACGGCAATACCTCACATGCATAGTGCGACCGCTGTTTACATAACGGCACAGGGTCAAGGCTTGTGCACACAGGTGTGCGCGCATGGGAGGGGCAATTTTTTTTTTTTTTTAGTTTTGATTTTTTTTTTATTATTTTTACACTGTACCTTTTCATTTTTTTTTTTATCACTTTTAATGCTATAGAAGGGAATGCAAATATCCCCTATAACTTCAATGGGCATTGTCATATATTCTTTTTTGAGAAATCTGGGGTCTATCAGACTCTAGATATCTCCTCTGCCCTCACATTATCTAATCAAACCAAAATCGGTGTGATCAGATGCTTTCCCAATTTACAAATGGTGCTATTTATATCCTGCGAAACTGAAGGGATGAAATGCTTGTAGCTTCCGAATTCTTAGACTATAGAGATAATTGGCACCATTCTGGTGTCCAATCAGCTCTATGGTCAGCTGGCAGAAACACCGGCTGCATTCTCAGGTTCCCCTGATGGCACGGGACTGCCCGAGAAGGCCGGGGAAGGCAGCGGGGGAGGGGCGACATAATCTTCCACTGCTTGTAAAAGCAATCTTGCAGCTAATTAGCCACTAGGATTGCTTTTACATGAAAGCCGATCACCGGCTGAAAAAAATGACACCAGGATGATGCCTGCAGCTGTAGGCATCATCCTGGTATAACCATTCAAATCCAGTGATGTACCAGTACGTCGCTGGTCCTTGTTGGGTATATATGCTATGTTCTTCTTTTTTTTTTTTTTTTTTTTGTATGCAGCCTGTGGACTGAATGAAAAAATGAGAAGAAATCTCTGCCAGAAAAAGTGTGTGGTATGCCCACCATTAGAATATACCTCCCTGCATCCACCCACTTCTAATGGTGGGCACACATTAGGTCACACTTTGCCACAAGTGCCAATTCCAAGATTGAATAAAAGTCTAAATAGTGGCACACTTGAATAAAAATTGTCCACGTATAAGTGGTACCCCATATGGAGAAATGATGACACCAAGTCCCAAACTATCTTGTCACTGCTCAGCATATAGTCTGGGCATCCGGGCGGGCTCCTCGTGACTATCTTTTCCCTCGTAAATCCGAAACTTATAAGTATAGCCTGTTGTCCTCTCACAGGTCTTCTACATCTTGACCCCATATCTGGCACACTTGCAGGGGAGAAATTGTTTGAATGCAAGGCGGCCAGAAAAATTAATGAGGGACTCATCAACGCAGATGTTTTGCTGGGGAGTATAGACATCTGCAAATTTTAGGTTAAGGTGATTTGCGGGGGCTGAATTTTGTGGAGCCGGTCAAATTCAGGGTTACCCCGAGGATGACAGAGTGTATTGTCGCTGAAATGCATAAAACACATTATACTCTCATATCTATGCCTGGCCATGGCAGCAGAGAACACGGCATATGATGAATCGGGTCTGCGGACCAATACAACTGCAATTCATTTCTTTTAGTAATGCCCATGTTGAGGGTTAGGCCCCAAAAAAATGTAAATTTGAAAACCGCAATGAGTTTCCATGCGAATGGTCTGGCAAGGCTTGAATTTTGGTTGGCGGCGATAAATTGTTGTGCATATAAACTGCTTTGATCCACAATCAACGCATACAGATATTCCGTGAAAAACAGCTCCAAAAATCAAGGAGGTATGTGAAAGACCAAGATGTACTATACCGCTGGTACTTGCCAGTTCACCAAAAGGTAGAGCGGCACTAGTACTGGCACTCTGCTGCATATGAGTCATCAAAATTTACCAGCAAATGCTAACAGAGATCAGGCCTGATTCTCCGAAAACTGCGGTTTTGTGTGCAATGTATCAAGTGACAGTGACCTACTGACACTGCACTTGCTGGGGGAGAAGGGGGGGTAAGCGTAGGGGCTAAACACAGGTGTTGGCAGGTGCAGGGGCTGATCCCGCTAACGCTGCATTTTTGGGGACGCTATACTAATGTGAACGCTGGTATAGTGCTGACCTGATCAAAGATATTGACCCGTTCAGACACTATACTAGCAATGGAGGTTTATTGTACATGAGCATGCTCCTGGCAATCAAGGGGTTAAATGTGATGATTGGTGTACTGATGGGCAATCTGACGCTATCTGGGAGGGGTGTGAAAACCACGGGAGCGCGAATCACGTATATATATATATATATATATATATATGTGATTTTGCGTACCCATGCCGCCCTGTAGCAGTATTTCTGCTGTAGGGTGGTCAGGAAGCAGTTACAGAAGAGGTTTGTGTTACAGCGCTGCGTTACTTTAACTGACAATTGCGCGGTCAAGCAACACTGCACCCAAATAAAATTTACATCCTTTTTTTCCTACAAATAGAGCTTTCTTTCGGTGGTATTTGATTGCCTGTGCGGTTTTAATTTTTTGCGCTATAAAAAAAAAAGACTGACAATTTTGAGAAAAAAAAACAATATTTTGGACTTTTTGCTATAAAACATGTCCAGTAAAAAAAATTAAAAAATCAAATTTTGTCACAAATTTCATCCAAAATGCATTCTGCGACATGTCTCTGCTAAAAAAAATCCCAATACGTGTAAATTAATTGGTTTACATGAAAGTTATAGCGTGTACAAATGGCGGGAAAGATACTGCGATTTTAAATTTTTTTATACTAATAATGGCGGTGATCAGCGACATATGGCGGCGATCAGCGACTTATGGCGGCGATCAGCGTCTTATGGCAGGACTACGGGACTGCGGCAGACATTTTGACACTGGGGGGGAACTGACTTGGGGTCACTGACATCCTCAGTGACACCAATACAGTGATCAGTGAAAACAAAACCCACTGACACTGTACTAATGGCACTGGGGAGGAAGGGGTTAACATTTTTAGGGTTTACTGTGTGAGGGGAGTGTTTTACTAGGGGCGGGGGAGTGTGCTGGAGGGGGACAGGCTGATCGAGAGAGAGTAACTCTTCTCTCCCTCTTCAGCTTGTCATGAGCTGTCAGGGAACTGACAGATAGCAGGGCTGTGTATAAACAATGCAGCCCAGCTCTCTGTCAGCGATCACCGCGAATCGTGGGGAAACGGCCGGTAATGACTGGCCATGACGGGCGGCGGAGACCCGCTGCTGACACCCGCGGGACAGGTAGGGCGCCCCCTACCTGTTTTGCAAAACCACGTTTTAAAACGTGGTTTTGCGCAGCCATGCCACCCTGCAAACGTACATATGCAGTGGCTGGGGCTGAAGAGGTTAGTGCATATCTCCTGTGCTAAAGGCCATCAAGCTATTGAAACTGTCCCATGTGCATGAAATAACATATCTTCTATTCAGCTCTGTCTATAGTTTTTAAGGTTCACCAGAATATACTTCCCCTAGTAGAGCATCTCCAAATATCCTATACAAACACCACCTTTCCGATGGCTGATGTTTGCATAGGGTTAAACAGGCTCCCAACTTCCATATCACAATACCTGGGCCCAGACTTTGGGACAACATGAGCCCATTTTTCCATTTCCAGAAGTCTGTTTCCATCTGTAAACTATTTGAAGCCTATGAAAGGTAAAAATATTTTCACAAAGTGAACCTCCAACTGAGACATCATCTGGAAAAGAATAAGGCAGCGTCAGAACATCTGTCAGGTTTTCACAGCATTCTACATATTTCTGCCAGATATTCTAATTCTTCCCTACTCTAGCCAAATCTGGAAAAAAAAATGTGTTGGCTGGAGTTCTGCTTTAATGGGCGAACCTGGGTGTGGAAAGTTATATTCACAGCTAAAAGAATACAGTGATAATTATAGAAGCCAACATTTAAAATAAAAATAAACCCAGATATTGATGAATTAATTTTAAAGGGATGAATGTATAGATAAATAATGATGGTGAGGATGGTTGCAGATTAAGTGAATGATGGCAAATATTGTGAATATGACAGTCAGGCATTCCATTGGGCCGAATACTGATTTTTGCATTGGTATCACTCACTAGTTTAATACTGCCACCTAGTGGTAATTACCAACCTTGCATTGTATATTGCTCAGTTCTTGAGTATTTCACTGCAGAAAGCAGAAATAATTGAGTACTGTCCACGATACTTTTTTGATTTGCACTCACCATTATTCATTCAGTCTGTCTGGAATTACATGAGAAGACAGAAGGATATGAGGTAGCCTACTTCCACAGAATATCTATGGTTAGTTCTCCAAGATGATTGGAGCAACCTACCTGCCGAGTTCTCTTAAACACTCTGTGCAGGGTGGTAACACCAAATATTGATTTGATTTGGATTTCTCTTCCATTCATTTACTTTCCATTTGGTTAATTGACAAAAGTAAACTATTAACACTTTCTGAAGCATTCTTCATTTACATCATTGTTATCACACCTGCCTAAAACTTTTGCCTTTTGCACACTACTATATGTGTGTATATATATATATATATATATATATATATATATATATATTTATTTACACACAAACACTGTATATACACTATATTGCCAAAAGTATTGGGCACGCCTCCAAATCATTGGATTCAGGTGTTCCAATCACCTCCATAGCCACAGGTGTTTAAAATCAAGCCCCTAGGAATGCAGACGACTTCTACAAACATTTGTGAAAGAATGGGTCAATCTCAGGAGCTCAGTGAATTCAAGCGTGGTACCGTGATAGGTTGCCACCTGTGCAATAAGTCCATCTGTGACATTTCCTGGCTACTAAATATTCCACGGTCAACTGTTAGTGGTCTTATAACAAAGTGGAAGCGACTTGGAATAACAGCAACTCAGCCACGAAGTGGTAGGCCACGTAAAGTGACAGAGCGGGGTCAGCACATGCTGGAGTGCACAGTATGCAGAAGTTGCCAACTGCCTGCAGAGTAAGTAGCTAAAGACCTCCAAACTTCATTTGGCCTTCAGATTAGCACAACAACAGTACATAGAGAGCTTCATAGAATGGGTTTCAATGACCAAGCAGCTGCATCCGAGCCTTATATCACCAAGTGCAATGCAAAGCATCGGATGCAGTGGTGTAGAGCACTGGACTCTAGAGCAGTGGAGATGTGTTCTCTGGAGTGACCAATCATGCTTCTGTGTCTGGCAATTCAATGGACATGTCTGGGTTTGGCGGTTGCCGGGAGAACAGTACAGTACTTTCCTGACTGCATTATGCCAAGTGTAAAGTTTGGTGGAGGGAGGATTATGGTGTGGGGTTGATTTTCAGAGGTTGGGCTTGGCCCCTTAGTTCCAGTAAAGGGAACTCTTAAGGCATCAGCATACCAAGACATTTTGGACAATTTCATGCTCCCAACTTTGTGGGAACAGTTTGGGGATGGCCCCTTCCTGTTCCAACATGACTGCGCACCAGTGCACAAAGCAAGGTCCATAAAGACACGGATGAATGAGTTTGGGGTGGAGGAACTTGACTGGCCTGCACAGAGTCCTGACCTCAAACCGATAGAACAGCTTTGGGATAAAGCAGAGTGGAGACTACGAGCCAGGCCTTCTCATCTGACATCAGTGCCTGACCTCAAAATTGCGCTTCTGGAAGAATGGTCAAACATTCCCACAGACACACTCCTAAACTTTGTGGACAGCCTTCCTAGAAGAATTGAAGCTGTTTTAGCCAACTCAATATTGAACCCTATGGACTAAGACTGGGATGCCATTAAAGTTCATGTGTATTTAAAGGCAGGCGTCACAATACTTTGGAAATATAGTATATAAACTGCGTGTGTGTGTGTGTATATATATATATATATATATATATATATATATATATATATATACATATACATATATATATATATATATATATATATATATATATACATACATACATACATACACATCATTATCACACCTGCCTAAAACGTTTGCCTTTTGCACACTACTATGTGTTATATACATATATATATATATATATATAACATAGTAGTGTGCAAGAGGCAAACGTTTTAGGCAGGTGTGATAACAATGTGTGTATATATATATATATATATATTTGTTTTAACCTAAATTATAGTAATTCATCAGCCTCCTGAGTCATAAGCTAAAGATAGGCTACTCCCTTTCATGGTGACATGGTGGCAATATTGATTATGATTGCCCTGATTATTGTACTGATGCCCTGATTGACTTGAACTGTCTCTCTCAAGGAAATGTGAAGACATTACTTTTTCTTGCATTCATGTAACACCATTATATTGGAGAACACTTTGCAGTGCACATAGGACCAATTACATCATTACCACAGATGAGCTTACAACGTATTGTCTTTACGTAGGTCAAAGGCACTGATTAAACCGTTTATTCGGAACACCCGTACACTGCTTACTCATACAATTATGTAATCAGGAAATCATGCAGTAGCGCTGCACAAAACTGTGCAGATATGGGTCAAATGCCTTAATATTTTTCACATACCAGAATGGGAAACAACGTGGTATTTTTGTTGGGGTCATATGGATTGGTTTGAGTATTTCTGTAATTTCTGCTCTCCTAGAATTTTCATACCTCAGGGTTTGTTCACACCAGCCACTGTGCCCTGTGCAACGGGGCCTCCTGAATAGGAGGGGTGGCATATAGAGGCACCAATCTGTCCATTTCCCTCCTGTCACCACTGAATGCCCTATTCTCCTCCTCTCCCTCTTGCAGGCATTCAGCGGATGCAGGAGAGAAATGGACAGATCAGTTCCTCTATTTGCCGTGTCGCCGCCCCTCCTATCCATCTTCTTTCTGTTTCCCCGGGCCCACGTCCTCTCTCCTGGTACCCCTGTGCTCTCTTTCTTGTCTGAATGGACAGTCAGTGATCGGTACCGATCACTGACTTTGTCCATTCATAACTGAGGCATAGTAAACTGTGCTTACTATACTTCAGTTTTGGAATGAACAGGAAGCTCTGTGCTGTACAGAGCTATTTTTGTCCATTCATTCTGTACTACTGAGGCTGCAGAGATGGAGATTGAGAGCTGTGTCCACAATCTCCTTTCACTGTCTCAATCTGTTTAGACCCGATATCTCACCAAAGCTCCCCAATGGGGCTCCTAAAAAAAATTGTAAAACAAAAAAAAATTAAATTTGTAAAAAAAATTAAATACAATAAAACGATAAAAAGAAAAAAAAAACCTACTGGCACCAGTGGCCAAACTGCCAGGGTCACAAAGGTTGCACTTGCGACTGGGCTTCAAGAGAAGGGCACCCGGGCTTGGGGCTGCTCAGTTGAAAATGCCTATTTTTGTTCCAGTCCAGGCCTACCTGCCATATTTTTTTTTAGCTCACTGAACCTGCACACCACTGCAATGCGGGGGGGGGGGGGGGGGAACTGGCCACATAGGAGACAGGCATTTTGCCTTGTGTTCCGGTGGGACTGTGCTGGAATAATTGCCCAACATATTTCCACCACATCTGATGTGAACATACCACAGTCTCTACAGTTTACTCAGAGTAGTGCAAAGAATGACCCAGTAGGCAGCATATCTGTAGACAGATATGTTGAAAGTTAAGAGCAGAATGGCCAGATTGGTTTAAGTTGACAAAAAGGCTATGATAGCAATTGTTGGTGAGCAGAAAAGTATCCCAGATGCACTCAATATTTGCCACAATTTTTTGGAACGAAGAAACATGCTGGGATTAAGGGACTTAATGTGGTGCTGCTGTGATGCTGCCCTGTAATAGATTTTTTTCTACTGGTGACAGGTCCACTTTAAATAAAAGAGCACATTCAGGAAGTTATTCTAAATGATCTGGGCTCAGAATTTAAGTCCAGGAAGGATTTGCAACATTAACTTATAATAATATTTAACCCACTTTGTACAAGAAAAGCAGAAACCTTTTTTACTTCCAATTAAAACTCATTCAGGTTCAGGGAGTGGAAGTGAAATCTCATGAACACATGGCAGACTTGTGATTCTTACACATAGTTTCTGTTCTGCAGTGTTCCCTGGACACAGCTTTTGTAAGAATCGTTCCCGGAAAATATTCCACTTGTCACTTTCATTAATCATAGCCTTCATTACAGCTGTCTTAGAAAAGGGATTTTGGAGGGAGCTATCATCGGGTCAGCACGGAAGCATTCCTAGCTTTTTAGATCAATTCAAAAGGAACTTGCTTTTTTTTTTAAGGGTAGACCGCTATAATGCAGAACATCAAAGGCCTTGAGTTATGTTTTGCAGCCTGAAAGGTGTCAGTGAAAGCTGCCAATATTTAATTGTACACATTTCCTTACTATGGCATAACTTGAACTTTGATCCTTTCATGTGTCAGCACATATTTCTCTCCACCTATATAATACAACACATACATTTATTTCTTGGGGAGCAGGACAATAGAGTCATCACTGGCCAACCTTTCCAAATTGCTTTTCTTTATTCTGGGTTTGTCCGTTTAACAAGGTAAGTATAATCAGTAGTGTTAAACCCTGAGCATTTTTAGCCTAACACAATAAAATATACCTTCTCCAGTAAATAATTTGTTAAAGTGTTACTAAACCCACAACAGTAAAATCAATCTTTATATGCAGTAAAGCATGCTGGTTATACTCAGTGTGGAATCTAAGGGGTTAATCCTCTGCATTGTGTAAAAAGGCTGTTTGAGCCTTTTTTCTCTGTTCCTTCCCTTCTTCAAGCGACCACCACTTATCTCCAGACTGAACTGTAGGCAAGCACATGTTCAGTTTGGTGTGTATTGCTAGAGAGGTATTTTTTTTTCTTGGGAGAGTGCATGTGATCAGCACAGGGCCAATCAGCGCTGTCCAGACGAGGTCAGGCGTTTTGCATCCTCCTAGAACAGAAAGAAAACTCCTCCTACAATCTTTAGCTAGTGCTCGACTGGACACAGAAGCCACAAGACTGCTATATACTGCTGATGAGAAAAGGTATTTAGCAGTTTATATTTACTAAAATAATTGCAATTCCATGTTCTGTGTACTGCGGGAGACCAGATATAGTGGATGCAGGGGTCAGGGTTTAGTAACATTCTTGCGGAAACACACAAAAGTGTCATTTTTTAGTCTCTGCATGCAAGGGTGTCTCCACAGGATGATACAACAGAAAGGAGCCCCCCTGAAACAGGAAACCTGGTGCAGCAGCCATGGTACCTTCTTAAACTTAAACACTGCATACTTAGTAGGCAATTCAATCAGTTGCTTAAGTGCTAAAAAAACTTGTTAGGGTTTAAAGTGTCACTAAATCCACAACAGTAAAATCAGTCTGTATATGCAGTAAAGCATACTTGATATACTCACTGTGGAACCTAAGGGGTTAATCCTCTGCATTGTGTAAAAATTCTCTGATCCTCCCCTTTTTCCAGTGTCCCCCTCTTATCTGCTGATAAGGCATAGCGGGTGGAGACACTCTGCACATGCTCAGTTTGGTGTGTATTGCTAGAGGGTTTTTTTTTTACTTGGAAGAGTGCATGTGATCAGCACAGGGCCAATCAGCACTGTCCAGACAGAGGTCAGGGGTCCTGCATCCTCAAAAAAGGAGAAAGAAAACTCCTCTTACAAGCTTTAACCAGTGCTCAGCTGGACACTGATATAAGTCACAAGTCTACTCTAACTGCTGATGAGAAAAGGTATTTAGCAGTTTACATTTACTAAAATAATTGTATTTCCATGTTCTGTGTACTGGGGGAGACCAGATATAGAGAATGCAGGGCTTGGGTTTAGTAACACTCTAATATCACATTAAAGCTGATTATACACTTAGCAGTGTGATTGCACATACAATCTCTTTTTGATCTACCAATAACCATGTAATGCTTGATTGAATGTAAATTGAATAGAAAGTGTTATAGTTAAGCAATTTTACAGAGCATACTCAGATTATAAATTACAGTATATAGTCAGCTTTAGGTTTACAAAAATAATGTATTAATGTAATATAGTGTCTAATCCACACAACCAATATGCAATACATTCAGGCACTTGCACTACATCATTGTTGGTAGTTCTAAAGGAGATTTTACAGATTTTAACTTGTAGTGGTAGTTTTAAAAGGTGTATAGGGTGACTTAACAGACTCTTTGTAGCTAGCGTAACACATAGCCTCCTCTTTGTTTTAGGGGAACTAATTTATGCATTCTGTCCCCATTGGGACAAAAATGTTTCTTGTCTCCACTACAAAAATGGATTCCTTAAGTGTGAAAACGAACAACAAAAAGTGTCCACTAGACCTAAACCTTAATTTGGCTTGTAATACTTTTCTTCTATGTTGCACACTTCATGTTTATAATCACCATATTCTACTCAATAACTGCCTAGGCATTTGATAACATGATCTCCAATGAAGCAAAGGATTGGCTAATCTGAACTCTGACCTTTCTCTTCCTAAGAGATCACACGACAAGGTGTTTAGGAAATTTAAAAGGAAAAAAACAGTGAGCGCTGGTCCTAAACAGCAGCTGAGCACTCTAAGCAACCGATAAGTACTTATACAGAATAACATAAAAAACAGTACAGCGCTGAAGATATTCATAATAAATCCAAAATAAGTCCACTGCAAGTCCAGTTCATAGAAACATGTCAGGTGACAAGTGGAAATTCAATGTTGGTGATCCGTGAGGAAGTAGCAGAAATACGCACTCTCCAGAAAGAAGATATACAGTATATATAAGCAGTATATGTCAAAAGCCCATGGATCCTCAATCCAGAAGGAACAAAGCTGGTCTGGTCACAGTAGGTAGGTCCCTCCTTTAAGGATGCAGAAAAAGGTCTTTCTCCTCCCAGGTGGATATTTGGATTCCAAAGTCAGGATTCTGCAAACAAAGTGCTCTCAGCTATATGGTACATATTCACGAAGGCTCAGGTCATTGTTGGAATTGTGGTAACTTGCAACAGTAGCCAAGTAAAATCCATCTTCTATTGCTTCGAGTATGCAAATCTGCTGCAAGCTGATACCCAACTGGATTTAGTTACCATGTCAAAGTTATGGATTCCCCACCTTATGGGTAATGGCATGAAAAAAGTTTCTCTTGCTTTTTACCATCCTCACCCCCGTCTACTGGTTGGGCAATGAAGAAGCATCTGTGCACTTGGGGGGGATTTTGTCTGCACTCTCCACTCCCCAAGGTTTGCAGTCCAATTCTGGTTGTTTGGCAGCTTCTAGCACATGTACAGCACCCAGACAGGTCTCTTTCTCAAACTTCTACTCACCAGAAGTGGGACTCATCGGCATAGAGGTGATAGTTGAAGCCGTGGGAGTGTATCCGTTTGCCAAGGAAGGAGGTGTAGATGGAGAAGAGAAGGGATCCGAGGACAGAGCCTTGGGGGACCCCAACAGAGAGGGGGAGAGAGGGGGAGGTGGCAGCGTTATAGGTGATGCTGAAGGAGCGTTGGGATAGGTAAGAGGAGAACCAGGAGAGAGCAGAGTCCCTGATGCCAAGGGAGTGTAGTTTATTAAGGAGGAGGGGGTGGTCGACTGTGTTGAAGGCCGCGGAGAAGTCGAGGAGTAGGAGGACTGAGTAGTGGCCATTAGCTTTGGCGGTTAGCAGGTCGTTAGTGATTTTAAGTAGGACGGTTTTGGTGGAGTGTAGTTGTTCAGGTCGGAGGGGTCCAGGGAGGGTTTTTTTGAGTATGGGGGTGATGTGCGCGTGCTTTAGGGGGGAGGGGAATGCACCAGTAGAGAGGGAAATATTGAAGATGTGGGTGAGGGAGCGAATGAGGAGGGGGGTGACCGGAGGAGTTGTGAGGGGATAGGGTCCAAGGGGCAAGTGGTGAGGCGGGCTTCTGAGAAGACCTTAGTGACCTCAGTGGTAGCAGGGCTGAAGGAGCGGAGTGTTGGGGAGGTTATAGTGTGCGGGACGTTAGGTATAGTGGGGGGCAGTGCGTTTGTGAGGAAGGGAGAGTTGAGTTAGATTGTGAATTGACAATGTCCTTACGGATTGCGTCAATCTTGTTTTGGAAATGATTGGCAATCTTGTAGGCGGTGAGTGAGGTACTGAGTGGAGGTGGGTGGGAGAGAGCAGGGAGTCGAAAGTGGAGAAGAGCCGGCGAGGACAGGTGGAGAGGGTGTTAATGAGGGTTACGAAGTAGGCTTGCTTAATGGCGTGGAGGGAGGAGGTGTAGGTGAGGAAGGCTGATTTGTAGAGGGAGAATGCTCGAGGGGATCTGGTTTTGCGCCATAATCGCTCCAGCGCGCGACTGCGTCATTTGAGACATTTAGTATGGTCATTCTGCCAGGGTTGAAGCGGTCGGGTCTGATGTTACGTGTGGTTAGGGGTGCCAGGGAGTCTAGGGCAGCTGACAGTGAGTCGTTGTACGCAGTAGTGGCCAGGTCAGGGCATGACAGTGGAAGGATACTGTCGTACAGACGGTCAGCTGCCGAGTGGAGAGGGGCCAGGTTCAGGTTGCGGAGGTTACGGCTGGTGATGGTTTGATGCTTTGGGGGGGGGGGGAGTTAGAGGATGGGGAGACGGAGAACGTGAGGAGGTGGTGGTCAGAGAGAGGGAAGGGGGTGTTAGTGAAGTTGTGGAGGGTACAGAGGTGGGAGAAAACGAAGTCCAGGGTGTTCCCGTCGGAGTGGGTGGAGGACTGTGTGCACTGTGTGAGCGCGAAAGAGGAGGTTAGGAGGAGGAGTTGGGAAGTAGCCAGGTTATTGACGTTGATGGGGATATTGAAGTCTCCAAGGATGATGGTCGGTAGCTCAGAGGAGTGGAAGAAGGGAAGCCAGGCGGCAAAGTCGTCCAGGAAGCGGGATACGGGTCCAGGAGGCTGATAGATTACTGCAATCCTCAGAGGGGTGGGAGAGAAGAGCCGGATGCAGTGGGCCTCGAAGGAGGAGAAGGATAGAGAGGGGGGTTAGGGAGGACCTGGAAGGTGCTCATCGGTGACAGGAGCATGCTGACCCCACCACCTCTGCGACCACACAGTCTGGGTGAGTGGGTCCAGACGAGGCCAATATTATTATTATTATTATTATACAGTATTTATAAAGCGCCAATAGTTCGCTCAGCGCTGTACATTACAAAGGGGGACAGAACATGTGACAGAACAATACCAATACAATGCAAAACATGAGGGGATCGAGGGCCCTGCTCTTTCAAGCTTACAATCTAGGAGGGAGGGGATGGCGGCACAGGAGGAGATAGCTGTGGGGGATGGAGTGGTAGGAAGAGTGGAGGAGGTCGGCAAGTTAGCAGGGGGTGGGGTAGGCTTCCCTGAAGAGATGGGTTTTCAGGGTGCGCCTAAAGGAGAGGAGAGTAGGTGATAATCTGATGGGTTGGGGCAGGGAGTTCCAGAGGATGGGTGACACCCTGGAGAAGTCCTGGAGGCGGGCATGGGAGGAGGAGACCAGGGAACTAGAGAGAAGGAGGTCTTGTGAGGAGCGGAGTGTGCGTGCTGGGCGGTACTTGGATATTAGGTCAGTGATGTAGTTCGGGGCAGTATGGTGGACAGCTTTGTACGTCAGCGTTAGGATTTTGAATTTGATCCGTTGCGCAATCGGAAGCCAGTGGAGGGATTGGCAGAGGGGGGTGGCGGACACGGAGCGGTTGGAAAGGTGAATGAGTCTGGCAGCCGTATTCAGGATGGACTGAAGCGGGGATAGCCAGCGGCGAGGCAGGCCAGTGAGGAGGGAGTTGCAGTAGTTGAGTCGCGATATGATGAGGGAGTGGATGAGCTGTTTAGTGGTTTCTGGAGTTAGGAACGTGCGGATTTTGGCGATGTTGCGGAGGTGGAGTCTGCACGAGTTTGTTAAAGAGTGGACTTGGGGCTGGAAGGATAGGTTGGAGTCCAAAATGACACCAAGTACTCTGGCCTGCGGGGCGGGTTTGATGGTGGCGTTGTTGGACATGATGGAGAAGTCAATGGGGGGTGGTGTCCGGGCTGGAGGGAAGACAATAAACTCGGTTTTGGAGAGGTTCAGTTTAAGGAAGTGGAGCGACATCCAGTCTGATATGTCGCTCAACAGGTGTGTGATTCGGGCGGAGACCGAGGGGGTGAGGTGGGTAGTTGAGAGATAGATTTGTGTGTCGTCGGCATAGAGGTGGTAGTTGAAGCCGTGAGAGTGTATGAGTTGGCCAAGGGAGGAGGTGTAGATGGAGAAGAGAAGGGGCCGGAGGATAGAGCCTTGAGGGACCCCAACAGAGAGGGGGAGTGAGAGGGAGGTGGTGGCATTATAGGTAACGCTGAAAGAGCGTTGTGACAGGTAGGATGAGAGCCAGGAGAGAGCAGAATCTCTGAGGCCGAGGGAGTGTAGTTTTTTGAGGAGGAGGGGGTGGTCGACTGTGTCAAAGGCCGCAGAGAGGTCAAGGAGTAGGAGCACTGAATAGTGGCCATTAGCTTTGGCGGTTAGCAGGTCGTTGGAGAGTTTGAGTAAGGCAGTTTCGGTGGAGTGTAGGGGACGGAAGCCGGACTGTAGGGGATCAAGGAGGTTGTTCTCGTTGAGGTGAGAGCATAGGCGGGCGTAGACTAGGCGCTCGAGGAGTTTAGATGTAAATGGGAGCAGGGAGATGGGTCTGAGGTTGTTCGGGTCATTGGGGTCCAGGGAGGGCTTTTTAAGTATGGGGGTGATGTGTGCATGTTTCAGAGGGGAAGGGAAAGTGCCGGAGGAGAGGGAGAGATTGAAGATGTGGGTGAGGTAGCGTAGGATGGAGGGGGAGGGAGGTTGTAGGAGTTGTGTGGGGATAGGGTCAAGGGGGCAGGTGTTGAGGCGGGCATCAGAGAGGATCTTGGAGACTTCTTCGATGGTAGTAAGGTCAAAGGTGCGGAGTGTTGGGGGAGCTTCAGTATGAGGAATGTAGGGTGGGGTGGGAGAGGAGGTCAGAGCAGTGGTGGGGCCGTGGGAGAGGGGTGTAGAGGGGGTAGCTGAGTGAGGGGGAAGGGGGTTGGAGGGAGTTTGAGCAGCGACGAAGTCCCTGTGGGTTATGTCGAGGGGGAGGGGGGATGAGGGGGTAGCTGTGTGAGAGGGGACGGGTTGAGAAGGCGTGTGAGTTGCGGCAATGTCCTTGCGAATTGTGTCAATCTTGTTTTTGAAGTGATTGGCAATCTCAAGGGCAGTGAGTGAGGTGCTGGGTGGAGGTGGGGGTGGCGAGAGTAGAGAGTTGAAGGTGGAGAAGAGTCGGCGAGGATTGGAGGAGAGGGCCTTGATGAGGGTCAGGAAGTAGGCTTGTTTGGCAGTATGGAGGGAGGAGGTGTAGGTGTGGAAGGCAGATTTGTATCGGGTGAAGGCTTGTTGGGATTTGGTTTTGCGCCATAGTCGCTCCAGGGCACGACTGTGTCGTTTGAGGGTTTTGGTGTGATCAGTCTGCCAATACATAGAATACAGTATGCATGCAGAAAGAAAACCGCACTGGACTGCATTTAATGTGAACTAGCCCTAAAGGGCAGCAGGTTTAGTTCTCAGCACAGCTAGAAAACTGACTATACTAAGCTCTCCTGGCTAGTGTGGCCAGTTTTTAATAGGAGAGCAGTAGGACTGGCAGTAACATCGGAGATTTGTCAAGCTTAGCCCTGACTCATGTGGTCAGGCACTATAGCTAGCTTCTGTGTTCTTCACCTATAGCAGCCCCCTTTCCCAAAGGGTAACAGGCCTACCGGTACTCCGTTGCCCCCAGGACCTATACACAATGCTATAGTGCCTGACCACCATGCCGAGGCAGGTGTGAACTGAGCACAGCAAACAGGTACTTGCGGCTGGCAGACAAGCAGAGTGGTTCAATGAAAGTCTAGGTACAAGGTAGGCAAGGTTTAGGGTACTCAATGTCAGAACCGTAGTAGAAAGGCAGACAGAGTTCTGAGAGTAGTCAATCACCAATCCGAGGTCATACACAGGGAAATCCGATTAGCAGAGCAGACAAACAGGGAGCTTGGAACACATATAACAAAAGCAGTATCACAAGCATGAGACTACAGGCTTGGCTGGCTTAAATCAGGTTTGGTGTCCACCCAGAGACTGGCCACATCAATCACCTTGCAGGTGAACAGACAGACAGGGATGCATCATAGCTTAAACCAGGATACTAGAATAAAACCAGCAGCTGTCAGAGTACAGGAGCGTTTACACGCTCCTGACAGGATTTCACATAAAGACAAGAATATAGTACAAAGAGAACAGGATACTTTTTCATACAAATACAGCAGGCATATACCAGTAATCTTACATTTTGGGTTGACATACTCTTTAAATTGGGTGCCAAGTGACATTGGTCATATTTGTTTTTGGCCTGAGAATTCCTTCAAATTAGCTATAGAATATCTCACAACTTACATTAGAGAAGATTATTTGCTTACCATACCCCAACTAGTCTTCTTGATGGTATCCATACTTTGGTACTATAGCATAGGCTCATGGAATGATCCTTTTTTCACATGTAAAAAAAATTGGAAGTATTTACATACATCACAAAAAAAAAAAAAGAAAAAAAAGATGATGGAGACTATGTGCAAAGTCTGATATTTTACTAGCAGAAATACATATAGTGACCCCACTCCGGACACCCAACTATTTAGTCTCCCTTACCTCAGATCTTGGCCTTCTTTTGGCTCATTCTATCCGCATGCACACAGGATTCAAGAAAATGTACATCGCACACCACAAGCCAGCAATCTATTTTATTGTTCACACATTTTTTTTTTTATTGTTCTGACATGCTTCACTAAAACAAAATTAATGATAAAGCAAAGATTAAGCTGTTCAAGTGGAAAGCATAGGAGCGAATAGTGCGGACTGTGCTGTGAAAAATAAAGTTGATTACAGGATCATCACTTGGTGTGCCATTTTCTTGAAGCCATACTATTTTATAACCCTGCTTCACCATATCAAATTTGTTACAAAGGTGGAGCTGTACTGTAAACAGCAGTTCTATTAGAATCATGTTTTTTTCCCTCCCTATCTTCTTATACTTGTGTTCTTCTGTTTCTTTAGGTAATGGCGCTACAACAGGGTCCTGCACAGAAGATCCCATTTCTTTCAGTCATCTTGTTTGGCCTCCTGAATTTCAGCAATGGAGGTGCCTACTATGGCATGAAGCCATTACCTCCACAGATACCACAGTACCAGCAGCTCGGACAACAGATGCATCACATGCCAATAGGAAAAGATGGCACACCACTTGGGCATATGGGAAAGGAGAAGGCACACATGCCACATTATGGAAAGGACATTCCTCAGATGCCAATGTTTGGCAAAGACATGATGCCAAGAAAAGACGGCAAAGGTATTGGACGAGGTAATATAACTATTCTATTACTATTCAATGTACTATGTTCTTTGTTGCCAAAAGCACATTAAAAACACTGTACTTAACAGGTCCTCAAATGTTCTAAGTAAAGGGTTAGTTCCCTGTCCTGAAGGCTTTAGGGGACCAGACTGTGGCCAGTAGAAGTAGAAAATGCCCCAGCATTAGTGGCTAAGTGGTGAGTGGAAGTAAAAATGCCCCAGGGTTTGTAGTCAGGAGTACAAAATGACCAAAGGCATTATTCTTTCTCCAGGGTCAATTGGAAAAAGAATAATGACCCATCCTTGGTGTGAAAGGAAGGAACAGTGAACTATTTTGGTATCAGTAGAAATAGTGTCCCATCATTGGTGTCAGGGGAATGAATAGTGCCCTATGGTTGGAATACAGAGGAGGAATTGTGGCCCATTGTTGGGTGTCAGTGGAAGGAATAGTGCCCTATTGTTGGTGTCAGTAGGAAGAATATCACATCAATGGTGTCAGTGGGAGGAAATGTGACCCATTTGTAGTGGATAGAATTGTGCCCATCGTTGGGTGTCAGTGGGAAGAATAGTGCCCCAATAATGGTCTCAGCGGGAGGAATTGTGTCCCATCTGTGGGGTCATTGGGGGGGAAAGTGTCCTATGGGCTAGTTAAGAGAAAGTAAAGGGCCACATACAGCCCTTGGGCAGGGTTGCCAACCATCAGTAAACTTATGGACAGTTTGTAAAAATCTGTGAATTTTACACCCATTACAACTGTCTATAAATATCAGGGGCTGATAATTTGTCATGCTGTGTTGACTGTTGTAAGTGTAAACCAGTCAAGTTACTTGTCAATATTTCCATATTGTGTTTTTACTGTTTAAACAGTGATAGTCTTAGTTTTTAATGTCATTGTCAGTAAAAAATGTGCTCCGTCAGTAAATATTCCATGTTTTATCAGTAAAAAATGCTGTGGGAGGTTGGCAGCAGTGCCCTTGGGCCACAGTTTATTACACATAACTATGGCTAAAAAATGTTCGGCATTGGAAATATACCATTTCTTTTTGGAACCAACATCATGAGCCTTTTAATAAATGGGCAAATCTAAACTTTGGTGAAAATGACTCAATAAATAGATGTAATTCTTCTCTTTTCCCATCTTTATATTTTTGCATTCTGTTAATTATTATTATTAATACAGAAGTTTACTGACAACTGGTGAAATATATACTGGTGAAAAGAGCATTTAACCTGTTTACACTCTGACATTGCAGCTTATGTATGAACTGCTCTTGACCAGTTCTATGTTAAGGAGCTATCCATCCTGTGAAACTGCATATACAGGACATTCATTCTTTGTGAATACCAACAAAATTGAACGTTTCTAGGCTGTTTTCTCTCCAGGTCAGATGTTCTTCATTCATGAGAATAGAGTGATTCAGCAAAATACAGCATTATGGCCAATAGATAGATCTGATGTGCCTAGGAAATAAATATTTACTATTGTTGATTATTCATATAAATAAAAACCTCCGACCTGGAAAGAAAATGGCCTAGCCGCATTCAATTGTTTTGGCATTCACACAGAACAAATGTATATGAAATTTCAAAGGATGAATAGCTCTATAAACACACCACCAAGTCAAGAATTCAGACAGTGTGATTGCATTGTACTCCCGGTGATTACTAAGTTAATGAAATAATTGAAAATGTTATAAAAAATTATCTGTGCAGGCATTACTGAACGCCTTCTGAAAATATCTATTTCTTGCTTGGCTGTTATACTGATCCTTTGGGGTTAATATTTTTTGAATCCTTATTTGCATAATTTCTCTCAGTATTTGGAAGCCAAAAGGTTGGCAAAATGGTCAGGCAGCTGGCATCATCAGAAGGAAGTTGAAGCTCATGGAGGGGGCAGGGGCCTGAACATGGCGCCGTGAGCTTGTGAGGTGAAAGCGCTCCAGACGCCAGCATTATGGCAGCTGTCTAATTGGACCGCTAGACACCCCACAACTGGACCTACTTGATCCTGATGGCCGTTGATGTGGGTGGACCCTCAATGTCTCTTGTGGCGCGCCTGCCCCTTACTCCTGGAGTGTGCTCGGTCTTGCTGGCTGGAGTGGGAAGAAGTTCCCATGGTGTTGGCACGGTTCTGGTTCTCAAACTGTGCTGAGGAGGTGGGGGACACCAGAGGGACACCTGTGGTGGATGTGGAGGTGGAGAGGTGCTCGACAGTGATGGTGAGCCCTGCCTAAAGAGCAGAGCAGTGGAGAGGACACTGGGACCCTGGAGTGCCTGTCAGTGGAGGAGTGAGGAGTGAGGAGGAAGGAGGAATCCCCAGGTAGGATTGAGCACAGAGGGATCCCAGGAGAGATCACTGACTCGGATCATATTTGAACGAGCATGAGACCCTGAGACATCTGTAATTACAGGACACTTTGGACAGATTGCATTTCCACACAGACCCCCCTCCCCATGGTGATTCTGTATGCAGGGCCAAGAGACTCTGGAAGAAATGGAAGAGTGCATACAGGAACAGAGCCAGTGAACCAGGTCCGGTCAGTGATGGTGAGTTGCCATGGGCAACGACAAGACGTTTATGCCAATATTGCTGTGTTTGTGTGAAAAGTTAAATGTATGCATGTATGCATGAGAAGTGGGACTGGGCAGTCAGAAGAGTAAGGTGATGGGTGATCTCAGAGGTCAAGGGAGTGTGATAATATCACATATTCGCTTAAAGTTATCCAGGACTGTACATGTGACAGTGAACAACTAGGAGGAGGGGCCTTACATAGGTGCGATAATATCATATGTGAGCAGTGAACATATAACCAGCAGATAAGCCCAAGCAATATGAAGAGTAGATCCGCTAAAGGAGGAGGGGTAAAAACCCCACAATTGAATGCAAATATGAGTACAATTAAGAAATGTATCTCTGGACTTTTTTCTTGTATTGACATATAAGGACCTGAGAAACAACAGGAAAGAAGTAGAAAGTATGACAGGTAACAAACTAGACTGTCATTTGGAATGCAGGATGGAAATTTGATGAATTAATCTATAAATACTGACAATGTAATAGAACAAAATGTAGTGGATCAACAGGGAGCTATATGTCAAATTTCTACAAAAATCGAGATGGTGGAAGTATTCGCAAAACTGGAATGTTCCATGAAAAATGAAATGGTGGCGATTCATAAGGACCTGGGACAAATGTTAACAAGAGTGGAAGAAGTAGTAGACCATTAAATTGGAAATGCAAGTAGAAGAGATGAAAAGTTAGCATACAAATTGGAGGACCAAGAGAACAGAGAGAGGAAAAATAATCCGGGATCTACCAGAAAATACAAGAGAAGAGGACCTGCGAGAAAAAAATAGAGTGTGTTTAACCTCTTGATAGGAAGATCAGACACAGACCCTTTAAAAAGTGAGTGAGTGCATAGAATTAGACGTCCACCAGGAATTACATCAGAATGTCCAAGAGATATGATTGTCCGCTTCCATCATTACGAGGAAAGAGAGAGAATATGGAAAAAATTACATAAGACTCCTGAAATATAATTCGGAGAAACAAATTTGTAGGTTTTTGCGGATGTAGCTTCCAAGACTTTATCCAGAAGAAGAGTGTTGAAACCGTTATTAGATCAGATGATAGAGAAAAGAGTTCAGTACAACTGGGGGTTCCCGGAGTGCTTGATTTGGTGGAAAGATGGGAAATCGGCAAGATTGAGATTTCCAGAAGAACGAAGACTTTTCTGAAAAATTGGAACTGCAGATTGTTGATATTGTGGGGTGGACAGAGGGGTCTAATGAGAGAATGGAGTTAAGAAATGAGACATGGCAACAAGTAAATAAAAGAAGAAGGTAACCGGAGGTGGGGTCTGGGGGGGGGGGGGAGAAGAGGAGGGGTGAAGAAGGGGAAGCTAATTTGTAGCATTGACTTTTGGACTGGGGAGTTGGGTCTCCTATGCCAACTTAGATGGTTTCCCCCTTTTTTTTTCTCTCCTCCCATCGTTTGCCTTCCCCTATGTTCTCCATCTGGTTTTCTAGTAATGGCGGGGCGTCTGAAGGCTTATCATCAGGTCACAAAGTACAGGAAAGGAGAAAGGGAAAACAAAAGAAAAGAGAAGCCCCCATGTTGATAAAAGGGGGTCAGGATAAGTGTGCATGCTCAGAGCCATACCCCAATGTAGGAGTCACGAGTGGGGAATTCCCATGGCAGATTCCAGGGCAATACATAGGCCAGGGGGTTTTTATGGGTGGGCTGGGTGGGGGGAGGGGAGGGAAGTGAGGGGTGTGGGGAGGAGGAATTTTTGGTAGGGTTGCTGTCCAGGAGTTAAATAGCATTTGTTTCCCTACCTGTAAATGGAAATGTAGAGTTGAAGAGAAATAGTCAACAGATATGAGTTTGATTAATATTATGACTTATAATGTGAAAGGTCTAAATTCTCTGACTAAAAGACATCAGATACTTAGGGAAGTGCACCAACATGCTATAGATGCGGTATTCTTACAAGAGACACGTCTATCTTATGATACCAGTGTTAAATTTTGCTCACGGTACCTTCCAACCTGGCATTATGCGGATTCACCAATAAGAGGTTAAAGGAGTTGCAATTGGATTTGCAAAAAATATAGGTTTTTGAGGTTGAGGAAAAACTGGTAGATCCAAAAGGTCGGTACTTAGGTTTAAGTTGACATTGGTGAATATTTATTGCCCAGATAAAAATCCGGAAGTATTCCTTCTAGATGTGCTTGTGAAAATTATGGAATTTAAAAGGGGGGGTCTGATCTTGACAGGAGATTTCAGTTGTTGTTTGGACCCATGTATGGATGCGTCTTCGAGTGCACAGAGGGAGGGAGTAAAAGTAAGAATATTGAAAAGGTGGTTACATTAAAATCAACTAATAGACACATGGAGAGTAAAACATCCCAGAGAAAGAGATTAAACCTTCTTCTCTTCTGCGCACAGCTTGTATTCACGATTGGACTATGTATTAACAATCCCGGGTTAAATCTGAAAGAGGAAGAGGTTATGTCTGTCTTGCTCCTGTCACAGTGAGACCACGTTTGGGAGGTGAGGGAAATAAGAGGGCTATGTGGAGACTAAAACGAGACACTTATACAAGACCCCGAAATAGAGAAAAGGTTAAGGGAAGAGTTAGAGCAATTTTTTGCTCTGAATGAAACCAAGTAATTATCGGCGGCTACAATATGGGAGGCACATAAAGCCTATATGAGGGGAAACTTCATTGCCTCAGGAACAAAAAAAAAAAAGAAGAAAGATCGTGAGAGGAAATTAAAGGGGGTAATTGAAGAGTTATATGAACTAGAACAAGCACATGCAAAAAGCAGGATATAGATTTGCACTGGAATATTACCCTTAAAAGAGAAGATCTGAAGGAAATATTGGAACAGGAAACTAGGACAGTCTGTAATAGAGTTTGAAAGGAAAGACACCAGTGGGGGAATAAACCAGGTAAACATATGATGAAAAGATTGAAGGAAAATAAATAAATTATATAGAAATAAATTAAGAATGATGACGGGGAATTGATATACTCCACCACTGGTATCGCTAATATGTTTCAAAAGTTTTATAGTAGGCTTTATGAGGTGAACCCTATAAATCAAAAAGCAACAGAGGAAGAAAAGAGGAGGAAAAGACAAGAATTCTTAAAGGCAGCAGACTTACCAAGAATTGCAGAAGATAAATTAGCATTCCTAGAACAAGTAATTTCCCAGGATGAGCAGCCCTGAAGAGTATGGCAGGAGGAAAGAGCCCTAGTCCTGATGGACATACAGTGGGGTATTATAAGAAATTAAAGAGGTATCGGTCCCTAGACTCTGTAGATATATGAATGCGTTGGGAGAGGGAACGAAAATGACAGAGGAATCACTGCATGCATATATAACAATTATTCTTAAAGAGGGGAAAGATAGTTCATAATGCGCCAGTTCTAGACCTATATCACTATTAAATACTGATACTAAACTATTCGTGAAAGTACTAGCTTCCAGGTTGAAAGAGCTGATGCCGGAGAGGATACATTTAGATCAAGTGGTATTTATCCCAGGAATGGAAGGGAGAGATAATCGTTTAAGAACACTGATCCTCTAACAAAAAGCAAAAAGAGGAAGGCAGCCAACAATTATACTATCAATTGAGGCAGAAAAAGCCTTCGATAGGGTAGATTGAGGATTTATGATAAATACGCTAGAGGCAGTAGGAAAAATGGTGAGGTGGATAAAGGGGTTTATAATGACCCTTCAGCAGCAGTTAAGGTCAGTGGGTCCCTGTCAGGGACCTTTAGAATGTATAATGGATCTAGACAGAGATGTCCATTATCCCCGTTGCTATTTGTATTATCCCTGGAACCACTTTTGGCGTCGGTAAGAAAGAGCACAGATATTACAGGAATTAAGATAGAAGTAATACATAAGGTAGCAGCGTAAGCAGATGATATGCTGTTTTATATTGTGAATCCTAGATTGATGTTGCCTAACTTAATGTGATTATTAAAACACTATGAAAAGTTATCAAATCTCAAAATAAACCCCTCAAAATCTAAGATCTTAAATATTAACATGTCAAAAGGCAGAGATGTTGATCCTGCAAGAAGATTTTCTATTTACATGGAGGGAAAAAGAATTAGGGTACCTGGGAATAAGGTTTTTTTTTTTAATTTAAATTTTTATTTGATTATTTTATAAAAAAGATATCACACAAAGAAAAACATGTATATACATAACATTATAACATGAAACCTGTATTATCCATTGCACCCTACTTCTCCCTCCCCCCCCATCCCTCCCCCTCCCCTCCTCACTTCTCCATCTAATTTTTCTTTTTTCCCCTTCTGTCTCAGTATCTCTTTATCTTATAAAATTAGGTAGCAAATTTCTAACTTCTATATTATATTCTATATTCTGTATTTCCCCCCTTGTTCCAATTAGTTCTGTGTATATTTTGGAGGTTTTAAATTTCATCCAACTACACCATATTTTCCTAAATTTTCCCATTTTACCATCTTCCATATAACATAATTCCTCCATCCTCCAGATACTCTCCACTCTATCTATCCAATCCCCGATTTTTGGTCCCTCAATCACCTGCCAAAACTTAGGAATCAGACCCTTTGCCGTACTAATCAAGTGATAAATAACTTTATTTTTATGTATTTCCAATGCGGGCTCAAAGTAGTAGAATAAACATTTCGAAGGATCTCTTTGAAAATTTACCTCACAGATTTTCTGAATAAGTTGAACTATTTCCCTTCAAAAATTCTGTATTTTCGGATGGGGAATAAAGTTAACCTCCTCAATAAAGGACGTTTATCAAGTTAATTATATCCCACTAATAAATGAAATTAAAGATGAGTTGAGAAGACTCTCAGTGGGGTGGGTCTCGTGGATTGGACGTATCAATCTAGTCAAGATGGTAATAGTCCCAAAAATCCGGTATAAGTTTCAAATGCTCCCAATATATTTACCCAGATCTTTTGTTAGGATAATAAGAAAACTGATGCTGAGGTTCATATGGGCTAATAAGAAACCAAGAATTAAGTACGAAACTTTGTTATAAAAAAGAGAAAGGAGGATTAAATCTGCCAAATATGAAGTATTACATGTTGGTGTTATTGTCACGGGTGATAGATTGGACACATAATTCACAAGAGAAATGTTGGGTTAAAATGGAAGGTATATCAAGTAATACACAATTAGAGAGGATAATTTGGATTACAAGAAAGTTTCAGGTTATAGATGAAAATAGTAGCACATTGACACAGGAGGTGTTGAGAATTTGGGATGATTTGCATAAGTCAATGGGTTGGAAGTACAATTCATTATTGATGCCGCTGGTGGACACAGTTTTTTTCCTCCAGGGAGAGATAATATCTCAGGGAAAATGTTTAAAGATAGAAATGAACAGTTAAGGGATATAGTAGATCAGGGGAAGTTATGCACTTTTCAAGCGTTAAAGAGTAAAAAAGATTTATTTTTTGCATTAGATGAATTGAGATACTATCAATTAGGATATTTTGTCTCAATGCTCCCCCCAACCACTGAGGATGCTGAAGGACATGCTTCCATTTGAAAAAATGTTGAGTTCTAAGATAGTATATAAACATGTAACCTCTAGGATTTATAAGAACCTAATTGAACCGATGAGATCTGAACCTCCATTATTCTTGGACAAATGGGAAAGAGAATTGGGTACAAAAATGGGGCAGCACAGTGGCTAAATGGTTAGCACTTCAGCCTGGCAGTACTAGGGTCGTTGGTTTAAATCTTAGCCACAGCACCACCTGCCTGGAGTTTGCATGTTCTCTCTGTGCGGGTTTCCTCCGGGTACTCCGGTTTCCTCCCACACTCCAAAGACATGCTGGTAGGTTAATTGGATCCTGTTTAAATTGGCCCTAGTATGTATGAATGTAAATTAGGGACCTTAGATTGTACACCCCTCGAGGGTTAGGGACTGATGTGACTGTATAATATATATCTAAAGCGCTGCGTAAATTGACGGCGCTATATAAATACCTGAAATAAATAAAAAATAAATGACCAACAGAAGATTAAAATGTTTAAGTTAATGCACGGGGTGATGAATATGAAAACAGTTGAAATAAATTATAAATGTTTATTCAGATGGTATTGTAAACCGAGTGTGGCACATAAACAATGAGGAGAAATATCACCACTATGTTGGAAGGGATGTGGGGCAAGGAGAACAATGGCACATATATGGTGGCATTGTCCAAAAATACAGGTGTTCTGGCAAGATACAATTCAATATATACAGTATATTTTGGGGACATCTATTCAGAAGGATCCGTGAGTGTGCCTTTTTTTATGGGTCAGAGATGTCAGTGAAACAATATAAAATAGTATATTATACCATCTGATCAGTGCGGCAAAAAGTCTAATCCCTACATTTTGGCAGGTACAGGACCCTCCAACAATGAGGGACTGGATAGATAGGATCGAATATATAAATAGGATGAAAGAGTTACGCCATATGGAGGAAGACAAAATGGAAACATTTTGAAAGGATTGGATTAATTGGTAATTTAAAACAGAGTTGGAGAATTAAACTGAATCACTAGATAACAGAAAATAGGGTTGTAGATATAGGTTGATAAACAGGGAAGGAAACAGATGGTAAGAATTACTTGGACAGGGGTAATTTATTGGGAGGGGAGGGATTAGCGGGGGGGGGGGGTGGTAACGGGGTTAAAGCTGTTTTTTGGGAATGTATGTGTTTGGATAAATTATATATGGTTGATTTATGTATTGCAATAAAATTTAATAAAATATATAATACATAAATTATAAAAAAGAAGGCATTTGAAGCTGAATTCGAAGAACTCAGCCACTTTCTAACATGTGCTGGCTTAAAATGGGTTAACTCCAACGAGGTGCATGCCACCTCCCTAATTTAATTTATAACTTACATTTGTGCTGAGCACCGGGAGTACGGTGTGACGGACGTGGCATCAGACCCCAGCCCTTCTCACCAAACTTGTGACCGTAGGACAAGCCAATCTAAAACCGCGCTGTCACGTGCCTAACAATGCCACACCCAGCTGCACCCTGCACACCGATGTTCCAGTTAATTGGGCAACGATCGACGTACCGGCAGCCTGAATGCGATTGTTACTGGTTCAGGTTAATTACGCAATTAACCCTTCACACTGCCACCACCTCCTTTTTATACAGAGAAAGAGGAAACTCAGCAATACACTAGGATGATTGGTTAACCGTCAGTATCCCGCTATCTCTACAGACCGGTTATACAGAAATACTGTATTAAATACTCATAGTAGTGTTCTTCAGCGGCAGGGACTCGTAAGTTACATTCAGGAGCTATAGAAACAGTTCAACACTTTTAGAAAGTAAGATTTATTACCAAAAGGTCGAAAGGGTGCAGTAAAAATATTTACAGAAAGAAGATGTAACACATATATATATATATATATATATATATATATATATATATATATATATATATATATATATACAGAACACAACAGCACAGCAAACAGATAACAGAAAGAAGTTTAGGTAAATAAGTACTTGCCAAGTAAATGCCTGGGGTTAGCAGATCAAGTTTCAGAGCAGAAGGGTGGGGTTGGACAGCAGAGGGGTGGGGTTGGCATAGCAGCTGTCATATGTGAAAAGAGTATCTTCTGCCAGAGCTCTGGGAGTATGGCGATAGCTCAACTCCTGGCGCTCAGTTAATATGCCAGAAGTCAATAAAAGAGATAAGTCCACAAAGTGGCATGTACTTCATAGGCCTTAATATATAGTTAGCTAGCATGGAGTTCAGCTCTAAAATATGTCCAAACCCAAAAACAAAAATGTAATATACTGCAGTTTGTCAGTCCTTATATGAAGTGGTTTTCTTTAGTTTTCTTTTTTCAGGCTCTTTTTCCTTTATTTTCACTTGGTGATACTACCAATAATACACTTCCTCTCCAAGGGTGACAATGCTCACGCATCATATTTTACCAGTACAAAAGAAAAAAGCTAGCACTATGGAATTATTTTCCTATTCTTCATAACATAGATAGGTGTTGTCCTGTAGTCAGATGCTCTGCTCTTCTGTGCAGCAGAACCTGCGCCTCGGTCCAGTGGTGTCCTCACCATCTTTTTTCCCTGGCACCAGTATCTTTAGTGTGGGCACCCAGCTGTGACAGCCGGGTGCCCACTGTGCATGCATGAGAAGAGCTGCGCTTTGTGACTGGTCCGGCAGTCTTCTGGGACCTGTCAGTGTCCCAGAAGACGGGGAGGGAGGACAACTCCATGGAAGTGGGAGTGGGTACCTGTCAAACTTGGGTACCCGCCCCCCCTTCCACTCCCCAAAGGTCTGCAGTCTCTGGTCATCTTCTGTACTATGTCCGCAGTCTCTGGTCATCTCCTGTACTGTGTCCGCAGTCTCTGGTCATCTCCTGTGCTGTGTCCGCAGTCTCTGGTCATCTCCTGTGCTGTGTCCGCAGTCTCTGGTCATCTCCTGTGCTGTGTCCGCAGTCTCTGGTCATCCCCTGTGCTATGCCCGCAGTCTCTGGTCATCCCCTGTGCTATGCCCGCAGTCTCTGGTCATCCCCTGTGCTATGTCCGCAGTCTCTGGTCATCCCCTGTGCTATGCCCGCAGTCTCTAGTCATCTCCTGTACTATGCCCGCAGTCTCTGGTCATCTACTGTACTATGTCTGCAGTCTCTGGTCATCTCCTGTAGTATGTCCGCAGGCTCTGGTCATCTCCTGTACTATATGTCTGCAGTCTCTGGTCATCCCCTGTACTATGCCTGCAGTCTCTGGTCATCTCATGTACTATGTCTGCAGTCTCTGCTCATCTCCTGTACTATGTTTGCAGTCTCTGCTCATCTCCTGTAGTATGTCCGCAGGCTCTGGTCATCTCCTGTACTATATGTCTGCAGTCTCTGGTCATCCCCTGTACTATGCCTGCAGTCTCTGGTCATCTCATGTACTATGTCTGCAGTCTCTGCTCATCTCCTGTACTATGTTTGCAGTCTCTGCTCATCTCCTGTAGTATGTCCGCAGGCTCTGGTCATCTCCTGTACTATATGTCTGCAGTCTCTGGTCATCTCCTGTACTATGTCTGCAGTCCATTGCTTCAGAATATTTTTTTTCTTGTTTTCCTCCTCTAAAACCTAGGTGCGTCTTATGGAGCAAAAAATACAGTATTTTGTAACCTTTAAAATAAATACAGTATAACGAAACACTTTAAATGACATATTTACAAGAGCATAAAGGAGCAAATATTACCTTTTTGTTTGTGGAGTTTTGATATGTTTTAATTATGGAAGCCACCATGACAGTGAAAACAAGAGGTAAGGAAACAAGTTTAGTGTCAGGAATCAACAGCTGAGAAGGCCAGATCTGCTTAGCTACACAAGGAAAATGAGACCGGACTATACAGTACATAGTAAAGTAAATTTATTAACAGTAAACAAAAGACATTCACACACCAGCAAACATAAAAATACAAATGAACTACAACCATATAACCAAAATGCCTAAGCAACAGGAAGTCTAAGTACAAACAGCAATATGTAGAATATATACAAGGTGAGGAGCACAGGTTGAAGAGAATACCAGTTATGTAAGGAAGAGGGGAACCAGGAATGTGATCAGGAACAAGGGGAGCAGATAGAAGGCAGCGGGGTACAGGATGCAGGGCAGAAGCAGGATGAATGACACTGATGCAAGGTGTATCAGCAGAAGAGGGCCTTAAAGTATAACTAAAGGCAAAACTTTTTACGTGATTTTGCATTTCCAGGTAAAAGGCACAATGCCCTGCCCAGGCCTCCGGGCGATCGCCGAGGAACACTGACAGGGGAGAGGTCTATATGTAAACAATACAGATCTCTCACCTGTGAGCATCAGCATGCTGCTTTGTATTGCTCTGCTTTTGGTAAAAATTTAAGGTCAGGTCAGTTGACGCTAAAGTGATTGTAAAGTCTTCTTTAAAAAAAATAATAAGCATGTTATATTTACCTGCTCTGTCCAATGGCATTGGACAGAGCAGGTAAATATAACATGCTTATTATTCAATCCTGAGCTGCGCTGCCTGTGTATGTAGAAACAGACATCATGGCCCGGTCCTGCTCCCTCGTCACAGGAGTTGACTGACAGTAGCAGGAGACAATTTGTCAGGCTCCGCCCAATGGGATTTCTAGTGGTCCACAGTACGGGATTTCCCAGGACGGGGAGTCTAAGTCTCAGTCTGCTGCGGCGAGGACAGGGATCCCTGACACCGGGATCCCTGACACAATTGCTTTTGCTGCTCTCAGCCAAGCCTGTGAGAGTGGGGAGAAGAGAGAGAGAGCCGCTACAGACAGGCACAGCGCTGGATCGAATGAGGCCTCAGGTAAGTATTAGGGGGGGTGAGGGGGCAATACTACCTATTTTTTACCTTAAATGTAAAATGAAAAATTTAGTGGCAATGCCATGGCACTAGAAGTAACCATTTGAAGACTGGTGGAATAGGACAGATCAACAGGCTGATGAGATGGATGGATAAACAGACAAGCAGATTTTTTTACACGGATTTGACTTCTGAAATTCCTAACTCAGTCACAAATGCTTATGTAAGGATGACTGTATTGCAAGTGTGCCCTTTTTCTGCTTGTTTGTTTAACTTTCAAACATTGACACTTCAGCTATGGGTAGATCCCCATGGTCTGATGGGTACTTTCATGACTTGATCTGTGAGGTTTCCATAGAGTTTCCCAGTCTTCCATTCATCTTTGTAATCTCCTGCTGCATTCTTCATAATATCAATAAAAGAAAGTCCACATGCAGCTGCAAGACTTCCCTCCTAACAATGTGGATGGGAGGACTTTACAAGTCTAGTATATGGTTCTTGCTTCCAAAGTCATTCAGGAAGTTAATGGTCACTCAATCATTCAGCATCTACCAATTATTAAAATATTGGATTTGGGTAGACTAATCCTCTAATAACCTGTTTGCAAAATCTAACCAAATCAGTAGAATTCAGACAATTTAACAGATCGAAATTTGGCTGGTTCAGCAGGAACTGGCTTGAATTTCGACTGATATATGGGCAAGCTGGTTGAACTGAAGTCAACCAGTTGACATCAGTCCAACCAGCCGGTGGTTTGGGTTTTTTTTGTGTGATCACTGCCAGCAGCTATAACCTTCAGCAGTGAACATTAAATTCTGATGGCGGGGAAATCTCCCACTTCCAGAATACAATAGGACAGTGGGAGGGATTCCCCCATCAACACTGACTGTGTTGATGGGGGAATTGAACGACTTTCTTTCCTTCAGCAACAGGTTGAGCTTGGGAAACTAATATACCCAGGGCCATCTTAAAAGCATCATGGGCCCCTGGGCAAAGTAATGCCCTGGGGCCACTACCAGCTTGCCCCAATTTACACATTTACTCTCAAGAATTAAAGTATAAATAGTTGATAGTATTAAAATATATACTTATTAGTACCTTATATTTACATTAGTAAAATACATTTTAAACAAAAAGAAAACATGGCATAAATCAGAGACTAATTAACACAAAGGGCACAATAGAGGGAGGAGGCAGAAGGGCACAGTATGAGGATGGGGGGGAATCAGGAGGGCACAGTACAGATTCTGGGACACTGCCCAGGACATGGCCTTCCCATGACAGCTTATTTAACTGCATGACTGTCCCAGAAAATCCAGGACAGTTGGCAATTACGATGTAAAGAAAAATTATCATGGGGCCCCCAGTGTACATGGGGTTCCCATTCATTAAGACAGCCCTAAATATACCAACTCAGTAGTTAGGGTCAGCTGCTGATAGTTGGTTGTGAGCCTCAGAGACCAGATGAAAGGTTCTGACCAGCTGAGTTGGCACTTTTCCTCCAGGTCAATAAGAAGCTAATCCTACTGTATCGAACAAGGAACACAGATGTGATAACAGAGGCTTTTTGTCACCAAGCTTGGGTTGTTTAGAAAAATTAGTTAAGTAAGTAGCCATCTATTGTTATGGCTATTCTTGGTGAGTGACCAAGGAAAAGAAAGATTATTTATTTGACATAAGTGCTGTCTAAACTAGAAACACTGTTGTGAGATCCTTTGTTGCTTTTCTGCCAATTTCCACTAACTATTCAGTGCATTTAAAATATAATTAAAGCAAAAAAACCTTGGTTCTAGTAATGAAGGTTAATTTTTAGGATTTCTAAAGATAGAGGTAGCAGAGGAGTTAGCTTAGTTAAAGCTTAATGAATAACTCCAGGATAGGCAGCAAAAAAAAAAAAATCACCGGTTAGTTCACCCCCCCTACACAAAACACTAAATCGTTAATAAAATGTTTACAATCCTTACCATTTAGGAGAAAAGTCTAATTGAATTTTCAGGACCTCATCTCTGTAATTCAAAAGATAACAGCCTCTGCTCTGCCAAAGGGGAGGTGTAACAGCAGAGATTACATTATATCCTCTCCTCTCTCTCTGCAGTAAAAGGAAACTACATTGCCCATCATCCACAGGGAATTGCAGTGAATGTGGGTGGGTACACTAGGCCTGTACATGTCAATTGTATCTGCAAGTGGGGCTGAATTACATCACTGCTTCCTGGAGAAAGAACTACAGAAGCCATGTGCTAAGACCAGTGGCTGGGGGAATAGCAGCTACCGGTCTTACAAACAGGAAAACAAAGCAAATTAACAGTTTGATTTGAAAATAAATAGGCTATTTCAGAGCAACTATTGAGTGAACCAGAAGATGGATGACATTTTCAGTGAAGGTAGGAAATCTGCAACAAGTACATGTATAGAAGTTCTTGCCCGGAGTTCTGCCTTAATAAAACAATGGGTCCCGATGGCATTCATCCCTGAGTTTTAAGAGAACTTCGAAAAATACTTGTTGGAATTTTTATGGATCTTTTTAAACAATCTCTTCTAATAGAAGAAGTTCTCCATGACTGGCAGACATCTAATATTGTACCTATCCACATGAAGGGCAGGAAGGTAGAAGTTGGCAGTTACTGGCCAATTAGTTTAACGCCTGTTATAAAATTAATGGAATCACTTCAAATAGAAAGGACCATCGATCGCATAAAAACACATGACTTGCCGCAGCCAAAGCAGCATGGCTTTACTGAGTGCGGATCATGTCAGAATCTGATTTAATTTTTTTACTAAATCAAAGTTTTGGACCAGGGTGGTGCTGTGGACATTTGCATATCTTGATTTCAGCAAAGCATTTGATACAGCTCCACATAATGATCTAATACAATAAAGTTGTACAAGCTAGGACCTAACCCTTGGGTGGCTCAGTGGATATACAGCTGGCTAAAGGATAGATACCAGAGTGTGGTTGTAAATGGGGTTCATCAGAACAGAGACCAGTAACTAGTGATGTACCCCAAGGCTCTGTACTAGGTCCTGTCCTATTTAATCTATTTGTAAGTGATATAACTGTCAGGGATCCCGGCCGCTCGGCGGTGCGCGCATGCGCAGATTGCCGACTCATCCTAGCTGGCGAGCACTGAATCCTAGGCGATTGCGGCGGCGGCCACGCATGCGCACTAGCGATCGCAGCCGTACCAATGAGAGCACAGGAAGCCCTATTTAAACCAGCCCTGTGCATCTCCAAGTCGCCTTATGGTCTTGTTCCCTGTACCTGTGTTCCTGTTTGATCCTGTGTTCCTGATTACCTTGTTGCCGACCCAGCCTGTTCCTGATACTGCTGTCTTCTCCTGCTCTGACCCCTGGCTAGTCCTGACTATTCTCTGCCTGATCCTGATTGCCTGACCTCCTGCTGCTGAACCCGGCTCGTGATCCGTTATTCTTCTGCCTACTGCTCTGTACTGTCTGCTCCGCTGTTGCCAACCTGGCCTGTCTGACCACGCATACATCTTCACATTGGCATCCGCCTCTACCACAGCTGGTGTTTCTTGGGGGTCGCGACCTGGTCTCAGGCTGCTTCAAGTCCATCCCCACCATCAGGGGCTCTGGTGAACCAGCAGACTGAGGCTTAGACTCCGCACCCTGAGAGATCCAGGCCAGTGGGCTGCTAGAGGCTGCCGCCACTCGGCCGCTGTCAATAACTGAAAGTTTGGTGGGTAAGGCATGGATTTTTGCTGATGATACAAAGGTGTGTAATAGAGCTGATATCCCTGGAGGTGTCTGTAACATGGAATATGATTTGACATGGCTGGAAGATTGGTCAAAGCAGTGGAAATTGCAGTTCAGTGTTTCTAAATGTAAAATAATGCACCTAGGGAAAAAATCCTTAGGATAGGGATAGAATATTGGGGGCACCATCTTGGTTAAAACTACAGTAGAAAAAGATTTGGGGGCACTTATTGCAGATTCACTTAGAATACTGTCTCCAGTTCTGGAAAATTCACTTAGAAAAAAATATTCATAAGATAAAACAAGTTCAGAGATGGGCAACAAAAATGGCATAAGGTCTGAGGGATAAAGCATATGTGGAGAGACTTCAGGAACTGTACAAATTTAAGGGAAAGAAGGTAAAGGGGGAAAAGATTGAAAATTTTAAATACACTAAGTGTGAATAATGTTCAGTAGGGCAGTTGTTTCAATAACAGACTTAGATTAAGAAGATCTAGAATAAGGGGACATGACCTGAAACTAGCAAGAGGAAAGTTCAAAACTAATCTTAGAAAGATTCCCTAAAAAGTAGTTGATGCTTGGAATAGACTTCCATCAGAGGTAGGGTGTCAGTCAACAGTAAGTGGATTCAAACATGCTTGGGTCAAACATAGGCAAAACAATCAATGATTTTCTAGTTAAAAAATAAGTTCAATTAAAAAAAATGGCAGACTCAACCAGTTGGCCTTTTTTCTGCTGTAACTCTTCTATGTTTATGTAAAAGAAGCAGCTCATAGATTAAAAGTGCAGATGTATAAAGGCATCTTGCAAATACCTGCAGCAGTTTTTAATCCCCTGCTCTGCCTCAAGCCTCAATGCTGGGCCAAACTGAACAGGAAAGGTGTCCAAACCTGCAAAGCAGGGTAAAGAAACATAGATGTTTAGTAAAAATCACACATTGTAGGGCGCACATTTAACGCCCTCATTATTCAAGATGTTAACCCCTTCCCAGCCAGTGTCATTAGTATAGTGATCGTGTATAGTATTATCACCAATCACCGTATTAGTGTCACTGCAGATGTCAGTGGCAGTTAGTCAGTCCCCCCCCAGCGTCAGTTAGTGTCAGATTTCTCGCCGCACTATCACAGCCCCATTATAAGTCGCTGATTACCACCATTAGTAATATTAAATAAATAAAAAATCCAGATACACACACATACATACATACACTGCTCGAAAAAATTAAAGGAACACTTTTTAATCAGAGTATAGCATCAAGTCAGTGGAACTCCTGGGATATTGATCTGGTCAGTTAAATAGCAGAGAGGTTGTTAATCAGTTTCAGCTGCTTTTGTGTTAATGAATTTAACAGGTGCACTAGATGGGCAACAATGAGACGACCCCCAAAACAGGAATGGTTTTACAGGTAGAGGCCAATGACATTTTTCGCTACTCATCTTTTCTGACTGCTTTTTTCACTAGTTTTGCATTTGGCTAGGGTCAGTGTCACTACTGGTAGCATGAGGCGATACTTGGACCAGAGGTTGCACAGGCAGTCCAACTCCTCCAGGATGGCACATCAATATGTGCCATTGCCAGGAGGTTTGCTGTGTCTCCCAGCACAGTGTCAAGAGCATGGAGGAGAATCCAGGAGACAGGCAGTTACTCTAGGAGAGCTGGACAGGGCCCTAGAAGGTCCTTAACCCATCAGCAAGATCAGTATCTGCTCCTTTGTGCAACAAGGAACAGGATGAGCACTGCCAGAGGCCTACACAAAATGACCTCCAGCCAGAGGTAATTCAGCAGTGATAACTAATGATGGCTGGGAGAATGCTTACAACGTTCATGACCTTATTATAGGTAATTTTGTTGCAAATTTTTTTTTCTTCATTGCTGTAAACTAGTTTGCTATGCATACTTGGAGTTCAGTCTATAATTTTGTAATGGGATTTATATTGTTTACTAATGTATAGAGGAATTTAATAGAACAACAGCTTTAAAAAAGATGTGGGAGTAGTTCAATAAATAGTTTTTATACATTCACCTGTTCCTTCCTTGTCTCTATGACTAAGCCCCGCTAGGAGGCGTAAGAGAGTATGACAGTTTGTGGACTGCTTTGTCCTCGTGTTATCATATTATTTTTAATAGAGGAGTTTGACCATACTGATTTGTACGCGGTTTACCCTGTGATGCACTGTTCCAAAAACAATGAAAAAAAATTTAAAAACTGTAAAATGTAAAAATATGTAAAACTCCAAAAGGGCTTTTTTATAGGAAATGTATTAAAAATTAATCTTAACCAATTTCACCTACAATATTTATAAACCCCTGACCACATGGAATCCAATTTTTCTTTATTTGCTTCATATTTTCCCCCAAGAAATCACTAGGAAGATTCTCAGTTGGTAATCACTTTTAATTGGACTTGTTCTGTAATTTTGAAGATGGTTTGCTGATTATCCAAGCCACTATACCCCAGCATTTTTCATCAGACTGTCCAATTTAATCTTTTAAAATAGTTTTTACTGCTATCCAGGATTCTGTTAGTGAGATTTCCCCTCACTTCCTGTCCTGTGGATATTTTACCAGACAGAAGTGAGGGAAATTCTTCAACAGTAACAGGCAAAAATATTAAATATACACCGATCAGCTATAATATTATAGCCACTAACAGGTAAAGTGAATAACATTAATTATCTTGTTACAACAGCATCTGAAAGTGAATGGGATATGTAGGACAGCAAGTGAACATGTTGTCTCTGAAGCTGATGTGTTGAAAGCAGAAAAAAATGGGCAAGCCCTTGTTAAGGGCCAAATTGTAATGACTAGACAACCGAGTCAGAGCAACTCCAAAACTACAACTCTTGTGGGATGTTCCCAGTCTGTAGTGGTCCAAGGAAAGAAAATCAGCAAACCAGAGACAGGATCATAGGTAACCAAGGCTCATTGATGCCTGTGGGGAGTGAAGGCTGGCCTGTGTAGTCCAATGCAATAGAAGGGCTACTGTAGCTTAGGATGCTGGAAAAGTTAATGCTAGTTCCAATAGAAAGGTGTCAGAACACACAGTACTTTGCAGTTTGTGTATGGGACTGCATAGCCGCAAACTTGTCAGGGTGCCCATGTTGATCCATGTCCACAGCCATAAGCACCTACAATGGGCATGTGAACATTAGAACTGGACCGCAGGAGCAATGGAAGAAGGTGCAACAAAAATATTGTGAATGGAGAATTCACATGAAAAAGCGGTTATAAAAAAGGACAATGCGATACTCAAATAGTCTTGAAAATATGCTTTATTAGCAAAATTGCACATGAAAGACACTTTAAGTAAGGACTGCAATTAACCATCACCTCAATTAAAGACAATACACAAAACAACCTTAAAACAAAAATAAAATAGAGAGACATTATAGCAGGCCTAAAATCCTGTTATGCTATGAGGTCAATGACACACTGGTCTTTTGCACCAGCAGCAAAAACACAACAGGGTGCACCACTGTGGTGGGAAATTGACATTGAAAAATGTAAAATGGCTGTATACCAATCATTAACAATTGCACATATGTAGCTTCAAAAATATGGATATCGGGGGCCCAACTGAATTGCCATCGGAGCTAGACTGGAATGACCATATGGCTGAATATAAATCAAACATGAAAAAAAAGATGGCAATAAGGCATAGGTGTATTCCTGATAAATGAATGCCATGGATCAACAATAAGGACACTGTCCTGATAAATGCTAAAAATAGGCTAGTAACCATCACAGGACAATGGGCATGATGAACAGATCCTTGTAGACACATGGGTCAACAGCAATGTATGAATAAATGGCAGTTGGCTTATAATGGGTATAGAAGGAATGGCTATCCAGAAGTGAAAGTCCATAAGGTAGCCGCCGTGAAGGACTGTGAAAGCAAAGCCCTGCTTGCATGTAATCCAATATAATTCCAGTGATCTGCTAGATATCAGCAGTAATGTGACTCACTAGTGATGAAAATATGATGGAAATATATTTATATATATTTATTTTTAGTAGTGTAGAAGGAGTCTTAATCTTTACCTGTTTATCAAAAAAATAAAATTGTTTCACCTTGACATTCAATTACCATGGAAAATGTGTCAAATTTCTGTAAAAAGCCATCCCTTCCAAAACAGCAATTTGGGTGCTGGTATTTTTGTCCATTATTTATGAAAGTGTCATTTGGACCTTTTAGCCATTCAACTGATGCATAGTAAAATGAAACACTCACAAAATGCTAAAAGCAAGACCTTTTGGAATTTACTCCCCTTCCCTTCACTTAATTAAAAAAAAAAAAAAGTTAAAAGTTAAACATTGATTCAACATGGTTCTGCATTAGGTTTTGTCTTTTGTCTGAAAGTAGGAGTTGAAAGTTAGGAAGCAACAAGACAATTTGGTGCTTTAACTGGATGTGACTTTCATTCAAGTTCATTAACTGAACAGTAGTCATTGTTGAAGCAGTATTTACTTAGTAACTAAGATTAGTGACTGGTGAATTAGTAACTATAGGGATTTCTGATGCCGAGAAAGGTCACCCCACAGGCTTCTCCTTAACGATAGCTGTCCCACCCTATTCTACAGTTTTTGGGTTGTTTTGCATGTTTTCTTGTATATAAACTGTGTATCTTAGCTTTTAATTCTTGCATAAAATTTATAAAAAAAAACAAAAAAAAAAAAACAATAATTGCAGGCTGGTTTTGTAATAGAGTGTTTGCAAAGGGTAATTAGAAAGCTCAGCTGTAATTTCTCACTTTCTGACTGCCTTTGTTTGATTGAAACTTTGTACAGCTTGCTTAGAACTGGAGTGGGGGAAGACTGTGCATCTTGTTAGCACATCATAACTAATTTAATATAGACAATATTTTTTTTTTACATTTCCAGTCTTGAAGATAACACACAAAAACACTATACCCTTCCTTTAAAGGACTGTCATATACTGCGTTACTATTTAAAGGAATTTCATTATATGTGACTGAAGAAGCCAGATTTCACCAGCAGGTGGTGCTGACATAGAATCAGAAATTTCTGATTTTTCAAAAGTGCCAGAATGATTTCAAAGTGTAAAACAGTCGGTATGGTTGAGATTTTAAGTGATGTTAGTTCAAGATAACAAGTTAGATTGTTAGGTAAAAACAGAACAGTAGACAACAGGAAACACTAAAAGACTATATCATACATTTTTTTCCCTTCTGAGTGTATGTTTATTACTGGTATTGAAAGAACCATTTTGATTTAATACTGTTTTGGTAATTTAAGTCTTGGTAAATGTACATCTGTTGCACTTGTTCAAAGTACACATACCTTAAGACTAAAGGTAGTTACATTTAGGTAAAGAAGAGAAACAAATATTTTTTGACTGTTTTTGGCCATACCATTACCACTTTTTTTTTTTTTTTTTTACAGACTATTATAACATTTTTATTTATTTTACCAGAACTTCCATTATCTGCCAGAAGAGGAGAACAAGGCACACCTGGTGAACCTGGACCAAGAGGACCACCAGGACCTGCTGGACCTCCAGGACAAGGAATGCCAGGAGCAAAAGGAAACCCCGGTCCGCCTGGCCCACCTGGATTTCCAGGTATGGGCAAGCCAGGAATGCCAGGCATGCCAGGAAAACCAGGGGGCATTGGAATAGCAGGTCCAAAGGGAGATCAGGGACCTAAAGGAGAGTATGGACAAATAGGACAGCCCGGACCACAGGGAGCTCCTGGGCCATCAGGTTTATCAGGCATTGGTAAACCAGGTGAACCAGGTTTACCAGGGCTTGCAGGGCCGAAAGGTGAGCCAGGATTTAAAGGACCACCAGGATTTCCCGGAATTGCAGGCCCAAAAGGAGATAAGGGAGTTGGGGTTCCTGGATTACCTGGACTCAAAGGCCCCCCTGGACTGCAAGGACCCCCAGGCCCATCTGGCCTTCCTGGCATTGGTAAACCAGGAATGAATGGCTTCCCTGGACCAAAGGGGCATCAAGGAAACCCTGGGCTACAAGGTCCACCTGGGCAGGAAGGACCAGTTGGTCCACCTGGGCTTCAGGGTCCACCGGGAATTCCGGGTGTTGGAAAACCAGGCCAAGATGGTCTTCCAGGTGAACTTGGATTACCAGGTGTGAAAGGTGACCAAGGACTTCCTGGTTTACCTGGAGCTCCTGGTCTTCCTGGAATTGGTAAGCCAGGTTTTCCTGGGATAAAAGGAGACCGAGGATTTGGTGGGGCACCTGGACCGATGGGACCAAAAGGTGAAAAAGGTCATGTAGGTGAACCAGGTATAGGAGGCCAACCAGGTGAGCCAGGGCCTGCAGGTCTGCCTGGGCCTATGGGACCACCAGGTGTTGCTGGTTTTCCTGGACCCAAAGGAGATCGTGGCAATGGGGGCCCTGATGGACCAACAGGACCAAAAGGTGAACCAGGAATTCAGGGGCTTCCAGGCAAACAAGGATTTCCAGGTGAGGTGGGGCCTCAAGGACTTAGAGGGTTACCAGGACCAATAGGCCCAAAAGGAGAACCTGGACACAAAGGTTTAACTGGACCACCAGGTCAACCTGGATTTCCTGGACCCAAAGGAGAAGCTGGAATGCCTGGTGACCAAGGTGTGCAAGGACCAACTGGAATTCCTGGTCTTGCAGGACCAAGTGGCCCAATTGGACCTCCAGGACTTCCAGGGCCAAAAGGAGAGCCAGGAGCACCTGGGGCACCTGGTCTACCTGGCATGGGGAAGAATGGTATACCAGGAGCCCAGGGTCCTGCAGGACAACCAGGGCCAGTAGGGCCTCCAGGACAACGTGGATTGCCAGGTCCTCCTGGGCCACCGGGTGCACCCGGGCTTCCTGCAGAAATCCCACCCACACCACAAAGCATGGGACAGTATTTACCAAACATGGGGCCTGCAATTGATGGAGTAAAATCCTATCAAGGTTACACAGGAAAGAAGGGAGGCACTGTGCCTATTCACGAAATGCCAGCATTCACAGCTGAACTGACCACTGCCTTCCCTCCAGTAGGAGAACCTATCAAATTTGAAAGACTGCTGTATAATGGTAGACAAGGCTACAATCCACACACTGGCATATTTACTTGTGAAATTCCTGGTATCTACTACTTCTCTTACCATGTCCATTGCAAAGGAGCAAACGTTTGGGTTGCACTCTATAAGAACAATGAACCATTAATGTACACATATGATGAATATAAGAAGGGCTACCTAGACCAAGCTTCAGGCAGTGCAGTGGTCCCACTGATGCTTGGGGATAAAGTATACATTCAAATGCCCTCCGATCAAGCATCTGGACTCTACGCTGGGCAGTATGTCCACTCATCATTCTCCGGATATTTATTATATCCAATGTGAATGGCAATAATGATAAAAACTCTTAAATTAATTTGGCTTTTTACTTTTTTATATCAGTAATAACTGCCTTAAACCCTCTGCTACCAGTGGCAAAAATGTTGCCAAATATGTTCCAAGCCTCTGAGGTGACAACTAACACAGACTGGCAGGTGGACCATCCTTTACCCAGGCTTCATCTTCTATCCTACTATGCACATTATATTCAGAGTGAAGAGTTTTTTGACATTGTGGACTGGTGCTGCCTTCTTTAATAGAAAAGCGTCTTGGCACATATTGCACATGAGGATCCTAGCAGACACCAGTACTAATCCATCAAATCTACAGTTTAAAATTACTCTACATAGAATACAGGGAAAAACAGCAAATGTGAAATGAGGACTTATGTTTGAAACAATTCCCAGACTCAAGAAATTGTCATTAAAGCAGAACTCCAATCATGGCAAACACTATCAATACATTATTCAGATTTTTGTTAAATGCATTTGATATATTTTAATGTGTATTTGAATAGGCCCAGTAATAATATCAGTGCTACAGCTGAGCAGAAAACCTAGTATTTCATTGTTAATATGTCCACTGTTGAATCAAATAACACTGTGTTCAAAGTCTGCGTCTAAAATTCAAACAAGCAAAAGTTGGTGGCAATGACATTAAATGGGGTTTGTTAGAGGCAATAATATTTTTTTTCTACTAATATATGCAAAAAACACAGGCAGCCAGGTATTAATACAGCATATTTATTACAATGTGTTGTTTTTTGACTGGAGTTCCTCTTTAAAAGGAATCTGTCACAAAGAAATTTTCCCAGGCCTCCGACCCCTGGTGTTCAGATATATCTTCCAAGTCGGTGTCAGTTTGCCTGCATCAGTGACTTTGCTGGTTTTAAAGATGGCCTATTTCTCAAATGCTAAATTTAACTTATGTTGGGATGGTTAAATGTATAGTAAAACAATAAATTATTACATTACTCCAGATCCCGAATACTTGCCTTTCCTTGAAAACTTTCTGCTTCAGGCATCATCCAGTGCTGCGCTCATAATGAAAAGTCTAAGTATTTACCTTGTGTAGAAAGGTAAGATCAGATTTAGTTTTGCTGATCTTCCAGATCTATTTATCAATGTTTTCAACCAAGTTTCACATTAGATTCGATCAGAATGTGGGAAGGTTGTGTAAATCTTGGTAAGTAGACCCCTTCCAATTGACCACATGTCCAGGCTTTTGGTTATGTGACCAACAGAGAAAGTCTGGAGCACAACTTTATCCGGGAAAGGTAGTCCAGCCATTCTGTTCTTAATTGGTCCATCTTGATGAGTATAGGTCTACTTTAAAGCAGTAGGATGAGCTGAACAGCTCTAATATATATAAAAGAGGGGATTAAAGGAAGGTATTTCTCTTAATGAACAATTCATTACTCGCTTTTCTTCAAATGACATACCAAACTCAGAAGTGAGTAAAACATGCACTGATGTTTTTAGAAAGAACAGAAGCTTACGTTATTTTCTTATATTTCCCAGTTATGAAGTTTAAAAAGGAGACATGATCACAATCCTAAAACTTCCAGTCATTTGTGTTATATTGTCAGAATGTAGTAAAGTAAATTGTGCTTTATAAATCCTTTGTTTTCAAATTTACAGAGCTCCTAAAATGCTCACATCCGATAGGACCAATGGAATGGCTAAAATAGATGATCTTTTTCATTTAAATATATTTTTAGACATAAAATTAAAAAAAAAATCAATAAATAAGGCATCCCCTTATGCTTGCTTTCTGTTTCTTGAAAGGTGCACAGGTCAAAAAAAAATGCAGAAAGTCACAGTATTAGAACGGCATGTGAACTCGTGGTAATGTAGCTTATTATTAAGAAAACATTGAGGTGTGGCCCATAACAAGATTCCAGGGGTTTTTTTGGGGGGTCAGAATGGTACTGAAAGTGAGCATCCTACTGCCTGCTTTGGACCACATTGCTATGTTTTTTTCATGCTCAGTTTTTTACACTTCCTAGATGTTAATGTGACATGGGGATCTGCAATGTATGTTTGTACAGAATGTATATGTACTTGTTAAGTAGAATCCTTTTTTTATTAGACCTATGTTACTGTGCTTTATGGACCATTAAACATTCCCAAATATTGAACAATCACTTGCCTATCAGTCTTTGCAAACTATACATCAATCATAGATACCTATATCAGCTTCTGTTTTTTTCTACTCTGACCCTAAAGCCCAACTCCAGGAACCTTTAAAAATTTCTATAACATCTGTTTAATTGGTGTTTTCTTATTTGATAAGCTGTCCCTACACTTTACTGAGCAGCTTTTGAAAAGTACACCAGGAACTGGACTTCTGGCTCCCAGATGCACCAGAAAGGTGATAGTGGCAGATACCAGTTCCAATGTTTTGCTTCTGCCTCCTCTGTTTTCCATATTCAAAGCACAACAGTAGATTCATCACAGCCTGTGCTTTGTGAATGGCAAAGCAAAGGAAGTTAGTGGAGGTAGAACACCAGAATCGGTGAGGGTCATGGACACCTTTTCGGTGAAGCTGGGGACTGATGTTCATTTTTGGCAGCTGCTCAGGGAGTTTAAAAACATATATATTATATGGATACCAGTGCTTTCAGTGCTGTCCACAATTTTTAAAAGTTAATTTTCACAGGAAAAATTCCATGCTGAACTTGTTATATTCTCCCCATGCTCTAACCAGATGATGAATCTAATTAAGCCCTTCAGTCCATACACTTGTGTCTTCTCTTATACGTAGATATCCAATTTGACTCCAACGTGTCTCTCTCCCACCATGTAAAAATATATATATTTTATACAGTATAATCTCCTCTAGTAAATTGACTAATAAACCAAATAATCATACTCACATAAAAATTATACTACTGTGCCAAACCTATCTCCACCACATGAAAAAACTCTGGTGTCCACCACCTCTACTCTTACCATCATCCAAACAATTCTTACATTTATGCATATTATCCTTCCTCTGTTCTTCACTTGTTGATCTACTTACCGAATGAACTGCCCAAAAAGAAAAATACTCATAGTGTAGTCATTTATATCAATAAAATAAGTGCCTCTACATAAATACACCCACATTATATTTGTGATTCATTCACCCATGTAATGTGTACCCTCACCCTGGTGCGCAATACTCCTCACCCTTCAGATCATGCACCTTACCAAATTCACATAAAACCTAGTATGTAGGAACTCCAAGGACGGCTCTCTTTAACCCAACACCATCTCACGTCCGCAATGTCGCAAAATACTCAGAAGCCATGTGAAATCAAATAGAATAAAACATAGTGCAGCAGTATCTAAAAATAGAACTATTTGCTAAAAAAAAGCTGCTTACAATGTGAAGATGAAGCTAGCAACAGCAAATCAAGCAAGAGAATATTAAAACAGGAGTTCTAGAATTTTTTACGTGTTTAAAAAAAATGAAAAAACACCATGCATCAAGTTGGGCTTTAAGGGACTCTTAACTTCATATCCTATTTTGTTTTTAAATTGTATAATGTAATTATTACGAGTGGGAACTGCAATAGTCTAATCATTTATAAATATTAACAATTGATACTTTGGTTTTCCAAAAACACCTGTATTTCCTGTAAGAACTGAATTGATAGTCTCGTTAAGTGTATTGATCTTCTGGGATACAAGATCCTGGAAGCTTGGGGTGATAGAGCCATGCATGGCAGTCTCATTATCACTGCCCCAGCAGTACCAGGAAAACTAGAAGGCAACCAAAACTTTTACAACGAGACTTCTCAAAAATGGCTTCTGAACTCCATGATTGCTGACATTTTAGCATTGCTGCCCTCTCCGTAAAGATACTTGTTGCCTTCTTGTTATTGTAACATGTTCCCTAGAGACTTTGTTAGTCAAGTATGCAAATCAGAGAAGTTAGAGGTCCTTATCAGCATACTTTTTTGAGTCAGGAACTCCAGTTAGTGAAGAATACAGCCAGGATGTCCTACGTTTTAGCAAAGTGCCTTTAAAGGTTACCGCAATCCTTGAGCCTTGGATCCATGTGAAATCACTGGATTGTCATGTACTTCTGGGTACAGTCTTTGTCAAGGACACAAGACACAGACAATTCTAAAGTTAACTGGTCCATAAAACACAGTACTGGTTTTACGTAAAGAATAAATTCACTTATGTAACATTTTAAATAGCAATATAAGTTAGAAGTAAAGTGCACTGTTCAGGAGATTTGCCAAGGTAAGGAGTGTGTGATCATTTTCTGTACTACTTTGTATGTACTGTGTATGCTGCAAATATATATTTTTTTCACATGGTAAGATTTTAGAGAAATGCTATAGAAATGCTGCTAGCAAGACATCACTAACCTCCTATAGACAATGAGCATTCAACATGATCACTATGCTACCCCACTCATCATATACTTTGCAATAGACAAACATAAAGAGAAAACATTTGTTTAAACGTGGTTTTAATACTCACCTTATCTATAGAACATTCAAACAGTTCTTTATTTGGAACACACTACATTACAAAAGCTTACAAACAAAAAAAAAAACAAAGGAAAACGAAAAACCTAAAAAAAAAATGCAGATATTTTTACTTATGCTTTAATATATAAAAATACAGATGTGTTTTCAAGTTAATGATACAAGGCTCTAATTTTACATCTGATAGGCTAGAATGTTTTCAAAATATATATTTACATAACCCCAGTTGGTTTCCTACTATGACCATATCTGAGCAAATATTACAGTAAATTATTTTTGTTTAAAAAAAAAATGGAAAAAAAAATCACTCAAGTCACATTTGCCTCAACAGACTTCCTCAAGAAATGCACAGAAGACTGTTAAATACTGTACGTTGAAAATGGTGCTAAACTTATAAAGTGAAATATGTTTAACTTAATGTAAAGATAAAAATCAATTTTTTTTGTTCCTTAAAATGTTGTTTCCTTGTGGGATCGGAGGCAATACAAATCTACACTGATATATATGTGAGCGTGATAGATACTGCTGTTTATTTCAGTGTGGAGTTAGCCTGCAAAGGAGAGAATGTTTTCAATGTAGAAGATGCAAAAACGAAACTGTTTCTAAAGAATGTTGGTGAACAATAAAGATTTTCCCCTTGAATACTGGTGGTGGCTTATTGACTTGCAACGTTAAAATTTGTAGGTTTAAAAGGGAACCTATGGTGTAATGCAGGGGTCCTCAAACTTTTTAAACAGGGGGTCAGTTCACTGTCCCTCAGACTGTTGGAGGGCCGGACTATAGTTTAAAAAAAAAACAAAAAACTATGAACAAATGTGGACACAGTACAGGAGATGACCAGAGACTGCAGACATACAACGGTGGCGGGAATACTGGGCCGGCCGCTCCATAAGATGCACAGACATTTCCCCCCAAGTGTGTTTTATGGAGCGAAATAGTGCCCCATCATTGGTGTCAGTGGGAAGAATCGTGCCCCATCATTAGTGTCAGTGGGAGGAATAGTGCCCCATCATTGTTGTCATTGGGAAGAAACGTGCCCCATCATTGGTGTCAGTGGGAAGAATCGTGCCCCATCATTGGTGTCAGTGGGAAGAATCGTGCCCCATCATTGGTGTCAGTGGGAGGAATAGTGCCCCATCATTGGTGTCAGTGGGAGGAATAGTGCCCCGTCATTGGTGTCAGTGGGGGGAGGAATAGTGCTCCATCATTGGTGTCAGTGGGGGGAGGAATAGTGCTCCATCATTAGTGTCAGTGGGGGGAGGAATAGTGCTCCATTGTTGGTGTCAGTGGGGGGAGGAATAGTGCCCCATCGTTGGTGTCAGTGTGTGTGGGGATGGAATAGTGCCCCATCGTTGGTGTCAGTGTGTGTGTGGGGGGGTAAATAGTGCCCCGTCAGTGGGGGAAGGGGATAGTGTCCCAACATTGGTGTCAGTGGGAGGAATAGTGTTCCATCGTTGGTGTCAGTGGGGGGTGGAATAGTGCCCCATCATTGGTGTCAGTGGGGGGAGGAATAGTGCCCCATCATTGGTGTCAGTGGGAGGAATAGTGCCCCATCATTGGTGTCAGTGGGAGGAATAATGCCCCATCATTAGTATCAGTGACACCAATGATGGGGCACTATTCCTCCCACTGACACCAATGACACTTAACTTGCTGACCCCTGTTCTAGCATGGTGCTTCTGCAGCCAGCATACCTGGTTGCAGCAGCAGCACCATCTGCACGGCACACTTACCTGTCAGCTGTCTTTCTTGACTCCGGCCTATTCCACACTCGATGTTCGCGGGGCTTCGCCTCCTCGCAGGTGATTGGCCGCCTGTGTGCCTTTACTGAGCTACCGTTCTGGCGCTCAATCACCGGTGAGGAGGCGGAGCCGAGCGGCAGCGCGAACATCGAGTGAGGGAGTGGCCGGAGTGAATGAAGGAGCAGCGCTTCCTGGACTGGATCGTCGTGGGACTGGGACACGGAGCAGCAGCTCCCTGCCCGCCCCTGTACTTAGTGTCCCTTCCTCACGGCAAATACGCCCCTGCCGGCGGACCAGATAAATGTCCTCGGCGGGCCACATGTGGCCCGCGGGCCGTAGTTTGAGGACCCCTGGTGTAATGCATACACATTTCAGGTGAAGTGTTTTCCTTATATCCAACTAATTCAATAAGGATCTTCACTGAACAAGTGGTGAGGTAACAGGATACAGCACCATAAGATGATCAAATCACTCAGTCTTAACTATGAATATCAGAAAGCCTTTACAAATATCCCTGTCCAATCAAACTTGGAAAAAGAGAAATTAGATGTATTCTTTTTTTTATAAATGCAAGCATTTATGGAACTCCAAACGTACACAATCGCAGCATAGGCCAGTAGTCCTTACCTTAAAGGGTAACTCAACTTCCACAAGAAAAAAACGTATTACACAAGCCATGTTGTAATTTAGTTTCAATATTTTTTTATTAATAGGAGAGAAAAAGGAGATACACTTGTGAATTAGTATATAGTAAAATACCATAGTGTAGGTACAGCATTACCACTTGAACACAATCAAACATGCACAAGAGCAGTACAAAACATATAAGAAAGCACAATTTTTTGGCCATGATGTAACTGAATGTTATTAAAAAATATATTTCCTTTTCAATCAGCAGCACTGCAATTTCAGGTAAATTTCTTTCTCTGACAAAGCTGGTGTAAATAACATCCCCAGAAATATCACTTTCTGTTTGTGTGACTGGCTCACAGATTTTCCCAGAAATCTGCATTAAGATACAAGTCACAGTTTAGGCAACCTCTGAAACAAAAATTCATATTTGGTGAGATACTCCCAAAAAGGGTTGCAGACCCTGCAACTTTCCTCTCTAGAACACTGCACATGCATCAGCTGATTAAATAATAAAAAGTAATTCCCATTCATATTCACATTCTATAAATAAACAGCTATTTTTTCTTTTACAATGGATTTTATTATAGACAACACAACAACAAAGAAACAGTCAAAAGCAAGATCACTGACACAAAAGAATAAGGTATACAATTCTTCTGATGAGGGACATAACAAATGCACTGAAGTATTGACACAGAGAGAAACTGAGTACATAAACACAATACATTATAGGATGGAATAAAACCCTATAAATTGCGTTGACAGCAAATAAGTAATGGCCAATGTGCTAGTAGGCAAAGGCCAAAGATAATCATCAAAAATCACATACAGAGGGTAGGAAAAGCAGAGCACAGAGCCTCAGTAGATGCACATCAGTACTCTACACCAAGGACTCTCAAGAAAGTCCGACAGGTATATAAAACATTGCAGGTACGATTCTCTAGGCGTATTACAATCAGTGCAAATAGCATGAAGACTAACAAAAACAGAGGAGAGAAAGAGAAAAAAATAGCAAAGAAGGAAGAAACAAGGATAGTAATGACAAAAAACGGGCTCCAGGGGGATCGCGCTAGGAAAGTTTTATATTGACAGAAGGGTCTGGTCAAATTTAGACGGTTGAGCCACATCAATCCAGGGGCACCAGATCTGCAAAAACTTTGGGTGGGTGTCTAACAGCATGGCCGTTAGCTTCTCATTAACCATTATAAAATTTATCCGGTTCTTAATGGCCGCAAAGCCAAGAAGAGGGGTTTTCCAAGCTCTCGCGATCATTAATTTGGTAGTCATAAATAGATGAGATGCCAGCTGCCGCTCAGGACGCAATAGGCCTACGAATGGTTTAAATAACCAGCGCCTCATATGGGTTGCGCTTGATATCTGTGTTTAGCATAGACCCTAATCCATAGTCTACACACCTTGAGGCAAGTCCACCAAATACGAGCCATGGTGCCTATTTGTTGACAACCCCGAAAGCAAGTCAGAGAATATGAGGGGATAAAACAAGCCAGCTGGGCAGGTGTATAATACCATCTGTAAAGGATCTTGTAGGCATTTGCTAAAATAACATCCCTTGAACATTTAGACAACGCTTGAGCCATCATCCACCAGTCTTGCTGATCTAGACAACCCCCGAGTTCCGATTGCCACTGCTGATAATAAGAGTGAATCGGGGGTGTCCTATAAGAAATAATAGAGAGAGAGAGATCAAGCCTGGTGCATGAGGCCTGCAGAGACTTTCGAAGGGAGTCAGCCTATAGGGTCCCGAATGGGCTTGTAATAATGTATTAAGAAAGTGACAGAGTTGAAGGTAGCCAAAATGCTCCCTCAACAGGATGTCATAAGAAGAACGCAGAGTCTCAAAAGTAAGTATCCGAGTAGGAGAGAGCAAGGAGTGCACATCATAGAAGCCATGAGCCGGCCACCATGCAAACTGTCCAGGTGTGTCAAGAAAACAATGGATTGTAGAGTAGACGTATCAAAGGTAAGTGAGCAGAAATGAGACCACCGGAATATTTAATGGAGTCCCAAAGTCGAAGCGTGTGCGCTAATGTCGGACTAAGAGGCGAAGGGTGACAAACGGGGAAGCCACGGCAAAGAAGAAAGTGGTGTCGGGTGGGAGTCCATCAGATCCACAGTAGCCCACAGGGGAATATTGCAAGACGTGTGAAGATGGGCTAGTGGAGCAATATTCACCGCTAGGTAGTAAGCATGAAGATTAGAGACAGACAGTCCATCCTCGGTCCTACAGGCAAATATAATTCTTTTATTAATTCTAGGACATGTGGAGCCCCAGATAAAAGATAGAAGTTTCCGTTGATGAATGCGTAATATATGCAAAGGGACCGGTAAAACCCGAAACACATAATTTAGGGAGTTAAGTCATATTGATTGCATTAATTCTGCCAAACCACGAAAGCGGGAGATGAGCCCAAGACAACATCTCCATCAAATCCTTAAAGACAGAAGGGAAATTAGCCTGATAAAGTCCTTCGTAAGACGGGGTGAGCTTAATCCCCAAATATGGCAAGGCTGAAAGCCATTGAAAAGAAAACAAAATGTTTCAGAGCTGCCAGCAGCGATGGAAAAAGGGTAATAGACATGACTTTAGATTTAGCGGGGTTGACATGAAGGCCTGAAAGAACAGCGAAGGAGTCCAGAACTGCCAATAGGTTGGGCAGAGCAATCCCCGAAATCGTAACCGACAACAATATATCGTCCGCAAACAACAACTTATGCTGAAAACCAGCTACATCTAGCCCTTTAATATCAGGATGCATACGGTAAGCTAGTGCCAGGGGTTCAAAAGCCAAAATGAATAATATGGGAGAGAGCGGGAAACCCTGTCTAGTTCCCCTATCAATTGAAAACGTTGCGGACTCAAAACCATAGTATTTAAGTTTTTCTTGAGGGCATGTATATAGCGATGAAATCCAATGCAAGAACGAAGGACCAAAACCAAAATGGTGAAAGACCGACATGAGGTAAGGCCAGGATAAGGTATCAAAGGCCTTATTAACGTCCAAGGATAAGAGCATCAGTTCAATTTTGCGGATGTGAACCTGATGTAGCTGTAAAATTCGTCTGATTGCGTCCCCTGCTTGCCTATGTTGGACAAAGCACACCTGATCTTTTTTGATCAGACGAGAAAGAAAAGAGATCAAATGAGTAGCTAAAATTTTTGTAAGGATTTTCATATTGATGTTGATAAGAGAGATTGGCCTATAATTCGCCCAAGAGGAATGTCCCAGTCCGGTTTTGGAATCATAAACACATTAGCAGTCAGCAAGTGGGGGGAAAAGGCTGAACCTCCTTTCACCGCATTAAACATGGTTGCGAGGTGAGGGACTAGAACATCAGCCAGTTTCTTATAATACAAAGCCGTGCAGCCATCGGGGCCTTGACGTTTGCTTGTCTTCAAATCGGCGATACAACGCAAGACCTCGATCCTCCGGATCCTTGTATGGGGCTCCAGCTGGCCTGAATCACCCCTCTGGTCAACAGGCGCAGCCCGCGGGGGTCCCCAATGTCAGCGGGGCCAAAGTGCTGGCCGCTGGGCCTGGGTATTGCGCAGGCAGAGTCCGGGCCTGGTGTAGGCTGTGATGGGTCTTGTAGGCTGCGATCCGCAGAGACCGGTCCCCCCAGTAATCAGTGGCTGACATCCACAGAGGTCTCTCAAGTCAGTGGGACCCAGCTATGTCCAGGATGTACATGGATTATTATAAGAGGCGGTAGAGCTCACCCCCTATGCGACCGCTCCCGCCGCCATCTTGGACACCGAAAGAAACAGCTATTTTTTTCAGAGCAGAAACAGGTAGAAATCTGCAGTTTGTTAAAATTCCTGCAATGTACATTGATCACTCAGAAGATTGTTTTTTTTTTCTCTTACTCTAAACATCATAAAATATTATTTCCACCTTTGCAGCTAATATGTTTGTTCCCAATCACACAGCATACCCAAAAATAATGTAAAAAAATATTTAACTATTCCATTGGCCAAATGTTAAAATCAAACCAAAAAGCATACAGTACAGCATCAGCCTACAGTTCCAAGCAAAAAATGGATGGGGGAAATCAGTTTATGTACAGAGAAAGTCCATAATGTAGAACACAGCCTCTCTGGAATGATCAACACTTGTATAAAAATAGGACAGGAGTGAGAGATCCAGTTAAAATGGGAGTATTATTTATTAAAATAATTAAAATAGCACACTTACACTGAAATACCTTGTACTCCACATGAGACAGGCATAGAACAGCTCACATCCATCACCAGTAGGGCTGTAGAAAGCAACTGTCCATCTCATTGACGCAAAGCTCGGCCAAGAGGAGGTACCATAGCGGCAGATGCACACATACAGCTGGTTCCCCTGTGCAGGTTCATGTCCAGCCAGCACTGGGATCATCCCAATAAAACAATATTTCATACCTTTCTAGTTGTAGAGAGGTGCCTACAAGTTGGGTCGTCGTTAGAAATTTTGGGCTGCCCAGGTGGGGAATTGTTAATGTGGGTCTGCTTTGTTCTTGGGCTATTTCAAGATCTGCTGTCCACCCTGTGGTACAAATAGGGGAAAGGCTAGTTCGAGAAGTGGGAACTGAGAGGAACGTATCTGAACAAAGTTAAAGAGTCCACGCACGAAGATGTAACGAATAGCAACCCGCCAGCGCCTACACCAGGGAACCTACCAGTAATGTACCCTTCCAGAAATGGACTCCTACCTGTTGAGGTATGCCTGGGTAGCCTAGAGATGCTAGTTTTGGACTTGTGCACTGATTGACTGTGCCAATGCAAAAATTACCTGTAAAGTTCTGTTAACCATTCCCAAGCCTGGTCTGAAGTTATTCTGAAGGGGTACTGTCAGGGACTGCGGGTCTCGCCGCGGCACACAGGTCTGCGCATGCGCAGATTTCCTAGGCACACTAATGTGCAGGCACTAGGACCTGGGCATCGGCGGCGGCAATAGCGGCCGCGCATGCGCACTCGCGCACCTGGCACCAATGATGGTGCAGGGGACACTATTTAAACTGGCCAGGCGGTGATCAGGTCGCCGCAAGGTCTAGTTCCTGTACCTGTGTTTCTGAAGTGTGTTCCTGTTGCCGATCCTGCTTGTCCTGATTTGTGTTGACCTTCTCCTGCTGTGACCCCCAGCTCGTCCCTGACTACTCTTCTGCCTGTTGTTATATTACTATTGGACCTCCCATTGCTGAACCTTGGCTCATGACCCGGCTACTCTCTGTCTACTGCTTGGTACCTACCTGCCTCCACCGTTACCGACCCGGCTAGTCTGACTACGCTCATTCCTGACTGTCATCAATCCATCCCGCTCGAGACCTGGACTTGTCAGCCTCTTCACATCAGGCTCACCCCCGGCACATACCCTCGGCGGGACCCCTCTACCACAGTTGGGTGCACTCAGGGGTCGCGACCTGGTTTCAGTCTTGCACCAAGTCCATCCCCACCATCAGGGGCTCTGGTGAAAAGGCAGACTTGGACTTAGACTCCGCATCCTGGGGAATCCCGTTCTATGGATCTGACAGGTGCATGGTGGTAATGGCATATCAAAGAACAGAGCCTGTATGCACACAAATGGGGGTGAAATAGAGAACATGCCATTGCCATGGGAAACCAAGGAAAAAGGGATGACAGACAGTGGGAGAGCAGTTTCAGCATGGGTGACAGATCTAATGCATAGTGAGGGAAACGGTTTGCTGCCTACCTCCCAAGTGCCCCAGTAAACAGAACCGAATCCGCATGGCAGAGACCCTAGGGACCTAGCCTCAAGTACAGGAGGAGTTAATCAAGTTGTGCACGCAAGTGGGTTTTCACAGAACCTGTGACTATCATTCGGAGGAGCAACGGGACATTGCTCTAAGGTGCCTCCTTCAAAATGTCGCATTCCAAATGGGTGTATCATGAAACGATATGACACATACAGTAAAGCCACTGGTTATTGTACAAATGCATCAGGGTTTATGGCCTGCTAACGGAACCGACTCCAGACTGCGCTTGAGTACTTACGTTAGACTACCGTTTCCCTGTCTGAACACCGACAACAGACGCCACAGCAGACCATACAAGACTAGACGACACCAGTCTTAAAGTAAACCAAGATTTAGACTAGTTTATTTGAACACAGATACAAGATATATACACTTAGGGGACAATCCCCCCTCCCTGTGTAATGACACAGGGCGGGGCAATCTACATTTAGTAACAAGAGACACACAGGTATTCAAACTTCACACCAGCAGACAGTCCCATCAGGAGGAAGGGCTTCTGGGGACACCCCCCCCCCACTAAGCTCTAATACACATAAACACATACAGTTGTGTTCAAAATAATAGCAGTCAGACATCACTAACCTGATCAATCACTGTTTTTGCTAGAAATGATATTTCTACATGGCAAATAATTCACTAGCAGGTGTAGTAGAGTAATAGAAATCCAACAGACCCAACAGTCATGACATGCATGCTGCTGATTCTGTGCAATGGAATCACTAATTGAAAGGGGCATGTTCAAAATAATAGCAGTGTGGAGTTCTATTAGTGAGGTCATTCATTCTTTGAAAAACAGGTGGCAATTATTGCCCTTATTTAAGGAAAGAAGGCAGCAAATGTTGTACATGCTGGTTACAGTGCATTTCTCTCTGAAATTCTGAGAAAAATGGGTGGTTCCAGACATTGTTCAGAAGAACAGCGTACCTTGATTAAAAAGTTGATTGGAGAGGGGAAAACATATAAAGAAGTGCAGAAAATGATAGGCTGCTCAGCTAAAATGATCGCAAATGCTTTAAAATGGCAACCAAAACCTGAAAGACGTGGAAGAAAGCGAAAAACTACCATTCGAATGGATAGAAAAATAGCCAAACTGGCAAGGACTCAGCCAACAATCAGCTTCAGGAAGATCAAAGAAGGTCTAAAGTTAGCTGTGAGTACTGTTACAATTAGAAGACGCCTATGTGAAGCCAAGCTATCTGCAAGAAGTCCCCGGAAAGTCCCACTGTTGAAAAAAAGACATGTGCTGAAGAGGTTACAATTTGCCAAAGAGCACATTGACTGGCCTAAAGAGAAATGGCGCAATATTTTGTGGACTGATGAAAGTAAGAATGTTCTTTTAGTGTCTAGTGGCCGGAGACAGTTTGTCAGATGACCCCCAAACACTGAATTCAAGCCACAGTACACTGTGAAGACAGTGAAGCATGGTTGCGCAAGCATCATGATATGGGGATGTTTCTCATCAGAATACTTGAAAACTTGAAGGTCATGCTGCCTTATGCTGAAGAGAAAATGCCCTTGAAATGGGTGTTCCAACAAGACAACGACCCCAAACACACCAGTAAACGTGCAACACGTTGGTTCCAGACCAACAAGATTGTCGTTATGGAGTGGCCAGCCCAATCCCCGGATCTTAATCCAGTAGAAAACTTGTGGGGTGACATCAAAAAATGCAGTTTCTCAGGCAAAACCAAGAAATAGAGAACTGTGGAATGTAGTCCAATCATCCTGGGCTGGAATACCTGTTCACAGGTGCCAGAAGTTGGTTGACTCCATGCAACACAGATGTACAGCAGTTCTCAGAAACAGTGCTTATACTAATATTAATTAAGTGATTCATAGCAAAGCAAAATCTTCAAACATTTTTCAGTTTATATAGTGAATGTTTGAGTTTGTAAAGAAGAATACAAACGCTGCTATTTTTTTTGAACAGTCTAATATTCACTTTTCTTCAATTTTTTTAGAGGAACAACACAAATTTGATATATTTTTCTTCATGTTTTGATTTGGAATAGAATGTGTAGTGTTCCCAATGCATTTGTGTGTATTGAAATAAAAGCTATTAGAAGCATTTTAAGCTGTATTCACTTTTTTCAACACACTGCTATTATTTTGAACACAACTGTATATCCCATAATAGTTTGCTCCCAAACCAGACAGACAATAGAACAATGGGATGCAGCTACATAACAAAGCCCACACAATATTAGGACAGATCACCCTGTACCCCTAACAGGTACAGGGTGACTAACACATAATAGGGATATGGGGAGCTGAGACAGGGGTCTCCCCCACTTCTCCAAAGTGAGCTGGGTTCCATGGGCCCCCCACCCAAAGTGACTCCCGTCACATATCTCCCCTTTTGGCAGGAGACTAACGTAGGAGGAGGCCCCGAATGGGTTGACTCCGAAATTAGTCTGTACTTCTAGTCCCCCAATGCCAGCACCCACACAGTACCCCAAGCAAATTGTCCCACACAAAGCATTACTCACCCAGCCAACCTCTGCCTCTCTCGTAGAACATACCCGCCGCTGAGAAGTACGGACTGGTCCTTTTTCCTGAAGCCCTCTCAGCCGCTGGAGAGAAGACAGGGTGGCTGGGCCGACTCCATCATGCTGTTGAGGATCTGGGCCACCTGCCCAGCATCCCTGGGGTATCCAGGTGGTGACTGTAGTCTCATCCACGTGGACTTGATGGACATCCCCCAGTGTTCTCAAAGTAAGGCTGACATCCTCCTGTCCCAATGCCAGACCCTTTTCTGGGGTTGTGTCAGTGGAGACCGAAGTCCCATCCACAGACATCAGCTCAAGCTGCAGTTGTGAGGTGCCGATTGCAACCTCTTCCTGTAGCTCCTGCTGATTGTTGTAGGCAGAGGTCAACAACGCCATGCCCTCATGCCAGCTATTCTGCTGGAGGTGCGCTGGCTAGTTCCTCCTCAGCAGAAAAGTCAATCAAATCCCCAGTCTTTGGAACTGGTGTCTGGGTATAGGGGTTCACCATCTCCTGTCCGTGGAACCCAGAAGATGTTACCAGTGCTGGGCAGAGTTCAGCAATGTTTGGCCCTATTGTCAGCTCTTCTGCTGGAGGTTTACCAGGTTGTTTTTCCTCAGCAGAGAAGTCTATCAAATCCCCAGTCTCTGGAACTGGTGTCTGGGAATAGGGGTTTACCATCTCCTGTCTGTGGAACCCAGAAGATGTTACCAGTGCTGGGCAGAGGCTAGCAGAGCTCTGCCCTTTTGTCAGCACTTCAGGTTTGGGGACAGCAATCTCTGGAATTTCCACTGCCGATTCTTGGTCATGCTGCTGAACATGTTTTAGCAGTTGCCTGTATGCCCTTTCCAGATGTTGTTCTTTCATCAGCAGGTATTCCAGATCTGGCTGAAGCTCTGAGACCCCTGTGAGACCGAGCATAACCTCTCTGTCTTCTCGCAGGTCCTCAAGAGTAGGTTCTCCATCGCCAAACACAAAATGATCTATAAGGCTCTCCCACAGCAATCCAGGGCCACCAAAGTCATATCCCTCCAGAGAGCATTCTGTTGTCACCCCTAAATATTTCTGCTCTGCGTACCATTGCAGAGCCCAATATCGGTTGTCCAGCTCTATCTCCTGCTAGTCCAGCCTGTCAAACTCAGTCACCAATTGCTCCTGGGGTTGCTTTCCCAGGAATCACATCCGTAACTTCCGATGGTCCCTGGCCAGTTGCCCTGGGGTTGGATAGCATTTGCCCTTGTACATACCAGCAACCTGTAGGGCTCCATTCCAAAGCACCACCCGAATCCGCTGGCTGAGCTCCAGGTACTCATCCGCAGTCACAGTCCTGGGGTATGTTGCAAGAACGATCCGCAGCAGCCCCGGGAACTCTGATGCCAGGTCCATATCTCTGCTGGGGTGACCGACATCTACTTTCCTGATCTTGAATCCTGGTGGTGGTTTGGGGCGTGTTCACAGCTTGGAAGCACAATCCCACCGCTTGCCACCAATGTAACAGAACCGATCCCTGCACTTGGGTACTTCCATTAGACTACTGCTTCCCTGTCCGAACACCGACAACAGACACCACAGCAGACCATATAAGACTAGACAACACCAGTCTTGACGTAAACCAGGAGGTAGTCTAGTTTATTTGAACAGAGATACAAGATATATACACTTAGGGGACAATCCCCCCTCCCTGCATAATGACACAGGGTGGGGCAATCTACATTTAGTAACAGGAGACACACAGGTATACAAACTTCACACCAGCAGTCCCATCGGGAGGGAGGGCTGCTGGAGACCCCCCCCCCATCACTAATCTAATACACAAAAACACATATATCCCATAATAGTTTGTTCCCAAATAAGACAGGCAATAGAACAATGGGATGCAGCCACATAAAGCCCACACAATATTAGGACAGATCACTGTACCCCTAACAGGTACAGGGTGACTTGCACATAATAGGGATATGGGGAGCTGAGACAGGGGTCTCCCCACCTCTCCAAAATGAGCTGGGTTCCATGGGCCCCCCACCCAAAGTGACTTCCGTCACATATCTCCCCTTTCGGCAGGAGACTTACGTAGGAGGAGACCCCAAACGGGTTGACTCCGAAATTAGTCTGTACTTCTAGTCCCCCAATGCCAGCACCCACACAGTACCCGTCACAGCCTGCTTCTAATTTGGGGTGCTGCCTTAATGTTGCAGTCACATGAACATGGCCCTGCTTTGGCCCAGGCATTAGCAAGTGCAAACAATGAAGAGTTGGGAGTAGGAAGAGAGAGAGGAAAAGGCCTTGTGTGCAGGTTTATACATAGGACTCTATTCGCAGCTTGTACTGTTCAAAAGGTGCTTATTTAGGGACTCTATAGGGACAGATTGGTTTAAAAGAGCTTTAACTTACAATGCAGAACCCAAGCCCTGATGTTTTTCACCCTTTGTTAGGACAGGCAGTGTGCACATTTAGTTTACAATTGATACTGACAGGGTAATTAGGGTAAACGCTCCAGAACCCTGCTTAACATCACACAGACAGGGAAAGCTGAGTTCTGATTTTTCAGTTTTGGTGTTTTCAGAAGAGATCAAGAAAAATGGTAATTGTCAAGTTTTAAATATTTTTATGCTATGCAAATGGCAAAGGATTACCAGTCCTTAAATGTGGTGGCTAAGTTAATTTTACTTTTCACACTTTCAGCAAGTACAGAAAATAAATGTTGATCCTGCCAGAAATGCAGTGCCCTTGTCACATCCTGTGAAATGAAACCAAAAATATCCTCATCTTTCTTGTGTAAACTACTAGTCCTATCAATCCACCATGCAATGGAACATGTGTGACAATCATGGTGGTCCCTAGAGATAAAGTAGAGAAATAATTGTGGACATAAAGTGTGTTATTCGCAAGATCACATAAAGGGGAAAAAGCCCTTTATGAAAGAAGAAAACAAATCCAGCCACCACATACCCAATAATATACCCGACAACACCTTGCCATGCCTCACTGGGTTTTTGTGTGGCATAGGCGCAGTAAAGGCTTCTGACAATTTGATCATGCAGCTCATTTTTGTTCAAGTATCTTTGTAATAAAACAACCACAGAGCAGCCTTTGATTATCCTGAGGTTACTTGTGGGTTTTTCTTTGTATCCCTAACAAATGTTCCACTTCTTAAAAAGTGATTGAACAGTACTGACTGGCATATTCAAAACTTTGGATATCTGTTTATATCTTTTTCCATCTTTATAAAGTTTCATTACCTTGTTACACAGATCTTTTGACAGTTCTTTTTCTGATCCCCATTGCTTAGTATCTAGCCTGCTCAGTGCATTCACGTAGAACTAAAAAAAAAAACGTATTAACTATTTATACACAAACACTTATTGCAATTTAAAACACCACAGAGGAAAAAAATTAACCTTTAATTGCCATTTTAACCCGTGTGTCTGTACCTAGGCCAAAAATTCCAGAGTATGTAAACTTTTGATCAGGGCCATTTGGGTGATTTCTTTTATCATTGTGATTTTAAAAGAAGCCAAAAAACTATGGGATAATAAATGGCTTCATATGATCATCATCCTTCTATAAAAGACAGTTTTTGGCATGGTCAGTCATATTTTCAATACCAATGTTAAAATTTCACGATTTCTGCCAGGGTATGCAAACTTTTAAGCACAACTGTACATATAGCAAAAGAGACATCTGGGTCAACATATCTAAAAAAAAAAAGCACAAGAAAAACAAAATAAACTGGTTGTTCTGGGCATTTTTCCAGCACATTCCCCTTTGGCTTCATGGACAAAATGGCTTCCTGCTATGTATTGGGATTGATGAAAACCCTTATGTACAAAACGCTGTGTAAATAATTCCCACAATTAATGGAAGGTTTAAAGAGGAACCTTTATTTGTATTTTCATGTTTACATATATACAGAACAAATGTGCTTCAGTGTTTTTTAAAATCTATTTTTTTTACAAGATTTATTAAGACTTTACATGAAACAATATATAAACATATTCTCTAGAAACAATCTTTCAGTTATTCCAATCATGCATTACATAAAGTAAACCGCTCAAAAATCTGGAGAATTCAAATTGAGTTTGAAGAAAAAAAAAAAAAATATAAATTTGAGATCATCTTCCATGAAAATCAAAAGCCAAAATTATCGGTAGATCCAGAGGTGTAGAAAACGTAACCACTTCCGCACCGCTCTATAGCAAAAATACTGCTACAGAGCAGCACGGGTGCGCAAAATCACATATATAGGTGTGATTTTGCTGTTCCGGGTAGGGGGCATGCACGCGCCCTACCCGCACCGCCATTCGCGGCCTCGGCTGTCAATCACCGGGCACCCAGCGACTTTCGAGGATTTCCGATGGGTGAGAGGCCTGTATGTAAACAATACAGATCTCTCCCCTGTCAGCTCCTGCATACTGCTTTGTATGGCTCTGCATAGCACAGCTCATATAGTAAAACAGCACAGTTAACCCTTTGATCGCTCCACATGTTAACCCCTTCCTGCCCAGTGCCATTAGTATAGTGTCAGTGCTTTTTATTAGCACTGATCACTATATTGGTGTCACTGGGGATGGCAGTGACACCAAGTCAGTTCCCACCAGTGTCAGAATTCCCACTGCAGTCCCGCTATAAGTCACTGATCACCACCATTCCTAGTTAGAAAAAAAAACAGTATATTTACCATTTGTAAACGCTATAACTTTCACATAAACAAATAAATTTACACATATTGGTATTTTTTTTTTTTTTTGCAAAGACATGTAGCAGAATACATTTTGGCATAAATTTGATTTGTTTACTGGACATGTTTAATAGCAAAAAGTAAAATATAGTGTTTTCTCAAAATTGTCAATAATAGTGCAAAAAATAAAAAATGCACAGGCGATCAAATGCCACCAAAAGAAAGCTCAATTCGTGGGGAAAAAGACCTAAATTTCATTTGGGTACAGCATTGCATGACCGCGCAATTGTCAAAGTAACGCAGCGCCGTAATGCAAATACTGGCCTGGTCAGGAAGGAGAGTAAATCCTCAGGAGGGCAAGTGGTTAAATGGCAGAGGAAAGATTTTTTTTTATTTTTTAAAGGGCCTTAACTATCGCTTTAAAGCTGAACTCCAAGTACAAAAACTTTTATTGTTTTTGTAGTATTAAACCCAAAAGCAAACATTATATTGCAGCTTATTAAGCTAATTAATTTTTAGATGTGAGGTCTTTTTTTTAGACTTTTTTGCTTTAATTTCATCTTGTGATTCAGCCAGTGAGTCTGTTTTTCAAAAGAACAAGCTCTCTTGCAAATCTGTCATTTACAGGGATGAAACAAACCATTTAGCACAAGCAGAAGTGCTTACAGTGATCAGCTTTTATGTTATGTAAAACCTTTATCCCAAAAGGGAAAAAAACTGTTTAATGTTACTGTTCATAAAGTGTTAGCTGGAGCTTGGATTCAATTTGTTAGTGTATTTAAATCTCCTAGTACACATAACACTCCCCTCCCCCACAGACCGACAATGCTGCTGTCCAAAGCTGTCCCCTGTGCTCCTTCATCTAGACTGGAGGCACTTTGAAACAAAGAAGTGTGTTATTGGTCACATCATCAAGTAAAAATAGAGCGAAATAGCCTAAAAAAATAGAAAACAAATGCAGCCCCCACATCTGATTGGTAAAATGCAAATATATTACATTTTTGGTTTTGGGACTAATACCGCTTGGCTATAATCCTCAGTAGCCGCAAAGGACGTAAATGCACATAATGTTCACCAAATACATTTGTAAACCCAGTTATTACATAATAAAAGTAACATCACCAGTGGGCTGTACATAGCCTGTACTGAGAGCAGAGCTGTAGGAGGGACCCAATAGGCCCCACCCACTACAGGCTGCCTGCAGAAGACTACGAGGAGGGGAGAACAAAGACCAGACGAGTCACCCTTCACAGAGACAGCAGCAGTGTCTGTACAGTGGCAACATTTCATGCCAAATTTATTTATTTCAGGTACTTATATAGCGCCATCAATTTACGCAGCGCTTTACATATATATTGTACATTCACATCAGTCCCTAACCCTAAAGGGGCGTACAATCTAAGGTCCCTAACTTACATTCATACATACACATACTAGGGACAATTTAGACAGGATCCAATTAACCTTCCAGCATGTCTTTGGAGTGTGGGAGGAAACCAGAGTACCCAGAGGAAACCCACGCAGGCACAGGGAGAACATGCAAAATCCAGGCAGGTGGTGCCATGGTTGGGATTTGAACCAACGACCCTAGTACTCCCAGGCCGAAGCGCTAACCACTTAGCCACTGTGCTGCCCATGCTGCACAGATCTGGGAGAAGTACATGAAGCACACCAAGATTCAAGTAGGAACACACAGGATTTTTGTATTTAGACAATATTTCTTTATCCCAGAGTTCAGCTTTAAAGTGCACATCAAGGCAATATGAGAAAAAAATATTCAGTGCATCTCTGCAGTACATGCACATTTCCCAATGTTTTATCCCTTGAGGCTAGGTTCACACTGCACTGAACCACACCGCATTTCTGTGCAAATCACTTGCGAATTGTGCACAGTGCGATTTGAGCCATGTATGGCTCAAATCACACCACATCCACACCAAAAAAGTGCAGGACCCTTTTTTGGGTCCGCACTAGAATCAGATCGCATAGGTAGTCACACCCAGGGTGTGATTCTGATGCAGTGTGGAATTTGCACAAACGCTGCGAATTCCAGACCGCATCAGTGTGAACTCAGTCTATGAATTCACACATGTGCAGTGTAGATTGAAGCTCAGGTTTCACAGCTAATTGATACAGTAGTTGTTCAGCAGTTCATGTCAGGTTTACATCAGGTTCAGGTCAGGATCTTATCCTGCTGCGGTAGAGGAACGGTTCCCATAGAAGTCAATAGCCTGTAATCTGCACCTGAACCTGAAGCCACTGCTCAGAAATCGGACATGACTCTTTTTAAAACCTGCATTGAAACTGCACCGCCAGTGCACCGGACATATGTGAACAGGCACCATAGGAAGCAATGGTATTTCACATGTCATGCAGATTGGATGCGGTTCAAACCACATCCAATCCACATATACAGTTGTGTTCAAAATAATAGCAGGCAGACATCACTAACCTGATCAATCACTGTTTTTGGTAGAAATGATATTTCTACATGACAAATAATTTACTAGCAGGTGTAGTAGAGTAATAGAAATCCAACAGACCCAACAGTCATGACATGCCTGTTGCTGATTCTGTGTAATTGAATCACTAATTGAAAGGGGCATGTTCAAAATAATAGCAGTGTGGAGTTCTATTAGTGAGGTCCTTCATTCTTTGAAAAACAGGTGGCAATTATTGCCCTTATTTAAGGAAGGAAGGCAGCAAATGTTGTACATGCTGGTTACAGTGCATTTCTCTCTGAAATTCTGAGGAAAATGGGTTGTTCCAGACATTTTCAGAAGAACAGCGTTCCTTGATTAAAAAGGTGATTGGAGAGGGGAAAACATATAAAGAAGTGCAGAAAATGATAGGCTGCTCAGCTAAAATGATCGCAAATGCTTTAAAATGGAAACCAAAACATGAAAGACGTGGAAGAAAGCGAAAAACTACCATTCGAATGGATAGAAGAATAGCCAAAATGGCAAGGACTCAGCCAACAATCAGCTCCAGGAAGATCAAAGAAGGTCTAAAGTTACCTGTGAGTACTGTTACAATTAGAAGACGCCTATGTGAAGCCAAGCTATCTGCAAGAAGCCCCCGCAAAGTCCCACTGTTGAAAAAAAGACATGTGCTGAAGAGGTTACAATTTGCCAAAGAGCACATTGACTGGCCTAAAGAGAAATGGCGCAATATTTTGTGGACTGATGATAGTAAGAATGTTCTTTTAGTGTCTAGTGGCCGGAGACAGTTTGTCAGACGACCCCCAAACACTGAATTCAAGCCACAGTACACTGTGAAGACAGTGAAGCATGGTTGCGCAAGCATCATGATATGGGGATGTTTCTCATCAGAATACTTGAAAACTTGAAGGTCATGCTGCCTTATGCTGAAGAGGAAATGCCCTTGAAATGGGTGTTCCAACAAGACAATGACCCCAAACACACCAGTAAACGTGCAACATGTTGGTTCCAGACCAACAAGATTGACGTTATGGAGTGGCCAGCCCAATCCCCGGATCTTAATCCAGTAGAAAACTTGTGGGGTGACATAAAAAATGTAGTTTCTGAGGCAAAACCAAGAAATAGAGAAGAACTGTGGAATGTAGTCCAATCATCCTGGGCTGGAATACCTGTTCACAGGTGCCAGAAGTTGGTTGACTCCATGCAACACAGATGTACAGCAGTTCTCAGAAACAGTGCTTATACAACTAAATATTAATTAAGTGATTCAAAGGAAAGCAAAATCTTCAAACATTTTTCAGTTTATATAGTGAATGTTTGAGTTTGTAAAGAAGAATACAAACACTGCTATTTTTTGAACAGTCTAATATTCACTTTTCTTCAATTTTGTTTTAGAGGAACAACACAAATTTGATATATTTTTCTTCATGTTTTGATTTGGAATATAATATGTAGTGTTCCCAATGCATTTGTGTGTATGGAAAAAAAAGCTATTAGAAGGATTTTGAGCTTTATTCACTTTTTTTAATGCACTGCTATTATTTTGAACACAACTGTATGTGAACGGGCACTTAAAGTGGAGTTCCACTCACCCTGTCAAAAAATAAAAGTCAGCAGCTACAATATCTGTAGCTGCTGACTGTTAAAAAAGAGCCACTCACCTCTCCCTCAGTTTGTCCTCTGCAGCCCGTTTCACCGGCTGTCCTGTATTACAGGCCAGCATCTTTAGTGAGGGTACCCGGCTGTGATAGTTTGCGGCTTCACAGCAGGGTGCCCACTGCGCATGCGCGAGTAGCGCTGTGCTTCATGAATGGTCCTGTAGTCTTCTGGGACCTGTCACGTGTCCCATAAGACTACAGGAACGGAAGTCACCAAGGCAATCAGACCGGACGTGGGAGCAGGTACCTGTCAAATTCAGGTACCCGCTCCTCCCCCCCACCCCCAAAGGTGCCAATCCTTAATGGGGAGCAGACCTTAAAGAGGAACTTCCCCTTTTGGGTGGAGCTCCACTTTAAGGATCGTGCAGATGTAGAAAATACCTGTTGATCTTCCTGAGCAGCTCTTAGTCCTGCTGTGGGCTGCCAAAACACAGCAGTTTTGTAGACTGAGTGGAGTCAGCCCTGCTTGTTGTCTTTTGCTATACTACTTAACCATTCCTGCTCTTAGCTCTCTTCAGGATAAAGAGAACACAGGACAGCTCTGAATTTCTGACAGGATCAACAGGTTTTTTTCAGTTATCAAAAAGATATAGCAAAGCACTTCCAGGGGAATATTAAACAAAGGGGCAAAGTTTACATACACTTCAATTCATATGCACGTTGCTGCACATGTTGAGTTTTGTCCTGTCTCTTCAGCCCAATGGGAAGGCTAGCCTCACTGACCAATAGTGTGCTTCAGGAGGTGGGGTCAAATGTGACTTTTATATAAAGTAAGATCTGCATCTGACTAGAGTTCCCAAAACCTATGGCTCTACCGGTTGTTTTACATGGGCTTGTCACTGAAGATAACCTCTACATATGTGGTCTTCCATCATTTGCAGTCTGAATTTCCCAGCTTAGTAAAGGGTTTTACTTTAAAATGAGCAACAAAAAAAAAAGAATATTGCCAACTCTCATAACTAGCTGCAAACGTTTTAATGGTCCCATCTTTTATTGATTTAATAGAAAATTAGTTTGTCACACCAGTACTTTAAAAGGTAATTTTTAACATATAGTCAGTCACATATTTGAAGAAACCAGATTTATTACAATGTTTAAGGCACTTTGGAAGATCATATGTCATCTTATGATATGGCTTCTGCAGAACTCCTGAGGTTGCTGCATTGTGTTTGTATAAAGAGGGGTGCACTCTAAATATAGGGAAATGGAAACGAAGGTGCTTCCCTATGCCGATTCCAGATCTGCTTTTTTTTTCAGTATATGTAATAGCTTTTGTGTTACCATAGTACATTTCTGAAGCATTTGTGATTCCATTTCTTCTTTAACCACTTGCCCACTGCCCTATTGTAGATGTACTGCTACAAGGCGGCAGGGCTGCGCAAAATCACGTGTATATATATATATATATATATATATGTGATTTGCATTTCCAGGCCTTACCAGTGCCGCCATTATTGACTATGGATGTCAATCACCTGGTCCCAGCCAGAGATTCCCTAGCGGCACCCAGCGATCATCGGGGAAAGCTGACAGGGGAGAGACCTGTGTGTAAACAACACAAGTATCTCTCCTGCCAGCAAGGACATGTTGCTTGCATTTCGCTGCACAGCAGAGAAATACAAAGCAGCATGTCTCCATAGTAAAACAGTAAACAGCACACATAGTAAAATCCACACTGCATTTATGAAGAAATTAGATTTTTTTACATTTTTTATTGGATGTTTTATAGCAAAAAGTTTTTTCCCCCAAAATTGTTGGTCTTTTTTTGTTTATAGCGCAAGAAATAAAAAACACAGACGTGATCAAATAAAAAAAAAAGGACATAAATTTAATTTATGTACAGCATTGCATGACAGCGCAATTGTCAAAGTAATGCAGTGCTGTATCACTAAAAATGGCCTGGTCAGAAATGGGGTAAATCCTCTGGAGGGCAAGTGATTAATGATAATATGTGACAAGAGTCACTGCTTTTATTGCATTGCACGTGTTGATGAACATTGTGTCAATTTGGGTTTTTTAACACACTACATGTACTTGTGGGTTGTTTTTTTTTTTTTTTTTTTTACAACAGTAGCCAAAATTCATTATCGTTCCTTCCTTGGCATGTGCTATACTGCATTGTAACGTTGTGCTGTGATTTATTTCAACATGTTCCATTTTCACCCACCACACACCAACATGCACTGGAAACAAAAGGACTGTTATTGCATTGGTCCTGTGCTGAGCAATGCAGATGAAGGCATTTGGCGTGAATGGGCCTTAAATTAACATTAAATTAAATAAGTCTCTGGCTTAGCTGATAAGACATTGTCAATAAACTGAATTACATAGCCAGGACCAATTAGGAAAATGAACAAAAGCAAAATTATTATTCCATCAAGCGCACTCAGGACTGGGCTTTGCAATAAGTAGTACATTCCATACCACTTCAAACAAAGCACTTACAGATGACAGACAAACTGGAATTAAAAGAGGAGTTCAGGAATTAAAAAAAAACAATTATACTCACCTAGGTGGATGCACCGTTGATGTATGCTGCATCTGTCCCCTGCTGACTCTAAGAACAAGAACTGAGCGATTAAACACAGCTAATTGCTCTGTTCTCCATCTTCAGTCTGCAGAGAGAGACGGTGACAGTTAGTCACTGGCTCTCCACTCTGCCCCTCCAGAGCTCACTGGAGAGCTGGGCTGTGGAGGGCTTGGGAGCGACGACTCAGGCTCTCAGCAGTTCACTGAGAGGCTGAACCAGCTGCCGATCTAGGCATCTGGGTGGATCCCGACTGTAAAGTCAGGATCTTTCCTGAGCCTGGACCGGCTGAGTGACGTCAGCTGACAGTAGCCTTTAGCCCACTGTAAGCTGAAAATGGGTCACAGGAGTCCAGAACAAAGTGCACTGCTGTGACCCATAGAAGAAGCAGGGCCAAAATAGCTTTCATACTCTGTACTGGGAAAGTGTCATGATTTGGGCTCAGTACTTATGTGATATGTCAGGCACTTTGTAAGGTTCTTTAATCCATTTTTGGAGGGGCTACAAAACTAGGACCTTCTAAGAAAAACCCACTGCTGACTGCATACATGCTGAGCACCATACTGGTGATGGATTTTGTTGTGTCACAAAACTGTCAGATTTTGATTAGCTAAACTGCCCCTAGAACATCTTGCAAAAACAAAAACAAACAGGTCCAAATTTGTGATCCCAACAACCAGAAGATATGTTTTGCCTTCGGCACCCCTGTCCTGCTGTTGTATAGCATTTGTTGGTTGCAGTCTGACCATAAAAACTGAATACTTTCCTTAGGGAATAATTTCATTTTTAAGCACACCTTTTAAGTGCTTTTAGCTGTGTATGGGGCACCCTCTGATGCCACACTTTTTTTTTCTAGTTGACCTGTCCTCCTCAGTTCTGTGTAGTTACGGTCGAAGAAAGCTCAGTGGAAGTACCAACATTCTGAAAGCCGGTATTAGCATAGCATTAATCATTCCCCAAATTTGGCAAGGGTTGGGTCTGGTAACAAGTTGTTCTGGCACGAAACACTTCACAAAAGGATGAAGCACCCACATTTGCATTGTAACCTTATAACATCAGGAGACTATAAAAAGCAGAGGGGAAGCAGAAGGCAAGCTAAAAGGAAACTGGAATGGAGCTTTCTATGCACTGTTCTTTTGTTGCTGCTTTTATGTTCACTACAATTTATTTACATCAGATTCAGTTTACAGTTCAAAACACCCTATCACTTACAGCCCCATTGGTAACACAGGCACTTTAATCCAATCCTCAAAGAATGAGTACAGGCAGATGTTGACTGTTCAAGAAGAATGAGAGAAAGTTTGTGGCACAACCCTGTTCTAATAGCATAATACTATCCCTTGGTGCCCTGGGGTCTAGAACACATTAATCTTCCAGGTTACATAACTGAAGGTGTGAATTCTTATTGTAAACATGGGAACAGAGATGTAAAAATGATAGTTGCTCCAGTTTGATGTACAGTAGTTAGCCTCTTTCATGTACTTTTGTGAACTATTATTTCTCCTTTTCAAAAATGTGTGCCTCACTGTCCTTGAAAGAATGTCTATTTTCCTTGAGGTGTAGGAAGCAGAGTATGTCCTCTATGTAAAAGCTGTGGAAAATATATCTTAAAGATTATGTAAACTGAACATTTCATATTCCTGATATGTGCCTGCGGTACCATGTACTTTTGTGAAAAAAAGGATCCTGTTCTCTTTGTACTGCTTCCTTTGTGTGAAATCCCTGGTGTTCCTGCAAGTTCCTCTGCGTTCCTATTAAAAACTGACCACGCTAAGCAGGAGAGCACAATGTGGTCAGTTCTCTAGCTGTGCAGGGAACCCAGCCTGCTCTCCTCCAATGATCAGATTTCTGCTGACACCCATACCCACACAGCCATTCACTAGAAAGATCAGTGTACTGCTGTTTCTCCAACCTAGCTCTTGCAGCCAAGAACAAAGGAAATGTGATCTTTTATATATAAAAATAAAAAAAAAAAAGGAAAAAAGTGTATATAATTTTTTTTAAATAAATCTATACACAAATGTTTTGCCTTTCATTTAAAATGTTAAAGTGAATGGGTTGTTTTACAAGGTGAAGGTTTACAATCACTTTAAAAACATAAAAAAGGCCAAAATCGAGAACATTTAAGAAAACAAAATGATTCACAAAATTGGAGAACAGAGCAGGCCAATTCCTTCTTTTTTTTATAGATAAAATAGCTATAACCTGACTGGTTGCTGGAGGCAGGCTCTCTGTTGTGAACTTTCTTTTCTTTGGTGCATAAATAGGCCTCTGTGTGTTTATACTGTATTCATATCGGACACCTGACATCAGAAAGTTGAAGATACTTATCTGGGTTTCTTAATATAATCTTCTCATTTCAAAAACATCCAGAAATATAATCATCTATCAATATGATAAATACAAACACATCAATGCACAAACATAATATGACAGGCATTGAAAACACTCCCTACAAGGCATGTATATCTGACTGATATTGCACTTCTACTACATGCATTTTGATGTTTCCCCAAGTTACTTTGTAAATCATTTATATGTATATGATCTGGTGATCTTTTCATCAAGTTACCATTATTACAATATTACTTGCAGCAAAATAGTTTGACTGGCTCCACCAAATAAGGTAACAGGGGGACAGTACATGTCATCTTATAAGAGGATTTATGGGGGTGACAAACTATATATGTGGGTGAGTTTGGGACTGTAGTGTACGGCATGTACTATTAGATTTGCGATACCTTAGAGACAATGCCGAGGATTTGCAACTGTTTAACATATCTAGTAAGTACACAACTGCTTTATTGCTTACAGTTTAAGACCCTGTACATAAAGTTCTTGGAGCTTTTTCTCGTAAGACTATTCACATCCTCGTATTGAGAGCTTTTACTTTGGACTTTTATCAAATAAGGGCAGCAGATATGAGATACCAAGCTGTGGTCTAGCATCCTATTCACAGGTGCCTTTGAGAACATTCATTCTGTTTACCTTTACATTGAATAACCTGCAATAGGCATTATATAACTACAATATGGCAGGTACAAAATAAAAAATTTGCAGGTGGCCTTATTTATGAAAGATTATTTACTCCCATACTTGATGATGGCATCTAGATATCAAATTTATGTTGTCAAATCAGTTATACCAATACTATATACAAGCTGCTACAGCCAGACAACCTTGGATTTATCTGCACATTTTTGCTCCCCCCGTTTCTAGCATTGGGTTTAGCATGGCTGTTTGTGTTTGAACCTTACTTGGATCAGCTTGAAATAGACAAAGGGGGAGATTTACTAAAACTGAAGAGTGCAACGTCTGGTGCAGCTCTGCATAGAAACCATTTAGCTTCCAGGTTTTATTGTCAATTGAACAAGCTGAAGTTGAATAAATGTATGGCATATACAGTCATGGCCAAAAATATTGGCACCCCTGCATTTCTGTCAGATAATGCACCACTTCGCCCATAAAATTGTTGCAATTACAAATGTTTAGGCATTCTCATATTTATTTCTTTTGTTTTTATTGGTATGGCACAAAAGAGTATAGAGACAAAAAGCCAAATCTGACACATTTTATGCAAAACCCCAAAAATGGACTGGACAAAATTATTGGCACTTTCTTAAAATTGTAAGAAATAATTGCATTCCAAGTTTGTGATGCTCCAGTAATTTGTAATTAAACTCACCTGTATCAATTAACAGGTGCTGACAATATAGAAATCACACAGGCAACCAGTTAAAATGGTGAAAAACTGACTCCTTTTTTACAAACTTTCTGTTATGTGCCTCTGTGTGCCACATGGAGCATGATAAACAGCAGTAAAGAATTGTCTGAGGATTTGAGAACAAACATTGTGAAAATGCACAGGCAATCTCAAGGTTACAAGTCCATCTCCAGAAATCTTAATGTTCCCGTGTCCACTGTGCAACATTGTCAAGACGTTTACAGCCCATGGCACTGTAGCTAATCTCCCTGGACATGGACAAAAGAGCAAAATTTGATCAAAGATTGAAAGAAAAAAGTGTCTGAATGGTGGCTAAAGAACCTCGAGCAACTTCCAGACAAATTCAAGATGACCTTCAGGTAGAGGGTACAACTGTGTTAGATCGCACTATACATCACCCTCTAAATGAAAAGGGACACTATGGTAGGAAGCACAGGAGGACCCTACTGCTGACACAGAAACACAAAAAAGCCAGATTGGAGTTTGATAAAACTTAGCTGAGGAAGCAAAAATCCTTTTGTGAGAATGTGTTGTGGACAGATGAAACAAAATGACAGCTTTTTGGTAAAGCCCATCATTCTACTGTTTTCAGAAAAAGAAATGAGGCCTTTAAAGAAAAGAATACAGTCAAACATGGTGGAGGTTCACTGATGTTTTGGGCTTGCTTTGCTGCTTCTGGCATTGAATGCCTTGACCATGTGCATGGCATTATGAAATCTGAAGACTACCAAATAGTTCTGGGGTGCAATGTAGGGCTCAGTGTCAGAAAGGTGGGTCTCTGTCAAGGATTTGGATATGACCAGAGATGTGTGGACTGACACAGGGAATAGCAGGCTTCAGGAGTGATGTAATAATATAATTTATTAAGCGCTACACAAGTATACAAAAACGCACAGTGAAAACAAAAACCAAACCTTCAACTAATATCTATATGTTCAGAAATACAGGCATAGTCAGGGCTGGAGAGGTAGAGTGGTCAGGCAGGCCAGGTCAGGAACAATCGCGCAGATCTGGTACAGAGGGGTAGGCAAATGGATAGTCAAAAAGGAGAGCTGGGTCGGTGCAGGCAGAGTTCCATCGTGGTCAGAATCGAGGAGAATCAAGCAGGTAGATGACAGGATACAGGTACTGGACAACAAGGGCTCATGGGAAACAAACTCCAAGGCACTGATTGCAGGCCTAGTTACTGCTTAAATACACCTCCTGCAATCAGCCTCAGGTGATGGCTTGATTGCAGGAGGTGAGATCCTGGCTGCTGAAAAGCACTCGCTGGTAAGAACTGGTACTGCAGCCCATAGAGCAGGTGAGCCCCAGCACCACCAGTGGTGAGTCCTTTCCTGACAGTCTCCGTCAGAGGTCATGGGACAATGACCCAAAGCATACGTCAAAAAGCATCCAAAAATGGTTTCAGACAAAGTGCTGGAGAGTACTGAACTGGTCAGCAATGAGCCCAGATCTCAATCCCATAGAGCACCTGTTGAGAGATCTCAAAACAGCAGATGGGGAAAGGAACCCTTCCAATCTGAGATACCTGGAGCAGTTGCGAAAGAAGAGTGGTCCAAAATTCCAGGAGACAGGTTTAATAAACTCATTGATGGTTACAGAAAGTGATTGATTTCAATTATTTCTAAGGGGTGTGCTATCCAATTATTAAATTGAGGGTGCCAATAATTTTGTCCAGTCCATGTTTGCAGTTTTGAGTGAAATGTGTCTGATTTGGCTTTATGTTTCTCCATTTTTTGTGTCATACCAATACATACAAAAGAAATAAACATGAGAATGCCTAAATATTTGTAACTGAAACAATTTTCTGGGGGAAGTGGTGCATTATTTGACAGAAATGCAGGGGTGACAATATTTTTGGAAATGACTGTACTTCTATTATGAATAATAAACAGTAGACGTGCATTATATTTATATGTTCTACAAGGAATTCGTTAAGTGATTTTAAATGTCTGTCATATTATGATTGTGCATCAATATTTGATCAAAGGTTATATTTTTGGATATTTTTGAATTGAGCTGTACAGAGAAACATCTCTACCATTGGGATGTCAGTGTCAAATATATTTTAGTCTAGAAATATCTCTCGATTGGTAGATACTTTAACAAATCTATTAATGTTTATATGGTTACAGGATACCATGCCCCAGCCTTTTGACTTAGTTTTCAATTAAGTATGGAAGGGTTAAAGCTTCTGTTTTTATTGTTATTTTTTTATTGTTATATTTATTGTTATTTTTGTCCCTGCTAGGGAGCTATAGCTCCCTGTTTGTCCTGGTGTCTATAGTGGTCCCTGAGATAAAAACTGAAAGAAATTCCAAAATGTTACAGCTGTCCAGAGAATGGAAATACAGAGGAAATCTTCAGATATGGAAGGCGACAATTGTCTAAGGGCTCTTTCACAGACAGCAGATCAACCTCTGGCTGCCATGTAAGGCTCTAGGTGGGCAGTGGCAATAAAAATGTGGATCAACCTGTTTGTACAGCCCCTTTAGCACACATATGAAAGAGGGCTAAGAGGGGAATTCCTCTCAGCTTGTAGAGATTTCCTCTCCTTACCTCGTGCATCTCTGGGACAGGGCATTAAGAGAAATGTTATCAACTGAACACAAAAACCAAAACGATAAAGACAAAAAATAAAAATAAACCGACAGGTGTTTTACCCCCTCACTACTGTACCCAAAACTAAAAAGAACATTTTGGCTATTCATGCACTTGCACTCACCCTATCAATATCTGAAGTTAAATATACAATCATTTGTATGAGTGTGACCTGCACCAACTCCAAGGAGCATGAATTGGAGAGGATTGTTCTTCGCTATAAGCCAATTTCTACTACAAAGAAAAAGAAACCTACAAACAGAACTATGAGCAGACAGAATCTAGTTCACAGTCATCTCTATACACTGTTCACCCAGGCACTGTCTAAACAATCCAATCGATTCCATGATTATACTCTGTTTCCATCGGTTGCTCATCATCCTGGATTTGATTTTCAGATGAAGGCAAGTACTGAAAATGTGAATGTAAGCATTCCAGTGAGATACAATAATCTTTTGATCTTACCAGGAAGAACCCCAATGCCCTACTTCAAGGTTACCCTAGGTAACGCTTCCACCATATGTAGGTCTCAGCCCGGGCTTTACCCCAAATCTTGTTAGAATCCTTTCCCAGCCCCACTTGTGTGACCCTAGAGCTATCCGCTCTCTCCCAGGCCACCATCAACACAGACTGCTCTTAACTGTGGTAGACCTGAAGAGAATGCTGGGTTACTGGATGAGCTCACAGGTCAGTCTTGTGTCCCAGTCCGGGCCTTCCTGTGCTATAGGAGTGTGCATTTCTTCTCCAGGATGATGTAGCTCTCGAAAGTACAGCTCTTCTCCAATAAGAATCCCCTCATTGGAAGTAGCTGCTATCATCTCTTTTTCCTCTGAGTCTCCAGCACTGGGGCGCCCACACTCCTCTCAACAGCACAGGCTTCTAGTAGACAGACTGAGCCAAGTTCACTTTTCAAACAAATTGAGGTTGATTTACTATAATTAGAGAGTGCAAAATATGTTGCAGCTGTGCATGGTAGCCAATCAGCTTCTAACTTCAGCTTGTTCTAATTAAGCTTTGACCAAAAAAAAAACTGGAAGCAGATTGGTTTCTATGCAGAGCTGCAGATTTTGCACTCTCCAGTTTTAGTAAATCAACCCCATGGGAAATCACCATATAATTTTTTCAGCCCTCTCACATACACTATATTTCCAAAAGTATTGGGATGCCTGCCTTTACACGCACATGAACTTTAATGGCATCCCAGTCTTAGTCCGTAGGGTTCAATATTGAGTTGGCCCTCCCTTTGCAGCTATAACAGCTTCAACTCTACTGGGAAGGCTGTCCACAAGGTTTAGGAGTGTGTCTATGGGAATGTTTGACCATTCTTCCAGAAATGCATTTGTGAGGCTATGCACTGATGTAGGATGAGACCTGGCTTGCAGTCTTTGCGCTAAGTCATCCCAAAGGTGTTTTATCGGGTTGAGGTCAGGACTCTTTGCAGGCCAGTTAAGTTCCTCTACCCCAAACTCGCTCATCCATGTCTTTATGGTCCTTGCTTTGTGCACTGGTGCAAAGTCATGTTGGAACAGGAAGGGGCCATCCCCAAACTGTTCCCACAAAGTTGGGAGTATGAAATCGTCCAAAATATCTTGGTATGCTTGGTATTGCCAGACAGAGAAACGTGATTCGTCACTCCACAGAACATGTCTCCACTGCTCTAGAGTCCAGTGGCGGTGTGCTTTACACCACTGCATTTGGCTCTTTGCATTGCATCCGGTGATGTAAGGCTTCGATGCAGCTGCTCGGCCATTGAAACCCATTTCAAGAAGCTCTCTACGAACTGTTGTGCTAATCTGAAGGCCACATGAAGTTTGGAGGTCTTTAGCCATTAGCTACAGTAAAAGTCACTTTTAGCTCTGATTTTATTCTATAATTTGTGTAATGTTGAATGCATAGTAAAGCAATGCCAGCATATAGTAAATTTATAGTAAATGCACTTCAAATGTCTGTATACACTAGTAAAAACTGATCGTATCACTTTCCATTAATCAGGTTATTTACCAAGGTACTTTTCAATTAAAGTACACATTGAGAACACTAGACAAGCATGATCATAAAACAACTAAACAATCTTCTGCTCCAGTTCATCAAGATATTCAGCAACATGCAATGTAACCAACAAGAATTATTACATAGAAACATATATATTTACTTTTCCGACCATTTCTGACCTCTTTCATTATTAATTCAATTGGCAAAGAAAATTGCACTCTAGAGTCTAATTCTCCAAATGTATGCCACCAATCCAATTAACTGCTGAGGGTCCCATTGAAAATAAAATGGCAGGTATTCAACCATAAGAGGATAGGAAGTGGTTGAACTGTAAGCATGAAGTATGAAAGTAAATGCAAAGAAATAAGCACTAAAGCTGGCCATAGCTGGAAAGAAAATTCAGCAGGAACTGGACAAATTTTGATCCATCTATGGCTGTTCCTTTTTGAGAGCAGTCGATTTAAGTACTGACTGCTCTCAAAGGGGCTTGTTGCAAAATTGCGTTTTGACCACTGCTGAGCAGTGTGTTCTGATGGTGGGGGGAGTCCCTGCTGTCAGGATACAATAGTGCAGCAAAGAGGATTCTGTCATCCATCTCGAATGTGTGGATGGAGGAATTCTTGGGGGGACCAGCTGGCTGATCAAAAAAAAAAAAAAAAAAAAAAGACATCCATCTATGGCCAGCTTAACAGTAAGAACTAGTACTCCCTAATGCTGGATACACACTAGAAGGGTTTTGTTTTTTTTTTTGGTTCAACCCAGTGGGTTGAACAAATAAATCCCAAGAGATCACCATACTAACACAAGTGAAGTTAATGTGGCAATCTCCCTCCACTGTGCTATTGTATTCTGACAGGGGGATTCATTTCCCCCACATCCTGCCAGGGTACACTGATCTGCACTGGTAGCCATTGGCTGCCAGCACTGATCAGATACTGGTTTTCCAGTATGCCCGTTATACAGAAGCTGGTCTTACTACCAACTTCTGTCGAAAAGACAGCTGTAAATACGGACTGAAAATCACCTGGTTCCTGCTGAACCGACCGATTTTCAGCCTGTAAAAAGGCTGTAAGATGAATCCACCCCCACAGGTTCCTGATGTTGGTGTTATTCTGAGCAGGTAGCAGCTCCAGGGAAGTGAACAAAAACACAAGGCTGCAGTCAATGTTATTAGCAATTCAACTATACCTTGATTTTAACAGATACCTGCTCCCACTTCTCCTCAAATCGCAGTGGAGGTTTAGTCCCTCCACGGCTCATGCATGTGCAGTAGCAAACCGTATGTGAAGCCGGAAGGCTTGACTGCCAGTTTCCCTTACCCAAGATGCTGGCGCCTGCACTTGAAGCCGGTTGAAGAATCGGATCGGGTGAGGACATCGCTGGAACTCTAGAGGTAAGTATTCTCATATTAAAAGTCAGCAGCTACAGTATTCGTAGCTGATTTTTTATTTTTTTGGGGGGGGAGACAGGACCTTCTCTTTAACATGTAAAAGTTAATTCTGATGCTAGGTCCATTTGCAAGTTTGCAGTGCAATGACATACTGATCCAGCAGGTGACACTGCAGTGCAAAATCTCCCAGGACCTGAACCAAAGGGGAACACCCCAGTGTTATTTACAAGGAAGCTTCCTGTACAGAATCTGGCATTCCCCTGTAACTACGCACCCATAGCCATACAATGATTGTGAGGCAGATACTATGGTCAAATAGGACTCTAGAGCGTAGATTAAAGTATATCTAAAATCAAAACTTAATTTTGAATCAAGTAGGGGAGGATCATAATTTGATATTTACCATCTATGTCTCATTGGGGAAATTTTCTTCATTTCCCATCCTGTAGTCTCCACATGAAATAAGAGAATATTTTTTAATGTGAAGAAATCCTCAGACAGCTGTCACCAGAACAAGTGCCCCCATTGGAAGATTTCCCCTCTACTTTTCTGGAGGCAACTCAAAATGTTAGGTTTATTCTTGGTGACATTGGTGGTCAGGACAGTTGGAGAGAGTGAAGCTCTTCCACAGCACTAACAACCTGGCAGTGGTTCGAACCCCTTACTACTAGGACTTCACATCTTTTATAAAAAAAATTGTCTTTTAGTTAAACTTTAGGTATGCATCACAAAGTAAATGTATGAACACAAGGAACATAATAAAAGTGCAGTAAAACAAAGGCAACACAAACTGTGCACACAAGTACAAGAAAACCTACAATTCTTCACATGTAATTTATCAAATCCCACAGTGAGATGTGAGCAGCTATGGCTGAAGATCTGTTGGCCACCTGGTTTGTTCCATGAACTATAAGAGCTTGAAAACTTACCTATTTAATACAAAGGGTCAATATTAGATAGACCTTTATAAAGAAAAACGCCTCAACACAATTAGATCAAAACAGAATAATTAACAATGATCACATTACACAAAAAAGGACACTTTATATATTTACATAAGAACACACTGCATCTCTTTGTGCTTTATAGTCTATCAGTCTAATCAAAATATCTTGCAGGGTGGCCCCCAAAAGCTGTCACGCCGATGGACAGTACTCCACATTCACTTAATTCACCCAACATAGTCCAAGGTTTCTCTTTACAACAGAGGCACATATGTAATCTTTGGACTTGCCAAGTGATGACCAATGATCCAGTGGGCAGAGGTCCTCCAGGGTCAACACAATACTTTTAAACGAAGGCAAAATACTTCCATGGTTTTAAAAAAAATCCATATATATATATAAAAATATGAATACTGTACATTAGGAATTTATTTTTGGCAGCTGTAAACTCCCATGATTCTCCTTGGTTTACGTCAAGTTTGTAACAGTTTTGTGTTCAATAAGGTCTCTAAGAAGCATCTGTTCTGCTGAGATATTGTGATATTCATTCTGTCAGGAGAAGAAAAGACAACAGATGTTAAATACGAAGTAAAACACACTTGTGTCTACGCTTCACTGTAAAGGGACACCACCCCTGTGATGTTATTACCATATATTTACCAATTTCTACAAAAGCCTTTTTCAGCATCATTAAACTTAACCAAACACAAACATAGGAAACTTAAAGGGTTAGTTCACCTATTCCAAAAAAACCTACCTGCCTAGGAGGAAAAATAAACTGTGCAGCTCTGCCCAAAGTTGAATATTGCCCTTGCTATAGGTGAAGACCATCTAGGTATGTTATGAGAAAGCATAAGTGAGGTCTGAATCAGAGAAAGAGCTCACTCCTGTTTTTGTGAAGGTGAACAGTAATAGCTGGGCCTCTCTTAGCAATGTCCTGGGAGTTTTCAGGTCAAGCTCCATGAGGTACATAAATGGCCTATACCTACAGTAAGGGCATTATTCAATTTTGGTCAAAGCTGCGCAGCCTGTTTCCAGCTAGACAGATTTTGGTAAAGGTCAACTATGCCTTTAAATGGAGCACAAGCAGAGGTTACTTTAAGTGAAGGCTGCACCTCAAAATGATCAATAGATCCTTGTATACAGGATGATTGGATTCATTTTTACACAAATCTTGATTTTTTTTTCCCTGTAAAAAATTTAACTTGGCCCCCTCCTATGCTTGCCCATTGATCAGTGAGGGTGTCCTTTAAAACGAATGCACTTTAGAGAGGCATGTACATCTGCTTACACATTTTTTTCTCAGAGGTTTTGGTTTGTAACATGTCAATTTAAAAATTAAATATCTTTTAGTCTGAAACCATCTAGTTTTCTAAATGCCAGAAAGCTAACGTTTGTACGTGAACGCAAAGTATTTCAGAAATCCCATCTCTCTTGCATTTCAGAAAATCTACATGGAGTTTGGTGTAAAATGTTTAGGGCTGGTATACACCAGGTGCATCAAGCTGCGTTGTTAAATGCAGACTCATTGAAAGAATACCAAGAAAACAAAATGTTTTCTATGTGCCCTCTTCACACCATATAAGTGCATTACTATGTATAGTATAAAAATTCAGCATGTCTGTATTTTTACGCAATGCACATAGATGCATAAAAATGCACATCAGTGCATTGCAAAGCTATATACAATACTAGATTTGATCACAGATTTACAGCAAGCAAAACGCAAATTAGTACTTTCTTTGATGAACTCAAGAAGATTTCTTTTTCAGTTGCTCAAGAAATTGCTTTATGCTGGTTTTGGTTGCATTTAGATTGATCTGGAGAAATAAATGCTCAATAGACCTCAAAGAAGGGAAAAAAAGAAGGCTTCCCTCCCCCCTGTCCCAAATGTCATTGATGAATCTCCACTGCCAGCTGTTGTATTTAGGCAGCCATAACCGTGGCTACCTGAGCACCCAAAGGATGACTGCAGCTGATAAGACGCAGTCACTGTTTGACAGACTATTTCCCATCTAGCTCAGTCAATTTTTGATCAGCTTATCAAGCTGGGTGGTGTTTGCAGGGTTCACTGCTCAAAATTGAGCGGATTCAGCAGGAAGTAACCAACATTTGAGCCATATACAGTCAGCTTAAGAATCTGGAAAATTTGTTACAGGTTACTAGGACGCATGTGCAAAGAATCCCTGCAATGTGTAAATGAATAAAGAATGATTGATTTTTTTTTTGTTTTTTTAAACTTTAATATATTGGTGAGCAAGTATATATGTGTGTATATATATATATATATATGTGTACACATACACATCAGGTAAAAAAAAAGTACTGAAAATGTCACCATTTTTCTCGGTAAATATATTTCTAAAGATGCTATTGAAATGATAAGTTCAGAAATTAAGTTATGTGTAATAAAATGGAATGATACAGGGAAAAAAAGTATTGAACACATGAAGAAAGGGAGGTGCAAAAAGGCATGAACAGCCAAGACACCAGCTGAAATCTATCTGTAATTAGAAAGCAATCTTGCCCCTTGACAGTGCAAATTAATATCAGCTGTTTCAGTCTCAACTGATGCCCTATAAAAAGGTGTCTCATTACCTAGGTGTCACACAAGAAACATCTCATAGTGGGTAAAAGCAAAGAGCTCTCTCAAGACCTTCACAACCTTATTGTTGCAAAACATACTGATGGCATTAGTTACAGAAGGATTTCTAAACCTATCACAAGAGCTATGCAAGAGCCAAGGACCACTTGTGGAGAGCTTCATAAAGACCTGGAATTAGCAGGTACAATTGTTTTAAAGAAAACAATAAGTAATGCATTCAACCATCATGGCCTGTATGCACGTTCACCACACAAGACTACTTTGCTGAAGAAAAAGTATGTTGAAGCTTGTAAAAAGTTTGCTACACAACATTTAGACAAGCCTTGTTTGGAGGTCATATGGCACTGCACATCACCCCAAAAACACCATACCAACAGTGAAGTCTGGAGGTGGAACATCATGGTGTGGGGCTGTTTTTCAGCATACAGTACTGGCAAATTTCATGTCACTGAAGGAAGGATGAATAGAAAAATGTACCAAGACATTCTTGATAAAAATCTGCTTCCATCTACCAGGATGATGAAGATGAAATGAGGGTGGACATTTCAGCAAGAAAATGATCACAAAGCCAAGGAAACTCTCAACTGGTTTCAAAGAAAGAAGATAAAGCTGCTACAATAGTCCAGCCAATCACCTGACTTGAATACAACAGAAAATCTATGGAAAGAGTTCATAGAAGAGGTCCACAGAACCTTCAAGATTTGAAGACTGTTTTTGTGGAAGAAGCAATGCATGCGACTAGTTTCTCCATACAGGAGGCATTTTGAAGCTATCATTACCAACAAAGGATTTTGTACAAAGTATTAAATAAATTTCAGTTAGTGTGTTCAATACTTTTTCCCTGTGTCATTCTATTTTATTACGTATAACTTAATTTCTGAACTTATTTGTTTTGGTTTTACTAACGCGGTGAAAATTTCATGTCAATAGTACCTTAAGATATACATTTACCTAGAAAAATGGTAACGTGCCCAATACTTATTTTACCCGGTGTGTGTGTGTGTGTGTGTGTGTATATATATATATAAACATTTATTTTAATGTCTATAAATGTGGATCTTAAAGTAAAGATAAAATTTTTAAAAAATTCTAGAAAGTAGTACTTTTGGTAGAAGAGACTTGGCGTATGCGTGTAGCTGGGTGCCAGGATAATATAACTCAAACAAGCATGAGCAGGAGTCACATCATGTGGCTGCCCAATGCCACAGAATGAAGATCCTGAGTGCATAAGAACTATGCTAGGTTATATTTAGAGATATACAGTGCTGTTATAGAAGTGTATATAACTTGTCAGGGAGGCAGATGGTAGACAGTAAAGTGAAAGCTATCTGAATAACAGTTTGAAATAGACAAAAGCTGTTCCTCCAAATACCTCACCTATGATTAAAAACTAAAAAAAACTAAAAGAAATGTAAATGCCACATAAAAAGTGAGACACAAATGACAGAAAAATGATACTGAACAGCTTACAGGACTAATGAATTATAGACTGCAGTTCTTACCTGAGCCATTGCAGACATTGTTTCATTTCCATAATAGTGAAGTGAACTATTTAAAGATGTTAAGTTGTATTTAAATCCTGCTATATGGACTTCATTACATATATGGAATGCCAATGTGATGGCGATGATTCCAGTGGTGGGATGTTTTGGTTTCTAGAAAACATTAAGGGAGGAAAAATAAAAGCACAATCCATATTAGATGACACCAGCAGGTGGCAGCATTATCCAACACTTAAATGCAACAAGTTATCAGTTCCAAGTTGGGTTAGGTAAGCTTAGCCAGGCTCTCTCTTACTGCAGTAATGACGCTGCACCATACTGTTTGTATTGTTTATATCCACATACATCCTGTTTAACCCTTTGCCCCTGCCTGTACACATATATGCGGCCTCACTGAAGTAGGTCTCCTTCCTTGAGGCTGCACATATGTTAGTTTGAGCTGAAAGCACCCTGAGTTTCGGGCCTGGTTCCCGATCAGTAGATCGCTGTGAAAGCCTCTGATAGGCTATCACAGTGATCAATCACTATACAGCCCACTCCTGTGGCAGATGGAATTGAGAGAAAAATACCTCCTTGCCAGAGGAGAAAATGCAAAAAAATAAAGATAAAATAGGTAGATCATTGTTTGAACTAGCTCAGGATTAGGGTCAGGGTCAATGGTCAGAGTCAGTGAATTTTAGATAAGGTAAAAGAACTTTTTAAATTCATATCAATGTCAGTGTGTATTAGCCAAGTTAAAAAAAAGCAGAATGCCCAGTGTTGTTTCTAGGCCTTACTACGTGGACAAACAACAAATAATATATTATTATTATACAGGATTTATATAGCGCCAACAGTTTGCTCAGAGCTTTACAATATAACGGGAGACAATACAGCAACAATACAGTTCAACACAAGAGGGATAGGAGGGCCTTGCTCCTTGGAGCTTACAATCTAAGAGGGAGGTACACAAGTAATATCGCTGCTATTGTCAGGAGAAGAATTTATTTTGGGTTGTTCTTTGGCAGTGGGTTATGGTATTATAAATTGTTTTTTTTAATATTTTGGGCTAGTTTCCCTTCCCTTTGATACTACAAAAACAACAACAAAAACATTACCATTTATCACCAAATGAAAGCTCAATTTGTCCAGAAAAAAAACCGCAGTATAATCCACTTAGACTATGTAGTTGCAATGATATGTACAGTTTTACTTACACATGTCAAAGTTGGAAAACTGTTCAGGCAAACACCATTGCACAAAGTAGGTAAGTATAACAAAAAAAAAAAGTGTAACTTTACTACTACTTTAATTCCCTCTTCATTGCTCTCCCTCGTTTACCTCTATTGTGCTAATAAATATGCTAAAAGGTAATTGTGGGAGTGAAAAATATATATATAAACCATTATTATATTAAAGTGGCTCTAAAGGCTCAGGGTTTTTACCTTCATGCATTCTATGCATGAAGGTAAAAAAAACCCTCTGTGTAGCAGCTCCCCCAGACTCTTAACCTGAGCGCCATCCCGATCCAGCGAGAGCCTCCACGAGAGCCTCGGTTCTCCGGGGACTTTCACTCCTGATCCGCTGAGGCAGTGGTGGCAGCCACTGGCTCCTGCTGCTGTCAATCACAGCCAGTGAGCCAATCAGGAGAGGGAGGGGGCGGGGCCGAGCTGCAGCTCTGTGGGGGCACCCGACAGGAGGGAAGGGCTAGGAGTGCTGGTGGGAGACCCAAGAAGAGGAGGATCTGGGCTGCTCTGAGCAAAACCACTGCACAAAGCAGGTAAGAATGACGTTTGTTATTTAAAAGAACAAAACTTTAGAATTACTTTAACAATCATAAGGGCATGTTTAACGTAAGGAAAATTATTTTTCTTTAACCCGTTGAGTGTAAATGATGTACAATTGTTTCCTGAACACAAAGAGGTAAGCATAATAAGTCACTACCATTACTGTCTACATTAAGAACAGCAGGCAGCCAGCGGAGAAGTACATGTGCCAACTTGTCCTTCCAGCCTCTGCCAAGGACTGCTAAGCTGAACATCACAGCTAGAGAACAATGGACTACTGCATGTTATCTGAAAAGGATACAATTAATAAAAACCTTTTCATGGCACAAAGATTACTTTTCCATATTTATATACTCATTTTATTTGTTTTGTTAATAATACCCTATATTTACTACACAGGCCTGTGCACAGATAAAACACAAAAGGTTCCATTCACTAAAAATCCACTGAATTCTTAGGCTTTTTTTAATCTTTAATACAGCATTCCATAAAATGTTTTAAATGAAAACCGCCTAAACCGCTTGGGCATGGGGGAGAGATGCTGCAGGGACCAGTCTAGCAGCGTGGAGGAGCAGAGATCAGGTAAGTAAATCTACTTTTCCATGCCCCCAGACCTAAACACGCAGTTAACCTAGCAATGCAGACATAGCCCCTCTGCACACTTCCTGGAGTTCCAATTAAAAAGAAAAATAATCAACAAATATATATATTTCTTTTTTAGTCAGGTAAATATTGGAAGTTGCATATTCATATTATTTAGTAGTCTATCCAGTCACTAGGTGGATCTCTAGTCTCCTTTTCACATGTACAGCATTGTATCACTGAAGAAAGTGGTAATTAATTATCCCTTATCAAATTGCATAGTCCTAGGTTTCAATTAGACTAACGGGGCTGTAAAGGAAGCTCTGATAACGGTGTTGTTGCTTTAGCTATTCCACAGTACTCTTAGAATACCTTTTCATGTATTAACCTCTTTACTGCAGTAACAGGCTATATAATTATATATATTAAGAAAAACAAATTTGCAGCTGCAATAGCATTGTTTGCTTACAAAAAATAGTTTGTTTACATATTTCTGGGTTTAACCACTTGTTGACTGCGCTATAGCTGAATGACAGCGTCATTTGACGTTCTCCCAGAACCATGCTCCGTGCACTGGCACTCTCTGTGTTCTTTGAACACAGCTGATCTCATGACGCAGTAAATGGCGAATCACAGCAGCCTTTTATCATGTAATCAGCTGTGCCCCAGTGATGATTAACCATTTCATACCGGGCAATTTTCCCCCTTCCTGCCCAGGCCATTTTTCACGTTTCAGCGCTCTCACACTTTGAATTACAATTGCGCGGTCATACAACATTGTACCCAAACTAAAATTTTATCATTTTCTTCACACAACTAGAGCTTTCTTTTCGTGGTATTTAATCACCGCTGGGGTTTTTATTTTTTGCTAAATTAACAAAAAAAGACCACAAATTTTGAAAAAAAACACGTTTTTCTTTGTTTCTGTTATAAAAGTTCACAAATAAATAAGTGTTCTTCATAAATTTAGGCCGAGATGTATTCTGCTACATGTCTTTGGTGAAAATAACCCAAATTAGGATGTATTATTTAGTTTGTAGGAAAGTTATAGAGTTCACAAACTATGGTATAGATCCGAAGATTGATCAATCCTGAAGTACTGACGGCCAATCTAATTTCTTGAGGTCCAAGAATGTCAGAATAGTACAGATATCCCCAAATGACCCCTTTTTGCAGAGTAGACAGTCCGACGTACTTCATAAGAGGCATGGCGAGTTTTTTGAAGTTGTATTTTTTTTGTCATAATTTTTCGGAAAATGAAAAAATAAAAAAATTATTTTTACTATTTTTTTTTTTTTACATACTGTCACCAGTGCAGTACAGCATCATCATATAACTGGCATGGCGTGAACAGGGACACTGACTGGTGACAGTATGAAAAAAAATTATATATATATATTTTTTTTTGTAGTTTTTTATTATTAATTTTTTATTAATTTTTTTAAAAAAATTAAGATTTTTTTTTCATATTTTACTATGACCAAAGTAGTACAATGTTACCATAGTAACATTGTACTACTTTGGGGAAGTGATCAGTATTTTTTTTTTACACAATTTGCTTATAGCAAAGAATTACATTGCTATAAGCAAGCATTTACCGAAATCGATTCATTCAGGGTTTTTTTTTTTTTTTGTGCTTAGCTGTGATTTGGCCACAGCTAATCACATGACATGTGCATGTGACCTGCTGTGACCATTCACAGCTAGGCACTAGTATACAATAGATGGCATGAATGAAGCCATCCATTGTATACAACTGTCATGTGACCTGCTGTGATTGGTCACAGCAGGTCACATGGTACCGGCAACGGGGGCCGGTACTCAGATCTGTCATCGGCCGTGTCCGAGGTACACGGCCGGTGACAGATCGCGCCGCTGCGCGGCTCTGCAACCGCGCGAACTGCAAATGTGCGGGAGCACGCCAAATGACGTGCACCCGGAAAGCTACAGCATTTTTGCGGCCGCCAAACGGCTATAGGCCGGGCGGCTAATGGTTAAATACCACCAAAAGAAAGCTCTATTTGTGGGAAACAAAATTATAATGTCACATGTGTACAGTGTTGTATGACCGTTCAATTGTCATTCCAAGTACGACAGCACTGAAAGCTGAAAACTGGCCTAGGCAGGAAGGGGATAAAAGTGCCCAGTAGGCGAGTCGTTAAAGCTGCCAGAAACCAGACAGTTCTAGCCAGTAAACAAAAAATCAAGGACATTTTCTCCCTGATCTATTTAGACTGCGTGTACAGCAGACATTTTTTGCATATATGGAGTGACACATACTCTTTACAGAGACATCATTAGACCCCTGATGTCTCCATAAAAAGCACCTATCACTTCATATATACTGTTGCATAGGGGCTTGCCAGCACCTTTAAAATAGCTATACAGTTAAAGCTGAACTCCAGCCTTACCTTCAATTTGCACATTGGTGCAAACTGATCTCCTCGCCTAAAAATGGTTTGCCTCGATTTCACTGAACACTATGAACTTCTTATAGTGTGCATTAGAAGCTGCTGCAAGTCCAATACAGTTTGTCCCATTTCCTGACTGGAGGATGTCTGGCATCATATAGCCCTTTCCTCCCCTGCTTGACTGTCCCAGGCCCAACTTTTTTATTAATTTCAGCTCTGTCAATCATGGAGGCTTAGCATCACATGTGGGCATTGCCTAGGACAGTTTGTATGAAAATACAACATGCCTAGTAACACCCATTCTTTCAGACTGAAATGCAGTCATCAAGGCATTTTGAAGAGGTACTGAGGCAGGGTGTAGTAATGCTTTTTTAAAATAGCCATGATTTGCCTGCACCCCACTGAAAAGCAGAAAAACTCAGTGATGACATCATTGGGTCTAAAAGACGTGTCTAAAAAAATTAAAGTATAATTGCAAACTTTTTTTTTTTAAGTTTGTTCATTAATTTTATAAGAGGCGTAAAAAAAGATACATCACAAAAAAAAAATAAAAAAATAAAAAAAAGACAAAGTGACGAGCAAAACCTATAAAACAACCTGAAGGTCCGTTTAAGGTCATGCAGGGCCGTACCACCCCAAAACAGTCCCTCCCCTCCGCCCTCCCAATTACAAACTTATTAAGAAAAAAACAAAGCAAAAAAAAAAAAAAAACAGACATTCGAACTCAAGCACAGATATAAATGACACCTACATAACACTTCTTAAGTACTACCACGCATGCTAAAAAGAATTCTAGGGCCATTATTTACAGTTAAATGAAATCTACAGGTAAAAAATGTTTGTGTTTTTTTTTTTTTTTTTAAATAAACCTAATATACAATGGTTTTGCACAGAGCAGCCCCGATCCTCCTCTTCTTGGGTCCCCCCACCGGCGCACCTACCTGGCGAGTGCTCTCCCATGGCAAGCAACTTACTATGGGGGCACTTGTGTGTGCTTACTCCTAAGTCCACTCTTGTGTCCATTAGCTCTGCCCCTCTGCACTTGCTGAGATTGACAGAAGTCGGAGCCAATGCTGTTGTCTCTGAGCCAATGAGTCGGAAGAGAGCAGACATAGTCTTTGCTTTCATGCACATCGCTGGATTGAGATTGGGCTCAGGTAAGTATAAGGGGGGAGGGAGCTGCATGGAGAAAGTTTTGTTATCTTAGGTAACAGTAGAATGCATTAAGGTAAAAAACCTTCTGCCTTTATAACCACTTTCATTTTAAATTGAGCTATATAAGTACCTATTGACACTTTTTGGTATCGTGGTTTATGCCTGTTGGGAGCATGCAGTTTTGAGACTTGACATATTTCACAATCTTATCTTTGATATTTTACAAAAATTGTCAATGTTATTGTGTTTGTATGCAATAAAACAAAAAAATTGCATCCAACATTTTGGTCTATTGGTCCCCTGCTTTCAGATAATATATATGGTTTTGAAGGTTTAATTGAAGCAGTAAGAAAATGTATACATTTAAAAAAAGACCTACAGGGAATCTCTTCCAGGGGGAAATGATTAGTGGGTTAACAGCTGTCAGCTGGTCTTGTTGTCACCCTCATCCTGATGTTATTATGCCTTCACTGCAGCCTTCATGACCTGTTAGAATCCCACTGATGGACAGGCAGTGGAAAGTGTCCAGGCAGCGATGTAGGTCCCAAAGCAGGGCCCTCCAGCTCTGCAGTCCAGAAGACTCTAAACCCATCTCACTGAATTCAAGCAAGTATTTTGGGAAATTAGATTTATTCTATGTAAGGATTAGCCACAGTAGAAGAGGGTGGGGGTAAAGTTTTTTGGAGAAGGGTCCTTGATCAGATATCAGCTTTAACTCGTGCACCCTAGACAATATATACTGAGCTCAACTCCCAGTCTTCTTCTTTAAAAGCTTCTGGCAATGTGAAGTAAGACCAATTGGGGAAAAATATGCAGGTAACTCTGATCAGGTAACGCCCCATTTCTTTCTTTATGCTGACTCTGGGAAATATAATGGCAGGAATATTTCTGGATTTATTTATCGGGCACCAAAGCTACAAGCACTGGAAACAAGCCAACCTTTAAAACCCTTGTCCAACTGTTGCTGATGGGGTACACGGAAACTGAGAAGTACTGTATCTGTCTACAATTCCTAATCCATTCCCATAAACTTGTGCTTTGTCACAGGCAAAGTACTTTTATGACATACATTCTGCAACAGCAAGACTACCAGTGTACATCGGACCATCCCCTGAAGTATACAGCTGTTTCCTCAGCTCAGGAAGCTTCAATGCTAAAGGAATTCAGGGAGATGTTAAACCCAATGTCTCTAAAGATGAAAAACTGAAAAAAAACTGTTTAGTTTTTTTTCTATCCCTATTTTTTTTTTCACATTTGCAACAAAAAACAGACATTACACAGCAGACAACAAAATACCAGGAAACACTATGTTACCCTTTTACATCTATAGAAGAACCAACCACAAAGCTTACTTCTGTCTTTGGAAAGTTGGCAGGAAAATTCAGTAGATTCTGCGAAACCTGGCGAAGGATGAAAGGGTTGAGGACTCTCAGTTGAGGAGGATTATACATCAAGTTCATTGCAGGCTTCCTCCAAAACCCATATGTGTTCTGCGAGTACAAAATTACAGTATGACAGCAAAGATACAAAAACAGTACATATACAAAATTATACAAACAGTACAGATAGTCTTAGGAGAATAAAGGACATAAAGTGCATTGTGGTGCTGGTGAAAAATACATGCTAGGTGAGAATGGTGTCTTCCCTGACGGTCCAATGATATTTTGCAAGCATGTTATTAATAGATACATTAACCTTTAGGAACATATTACATGTTCCACGCATCTTTAGGGTGGGACATGTAATGTTACCGCTCCTGCAGCCTATCCCCAATCCACCGTCTAATTATGATAGCACGACGGGCATCTTCTCCCCATACCCGCTGTCACAATTTGAAAACACCTCGGCCAAGCGCTGCTCTGCCCACACAGCCGTGTCATTCATTCACAGAGTTCTGTGAATGAATGAACTAAAAGTACCAACAGCCTTTGCAGCTGATGACTTGTAGTTCTCAATGAACTACATGGTGATAGTGAGCACCTGCGATCTGCTGTTTGCTGGTGCAATGCTTTACAGGCTACTACAAAAAAAATTATAAAAACATTTTTTACCTGCAGAAAAAAGTGCATCTAATATTATCATTAATTTTTTAAAGGTGAGCTTATCCTTTAAATCTTCCTTAACAATTAAGTGAAGTGCACAGGTTGCTGAAGTTTTCTATGTCACCCACAGCAAAATGTTCTAAACTTCTGACCAACTGAATCTGCCTCATTTCAGTATTTTACGGCCTGTCCTTCCTACATTGCCATGGCAAGAGGCAAACGGCATGGAGGCACACAATATGATAGATCCAATATTCATTACAGCCAGCTACACTGCATGAAAGAAACAACAACTGAAATACAACAATGAGAAATTAATGTACTTGTGCTGACTCTGTCAAACACAATTGCTGCAGCCCCAGAATAAGATGCATGTAAAAAAAAAAATCTGGTATTCATTTTAACCAAATTCCTAATATTACTTCAAATTCCTAATATTACTTCATTTTACAGTACAGGCAAGATGCTTAAAATATTACTGTATGTCCAGAGTCTGTTCCCAGTAAATAGTGTTGTGAGTCCTACACGCTGCATTTGTTAGGTGTGCTGATGTGATTTTACTATGTAAATGATTTGAATGGGGTCATTCAAAAGTGTTATAGTTCATATACAGTATGTGTAAATATGTGGAGAGAGTTCCTACAGTTATCCTTCGGTCATCTCCTGACAGAATAGAATTGTCCTGGCCTGGATGTGTGGGAGCTTTAGAGACTGATGATAAAGAATCTCTGTCCATACATATCTCTGACAAAGTAAATGGTTTCTGGAACCTCTAATTTGCTGCTGCTCTGAATAAAACTGAAGGCACTGTACTGTTATCAGCATAGGACAGAACAATATGTTCTCAGAGTGTAGATTATCTAAAAGGTCATTACTCTGAAGCTCATGCATTCCTAAATAATGTAAGGAGACATTTATCAATGCTGGAAAGAAGAATAAAAAAAATCCAATACATGGGATCTCTTTTACAGAGTAACTGAAAATTTTTAGCAAAAGCATTCTGTGCAATAAAAGAGACAAACATGAAATTAGTGTGTGTGGGTCAGTGCCACGGTGATGTGAGAAGTGCATGTCGTTACAGTAGTGATGAGAGAATGGTATCTACTGGCACTGCTGTGCATGTCCAAAATGTTGCCAACATATTACTTTTATCTCAACCCCTGCAATGCATATGCATGGGGACCAAAAGGTTGTGCATGTGTACCAATTCAGGGACAATACCGTGCAAGCGTGACTGTCATAAGTGTCATTGTCTCTGCTCATTTCTTTACTTTCTGAGTTCAAACCCAATGTAACTTTTGTACTGATTTTGTACACCACCATGAAATTACTGCAACATATTTTACAAAATATCAAGTTTTTTTTCTTTAAGAATAAAGCATTATTAAAGTGGCTGTAAAGGCTAATTTTTTTTAAACGTTCATGCAATCCATGCATGAAGGAAAAAAAAACCTGTGTGCAGCAGCCCCCCCAATACTTACCCGAGTCCCATCATGATCCAGCATTGTGCATGAAAGTCTCGCCTCCCTGGGGACTCTCCCTCCTCATTTGCTGAGACAGAGAAGAAGTTTGGGGATGAGCCTGCTTGGGTACCCCCATAGCAAGCTGCTTGATGTGGAGGCAGGGGTCAGGAGTGCTGGTGGGGGACCTGAGAAGAGGGGGATCAGGGCTGATCCATACAAAACAATTGCACAGAGCAGATAAGTATGGCATGTTTGTTATTAATTTAATTGCCCTTAAAGTGGTTCTAAAGGCATTGTATGCACAAAGGTAAAAAACCTTCAGCATGCAGCTCAACATCCCCCCCCGAAGCCCCTGCTAATACCGGAGACCGATCCCCGTACAGCAATGTGCACAGGAGACTCAACTTTCCTGGGTCTCTCCCACCTCGCTGGCTGAGACTAAGCAGCAGGAGACACTTGCTCCCACTATCAATCACAGCCTGTGAAAAGGGAAAGGGGGGGGTGGCCTTGTCCCGCTCTGCTGTGTCCTTATGGCTTGGGGACGCGCATGTACCAGTGCCTCCATAGCAAGCGGCTTGCTATGGGGCACTGCTCATGGGGGGGAGGAGCAAGAATTGCTGGTGGGAGACCCGAGAAAAGGAGGATCGGGGCTGCCCTGTGCCAAACTACTGCACAGAGCATGAAAGTATGACATGTTTGTTATTTTTTAAGAATAAAAATACATATATAGAGGGTTTAGTATCACTTTAAACAGTTTTCACAGGTCACAAGTGGCAGCTGCAGAGATATATATATATATATATATATTGTTCTGACAAGAATGAGTGTGTGAGCCAGGCATTGTAACCCCCAAACATAGACCATGAGAAAAAACTTTGAGGGGAACGGACAGAAGAAGAAAAGTACAGATGAAGAATGGAGCAGAAGGGGACCCGTCTCAGGCAGACAACAAAATATCAAATTTACATTGGGAAAGCCTTGTAGTGGTTTTGACATTCAAATTTAATTCATATTACAAAAAGAGCAATTCTCACGGTCTATACAGGTTAAAACTGCTAAGGCACATAATGCCAGTTTCATATGGAACAAGTGGTTTCAGAAAAACTACTAAATGTGCTCATATTTGCATATGGAAACCAACAGCATTTCTATACAGGCACAGGCAAATGTGCCACTTTGAATATCAACACACATTGAACATGTACAGAGCCTTGGGAAGGGTGCTGAGGAAGGGGGCAACATTTCAGCATGTGATATGCAATCCTTATTCAATGTCAAATTGCTCTAAAACAATGGTTTATGATTATGGGAAACTTTCATGCGTATTCATAGTTGATGGATTATGAGTTCTTGTGGTCTACTTGAAAACATACAGTGCATAGTTTCTAGTGCCACAGGCCAGGGGGGTAGACATTTTACACATCTGATTGCTCTGTCATACTTTCATGCCATCATTTTAGATTCTTCCCCTAGTAACTAAATTGTACAGCAGACAGTGGAACCAGTATGCCTGCTCAAAGACGGACTGATTTAAGAACAGAACAGACATCAAGGTGCAGACCAAACGTTTTATTCACCACCAAATACTTTTTGGCATTAGACTGCTAAGTTTGGTGCTGATTTTTTGATGCAAAAAGTAATTACTAGCACGACAGTTCTGTTAAGGATTCAATTTTTCAAGTTATCTAAACTAAGGGTAAACTTATAGTTTGGCTTAGGGTCAAGAATTTGAGATTAAAGTGATATAAAACTTTTTTTGCTTTATTAAGCACTTTCAGCAGCTGATTTAATAATTTACTGAGCATGCAGTACAAGTAAAAGGCAAAACTTTTTTTTTTTAAATAAGAGTGCAAAGGGATTAGAACCCCTGCCATGTTTTTATTGCTGTCTGTGTCCCTGCTGGGGAGATTCAACCTCTCGATTTGCATTGCTCACTGTTGTCATCAAAAGTGAAAGCAAAAAAAAAAATCACAAATTTTGGCTTGTCCCCAGAACAGTAATAGAGGGTTAGGGTTAATCTTCCTATGGGGGCACTAGTTCTGCTGACCCTGGGGAAAACATGGGATTCCCTCACTTTGGAGGGATTCACTCTCACTTTCTGTTTTGGCTATGGGACAGGAAGTGAAATCTCATCAATGGAACATAGATGGCAAAAAAAAAACGGATTGAGGTTATAACCTTTCCTTACTCTATTCAAGATAAAATATGTTTTTCTTATAGTTCTACTTTAAAGGAGCTCTATGGTCACAGAATACACTTCCATTTTATAACAGCAGCATTGTGAGTGCTGCCAGTCTGCCCAACTCTCTTTCCACATTTTCCTTTGCATCTTCTCCTCTGCTGTTTACTATGGAACTCTAAGGACAACATATCCCATGGTACCTTCCTTCATACAGTATTTTCTGTACTGATTCTGCCTCCTGGAACCTCTCTCTCAACACCTCTGTAGTTCAGAAGGCAGGCTCTGTGAAATGTGTGACACATCAGTGCCTACTCACAAAGTAAAAAAGTAAATGTGTGTGGATCTTCACAAAAGTAAGTGTACAAATTTCAAGATCATTCATATTAATAGGAGTAAGCTGCAAATAACAGAAATGCAATGTGGAAGTGAATCTATTATGTGTTTACATTTTAACCTTAGATACATTAATCTTTGAGAAAAGCAGTAAAACGAATGGGTGGGAGTCATTGAGCTATGTGTGTACATTTCAGCTTGAGATATTGAGCTCTGTAAGCAAAAGATTTTCTCTCAGAAAAGCAGGATAGCCCAGAAAAAAAAACCAAAAATACACACACACACACATATATATATATATATATATATATATATATATATACACATACATATACAGAGAGAGAGAGAGAGATTTTGAAGGGATAGTACATCCTACATATGTGCACAGCAAATATGGCTGTCCCATGAACTTACAATCAGAAACTGTACACAGAAACCATAATTTAAGCTTTGAAGCTAGATGTATAATTGGATAATACATTTCCCATGAAAGCTCCATGAATGCTCCCACCTCAACAAACTGAACATACAATGTTTATGTACATGAATAGGAGCAACACAAAAGCACCCAGAGATCCTTAGTGCTGACTTAATCTTCAGGACATCATAAGCAATCACCAAAATGATGGAATTTAAAATATCTAGAGTAACGGAAAAATACATACATAGAATAATTTCTACAGCTTAATGGGCAAATCGGAAATGTAACAGAGATGATAAAATGTTTTAGATACTGCTTGTGGCTTCCTGCCACAGATAACTTTAACCATGTGATGTGGGCTGATAAAATGTTACTAAGATCTAATTCGCGGAATAAACCATTCTTTAACCAAAAAATAAGCTAGCACGGACAACCACCACTTTCTACAGAGGTTTTCATAGCAGGCAAAAAGGCTTTGAAAAAGAAAAAAAAAAAAAGCCCTCATTCTGAAAGTATCACTAAAAGGTAGCCAGCATCTCTGCAACTGCAGTAATGCTACAATTACTAAAGGAGATGTGTCAACAACACATAAAACATACTCAACAGGCTTTTAAAGTGTATCTATTGTCAAAATGTAATATACATTCATTTCCACATTATATTTCAATTATTTCTAGCCTACTTCTATTAATCTGAGCAAGCTTGAAGTTTGTATATGTATTTTGTGAAGATCCCCGCACATCCCACACACGTATTTTCTTAAATTCTGTGGCACACATTCTCTCACAGCCTGTGAGAAGGCACTACTGTGTCACACATTTTAGAGCCTGCCTTCTGAACTACAGAGGTGCTGAGAGGAAGAGTTTCAGGAGGTGGAGTCAGTACAGAAATCACTGCTTGCAAGCAGCAATGTACCATGGGATATGTGGTCCTTAGGAATCCAAACCAAACAGAGGAAAAGCTGCAAAGCATGCAGGGAATCCACAAAGTTATGTAACGGGATGGAAGGAGACAGGCGGCACTCAACATGAAAAGAGATTGTTCTGAATGGTCATACCAAGTTGGATCATGTAGCGCTTTGCATTTCTCAAGAGTTTAGAGGGGTGATTTCTGCACAGGAGCTTCTAGGTATGCCTGCCTACAGTGGCTAGTAATAGTTTTACACTAAGAAGAGTACAGGAGAAAGCATAGTAAGTGAGCAAAGAGAACAAAAGGGCAGAAAGATCCACCCTTATTTAAATGAGCAAGATTTCAAATTATCCCTTCAAATGGACCTAGGGTTAACTACTGACTGTATAGACATGCCACTATAAAATACTTCTAAGCACCGCTGAAATGCTTTCCTAACAACTGGAGTGGGCTCCTCAGAGTGAAGCAGCCAAATTATTGCCTCTACCATACAATTGCGTGTTGGCAGTCCTTCAAAATGAGAAGTGAAATCCCTGAAGAGGCCCAAGCGCATTGGGCGAAGCATGTACAATTGCATGTTCTCACGTATATGTTACGTATGTGATGTCACCACGCACAGTGGCAGTTCACCTCAACCACCATTCAATTCATGGCCTAATATGCCACCTGAGCCTCATATGCCTCTGCGATCACCTATATTTCTACTTGATGTGGACATCGCACCAGCGGGAATGGCTACATATGTCGCCATCTGGCGAGTATCGATAGTTTTGCAACATTGTGAAGGACTGCCGACACGGATGAGGAACACACCTTTCTGAAGGCTAGGTGAGCAGTGAGCAATGATCTGCTTATATTGGTGGTGCTATAGCCCTATTATGCTTTATATGGGAGGTCAATGAGGAGAATTGACTTTGGTTATCTGCTGTGAGCTATTTATCCTCCAACATCATTTTGTATCCAGATTGCTGGTTATTCTTATGAACAAATTGTTCATCAACAACATCAATGTGGGTTACACATCTAGGTGTTACCTGTGACTGTGTTATCTTACATGCCTATATATCATGATGTGTCTCGCATACACTTTATATCAGTAACTCGCATATTTAGGAAACGGTATAGTGGTTTCCATTATTTATAAGTGGTACAAAAAATTGTGCACTGCCAAATAATTAAATGGTGAAACAATTGTGAATACGAGCTGCTGCAAACACATAAATTGTGTGTTCATCACATGTGAAGTAATAAACCGATGTGTAGTGCTGCGCTGCTCAAAAACACTAAACATAACATACATATAGATTTAATGTTATTAAAAATGCACTCACATGTTACAGTAGTAAAAAAACGCAGTGTGACAAAAGCTCTGAAGTTGTGATATACACTATGCAGCCTCTTTCACCGTGCTAGTGGTGTTCCAGCTCTGATGTCACCTGGCTCCTCCCTGCGCGTATCGTCACAAAGCACGCAACTTTATCAGGGGTGTATCAGAGCCATAACAACGCTAGTGCAGTTGGAGACGCTACATAGTGTATATCACAGCTTCACAGCTTTTGTAACACTGCAGTTTTTTACTACTGTAACATGAGTGTATTAAAAAAAAAAACAAAAAAAAAACACTTTGAGGTTTTAGGAAATGTGCTGCACTATGGTCACTTTATATGGTTGTGAGTTCTACTCACAAAGCCAGCTATACCATTAAAGAGTTTATTGGAGGATACAGTGACCATATATGAAAGGCGGATTATCCACAGAAGAGAGGCCACTATTTCACCCCCACTAGGAGGGAAGATGCCTATTTGACCTGTTTTCTATATGGGTCCATAAAAGAAGGTGAGGATCCACCTATTTCATATGGTCACCGTGGTGTTGCACATCATTTAAAGATTTACAGCACCGGGATTGTGAGCTTACTCCCCAGTAGGAATACGATCTTCCCACCTACATTGTTGAAGAGATTTTCCTTCCTTTTCTTTTTGGACTTGTATTGTTGAGTTTTTTACATGTTTCTTGGATTTATAGGTATCCATTATTTACCGTATTGTCCTCTGAGGCCTTTTGCAGCTCTATTAAGTTCCATTCTATTATACATCTTACCACATTTCGTGTATGAATGTGGCCTAGTGAGCAGTTGCTTAGGTGACAAGACCACGTTGTCTTTTTTAATTTAGTGTGGTGGCGGTTAGTGGTTTTAGTTCATTTTTGTATATATTTTGTTACTACTATTTTTCAATAAAGCCATTTTGTATTAAGCTGCATGGTCCCATTTGAAACTTCCTTCCAGGGGTAATCTTTCACTTTCGGTTGTTGCATGATTTGTTGATGAGTTTTGGTGACTGCACCAATTTATTTATTTTGGGTGGAGTCAGCAGCAATTTGGTGTTTGTCATAATTGCAGTTATACTTGCATCTATCAATCTTCTATACTCGCCATAGAGGCCCTCAGCGTACTTTTTTTTATAAGTGGAAGTAGACAGTACCTGGGAAACTTGCACAAAGCCTGCACCCACTCATAAGTACAAGAGGAACATGAGGAGGAACATTATAATGAGGGCAAGCAGAGTAGCAGATATAAAGTACAGGGTTTACCTTCAGGTCTGTTTTAGGAAACTAGAACTACATTTGTTGGGAGATACCAGAATTTAAGACAACAAGACATTTAACGAAGTTTACAGATTTACTGTGGTCTTGCAAGTTTAATAATATATGCAGAGCTTCTGTGGACCTATCTAATTTTACATATCACATAAAAAATACACTATATTGCCAAAAGTATTTGGACACCCCTCCAAAATCATTGGATTCAGGTGTTCCAATCACCTCCATGGCCACAAGTGTTTAAAAGCAAGCACCTAGTCATGCAGACATCTTCTACAAACATTTGTGAAAGAATGGGTCGCTCTCAGGAGCTCAGTGAATTCAAGCGTGGTACTGTGATAGGTTGCCACCTGTGCAATAAGTTCACCCATGAAATTTCCGTGTTACTAAATATTCCATGGTCAACTGTTAGTGGTATTATAACAAAGTGGAAGCAACTTGGAACAACAGCAACTCAGCCACGAAAAGGTAGGCCACGTAAAATGACAGAGCACGGTCAGCACACTCTGAAGCACACAGTACACAGAAGTTGCCAACTATCTGCAGAGTCAATAGCTAAAGACCTCCAAACTTCGTGTGGCCTTCAGATTAGCACAACAGTGCATAGAGAGCTTCATGGAATGGGTTTCCATGGCCGAGCGGCTGCATCCAAGCCTTACATCACCAAGTGCAATGCAAAGCGGCGGATGCAGTGGTGTAAAGCACGCCGCCACTGGACTCCAGAGCAATGGAGGCGTGTTCTCTGGAGTGACAAATCATGCTTCACTGTCTGCCAATCTGATGGACGTGTCTGGGTTTGGCAGTTGCCAGGAGAACGCTACTTCCCTCACTGAATTGTGCCAAGTGTAAAGTTTGGTGGAGGGGGGGATTATGGAGCGGGGTTGTTTTTTTAGGGGTTGGGCTTGGCTCCTTAGTTCCAGTGAAGGGAAATCTTAAGGCGTCAGCATACCAAGACATTTTGGACAATTTCATGCTCCCAACTTTGTGGGAACAGTGTGGGGATGGCCCCTTCCTGTTCCAACATGACTGCACACCAATGCACAAAGCAAGGTCCATAAAGACATGGATGAGTGAGTTTGGGGTGGAGAAATTGGACAGGCCTGCACAGAGTCCTGACCACAACCCGATAGAACATCTTTGGGATGAATTAGAGCGGAGACTGCGACCCAGGCCTTCTCATCCGACATCAGTGCCTGACTTCACAAATGCACTTCTTGAAGAATGGTCAAACATTCCCATAGACACACTCCTAAACCTTAAGGACAGCCTTCCCAGAAGAGTTGAAGCTGGTATAGCTGCAAAGGGTGGGCCAAGTCAATATTGAACCCTACGGACTAAGACAGGGATGCCATTATATTTCATTTGTGTGTAAATGCAGGTGTCCCAATACTTTTGGGAAAATAGTGTATGTCTGATAAACAACTCATCAATGCTCAAAGAAATGCAATTTATAAAGCACCACAAATACAAAGGTGAAAACAACCACTTTACCCTAGGAGTGATAAACTGCAGTACAGACAGATGTCTACTATGGCATACCTTTATTTCTTTACCAATTTTCAACCAATTTCAGGTTTACTTAAACTCCCCAAGCATGGGTGTAAATTCTTTGGAAAAAAAAAAAAAAAAGCAAAAACAAACATTCTGCATCTTTTTTTTTACTCTTCAGTTTTTACCTCCTATCACTACAAGGTACTGGTTCCAGGGCTGTAAGTTTGAAAGGCACTTCGATTACTGCTAGTGCAGATTAGGCTACCTACCAAAATGTCACTTCTGCCAATGATAACAGAGAGCAATTTCCACCGAAATATGATTAGGTAATGTATTGCCTATGAGAATGTGATTGCACGTTTTACTTTTAATAACCAAACCATTGGTATTGACCTAAAACAGATTAATATTTTACAATATAAAGTATTGCATACTTACCACTGTTTTGTGCAAAAGTACACTGTACAGCCATTTAACATCATGTTGTTTGAACATCATGAGTACTACAGTGGTGTTTGGGTCATAGTGCAAGCTATCTGAGAAAATGGACTCTGGGTAGCAAAGCCGGAAAGTAGTCCTTTCCCCAACATCATCTTCATATCCGAGGACAGGACCATCATTCATCCTTTCGAATGAAATAGGATGTGAGTAAAAATATTCTAAAAAATTCTAATATATAGTTAAAAAAAAGCATTTCATATTTTATAAATAGGCATCTTAAATTCTGTCCCTATGATATTCACATAAAGCACTTAAATAGGGAGAGGAAGGGGCAACACCTAGGTCAAATTAAACTCAAACAGAATCATAAATCCAATGATAGGTGAAAGAATTCACAGATAGTATAAGTTTTTCCAATGAAATTGTAGCTGTTTGCTTTAAGTTCATTTGTTAGTTAAATGAGCTGAAACTTATTCAGAGGATACCAAATCAAAAAATTTAAAGGCAGTAGCAAGCTGACCTAGCTTTATATTTATAGATTGTAGGTTTGTAGGAGGAAACCCAAAACAAACATATGGAAGAATTACATATTGTCAACGACTGACCCCAGCATGTTTATCAAATGCCAAATTCTTTAGGAATTGATAAACTTGAAATCTTAAAGTGGAACTACACTGTCTGAGCACCACAAATCAAAACACATATGGCATAATCTGCCATAATTACTTTGTCTGGCACGTAACTCCAGTCAATGTGACCTCTACTGTGTGAATATATGGATAAACAACTAATCACAAGAAGCTGTCACGTGAGATTACCACAAATCACAGCTCCATTGGAGTGAAAAAAAAATGCCCCCAGGGAATGACAGGGGAGTGAGTCCTTCACTTGCAGCAGGGATAAAACTTTGGAAAATGTTCATGCATTCCAGCGATAAACTAAATGTTTTTTTTCTTGCAATACATTTCAGTTTTATTGCTAACATAAGGAGCTAACAATTACATTTTATGATTGAGTTGTAAGGGAAAGCTTCACTTTATTAAAACATAATGGCTCTATTAGACCCTTGAGGTCTCTTTTGTAGTGTGCCTGGGCAGATCAGGTACAAAGAGTCTCCCCTTTCCTAGTCACAGCTTACAGGGCTATGACTGCTGTGATAACACTAGTGCTCAGGGCTGAGCCATGTTTACAGTGCTGTGGAGATACCAGGGAACAGATGTTTGAGATCCCTCTGTTTCCCACCCTGAAGCAGTTTTAAGTGGTCCTGAGGTCTCAGGAGGAGCAAGTGAACCCAGGAATCATGTCAGGGAGAATAGGGAGGAAGTTGTTTTTAAGGGTGTAGAAGTGATCACGTGGCTTTACACGCACCCAGATCACTTATACATTAGAGTGCTAGTAAGCAAGCCACATTTAAACAAAATTTAAAGCTGCTGCTGCAGCTGATAGCTTTTGCAGGCTGAATTTTTTTTATACATATATATCCTTATATTTTTCTCTTTCCAGGTTCTTCCCCCCCCAGTCAACCTGATGCAAGCTGTAGGCTGGCCCTTTGGAGACCGGCACAATTATTTGTTCAATGATAGAAACGTTCCTGGATGTAGAGTTATGAATCAGGGGTGTTCGCTAATTACAGGTTGATGGTGGTAAAGGTATAACTGTAACATTCTCTAAATGCTATCACTTCCACTTAGACTACTGTGAAAGCACTGTCAGAGAGCCCAAAACCTTAAAAGTGTATTGGATGCATAAGCAGGATGAAGCAATGCAAATCTACTGAAGAGGAAAAAAAAAAGTTCTCAAGTGTCACACTGACCTGAGGTGACCCCTACAACATGTTTAAACTTCACTAAATGTACAGAGTTTGAGAAAAGACACAGAATGTCACTCTACCTTATTATGACATCATAGCTATCAATTTTCTTGCCTAATGTGCTGTTTCGAAGCACTCCACCATTTCCAACCACAACACATTTCTTGCAGGAAATACTAGGAAGAAAACAGACAAAAAATAGTGATTATACAAACAAGGCGTTTTATTAATCCCACTGACCTGAAGCAGGGACCTTTTTTGCTCTCATTGACCACTGAAGCAAGGGCATTTACTTTTCCCACTGACCACAGAATATGCAATTTCTTTCAACCACAAGAAGAAGGAAAGAAAATTGCTTCATTCCCCCACAATACAGTCAGTCTGATGGGAAAATCCCTCCCGCTGTGATACTGTGTTCTGACAGCTGGAGCTTTCCCTGCCATCAGAACACAAATGATCATTGCTGGGGGCTGTAGCTGCCGGCAGTGACTATATGCAAAAAAAATACAACAGGCTGGTTGTACTGAAGTTGATCAATAGATCAACTTCAGACCAACCAGCCAGCCCAGAGATAGATCGAAATTTGTCCGGCTCTTGCTTAACTGGCTGAATTTCGATCTGTCTATGCCCGGCTTTAGTGTGTGATGTAAATGACTGTGAGTGCTGATGTTTTGAACCCCTTCCCGCAGACCGTACACATGTATGAAGCCTCACGGAAGTGGGTCTTTATCTGTGGGGGCATATACAGTCATGGCCGAAATTGTTGGCACCCTTGATATTTCTCCAGGAAATCATGTATTTCTCACGAAACGTATTGCATTAACACATGTTTTGCTATACACATGTTTATTCCCTTTGTGTGTATTGGGACAAAACAAAAAAAGGGAGGAAAGAAAGCAAATTCGACATAATGTCACACAAACCTCCAAAAATGGGCTGGACAAAAGTATTGGCACCCTTTCACAACTGCGGATAAATAAGAATGTTACAAGCATGTGATGCTCCTGTAAACTCACCTGGGGCAAGTAACAGGTGTGGGCAATATAGAAATCACACCTGAAAGCAGATAAAAAGGAGAGACGTTCACTTAACCTTTGCATTGTGTGTCTGTCTGTGCCACACTAAGCATGGACAACAGAAAGAGGAGACGAGAACTGTCTGAGGACCTGAGAACCAAAATTGTGGCAAAATATCAACAATCTCAAGGTTACAAGTCCATCTCCAGAGAACTAGATTTGCCTTTGTCCACAGTGCGCAACATTATCAAGAAGTTTGCAACCCATGGCACTGTAGCTAATCTCCCTGGTCGTGGACGGATGAGGAAAATTGATGAAAGATTGCAACGCAGAATAGTCCGGATGGTGGATAAGCAGCCCCAAACATGTTCCAAAGACATTCAAGCTGTCCTGCAGGCTCAGGGAGCATCAATGTCAGCGCGAACTATCCGTCGACATTTAAATGAAATGAAACGCTATGGCAGGAGACCCAGGAGGACCCCACTGCTGACACAGAGACATAAAAAAGCAAGACTACAGTTTGCCAAAATGTACTTGAGTAAGCCAAAAGCCTTCTGGGAAAACGTCTTGTGGACAGATGAGACCAAGATAGAGCTTTTCGGTAAAGCACATCATTCTACTGTTTACCGAAAACGGAATGAGGCCTACAAAGAACAAAACACAGTACCTACGGTAAAATATGGTGGAGGTTCAATGATGTTTTGGGGTTGTTTTGCTGCCTCTGGCACTGGGTGCCTTGACTGTGTGCAAGGCATCATGAAATCTGAGGATTACCAAAGGATTTTGGGTCGCACTGTAGGGCCCAGTGTCAGAAAGCTGGGTTTGCGTCCAAGATCCTGGGTCTTCCAGCAGGACAATGACCCCAAACATACGTCAAAAAGCACTCAGAAATGGATGGCAAAGAAGCGCTGGAGAGTTCTGAAGTGGCCAGCAATGAGCCCAGATCTAAATCCCATTGAACACCTGTGGAGAGATCTTAAAATTGCTGTTGGGAAAAGGTGTCCTTCCAATAAGAGAGACCTGGAGCTGTTTGCAAAGGAAGAGTGGTCCAAAATTCCGGGTGAGAGGTGTCAGAAGCTTATTGATGGTTATAGGAAGCGACTGATTTCAGTTATGTTTTCCAAAGGGTGTGCAACCAAATATTAAGTTAAGGGTGCCAATACTTTTGTCCAGCCCATTTTTGGGGTTTTGTGTGACATTATGTCATATTTGCTTTTCTGCCTCTGTTTTATATTTGTTCCAATACATACAAAGGGAATAAACATGTGTATAGCAAAACATGTGTTAATGCAATACCTTTTTTGTGTGAAATACTTGATTTTCAGGAAAAATATCAAGGGTGCCAACAATTTCGGCCATGACTGTATATGTTGTAACTCGCACTCCCAGCACAGATACCGGGATCTCATGGAGAACCCCAAGTCCCATACTAACAATTGGGACCTAGGACTCCAGGTTCCCAGTCATCTGATCGCTGTTATACTCTCTGATTGGCTATCACTATGATCAGTCACTGTTAGCCCGCCCCTGTATTTACTTCCTCTACTTATTAAAGAGAAACATACAATGTATCCTTCCATTCTTGCAGGAAAGGAAATTATTAAAAAAAAAAGGAAACTAGATCAAGGTTTGCCAGGGTTAGTGTTAGGGTCAAGTTAAAAGGTCAAGGTCAGGGTCACAGTCAGCATATTTTGGGTAGAATTACAAAAAAAAAATGTAAATTACGAACAGTGTCCGTGTGTATTAGGCAGGATAAATAAATTGCAAAATGGGCACCATTGATTCTGGGCCATACTACGGGTACAAACAATAATGCAGGCCATAGATGGGTTGAAAATCAGCCGATTTTCCGGCCGGAAATAAAATAGGCCGATTTTCGGATCGTTAGTGGGCTAATTGTTCGGCCGTTTTTCGGTATTTTGGCAGATATTTTTTATCGGTAAAGTTGGAAAAAAAAATCAGCCGATTGGCCGATTTTACCAATAAAAAAAACCGGGCATGAGCAGTGACCTGCAAGAGGAAGACAAAAAGAAGAAGAGGATGAAGAAGAAGAAGAGGATGAAGGAGAAGAAGAGGATGAAGGAGAAGAAGAGGATGAAGGAGAAGAAGGGGATGAAGGAGAAGAAGGGGATGAAGGAGAAGAAGGGGATGAAGGAGAAGAAGGGGATGAAGAAGAAGAAGGAGGATGAAGAAGAGGAGGAAGAAGAAGAGGATGAAGAAGAAGAAGAAGAAGAAGGGGATGAAGAAGAAGAAGAGGATGAAGAAGAAGAGGATGAAGAAGAAGAGGATGAAGAAGAAGAGGATGAAGAAGAAGAGGAAGAGGATGAAGAAGAGGAAGAGGATGAAGAAGAGGAAGAGGATGAAGAGGATGAAGAAGAAGAGGATGAAGAAGAAGAGGATGAAGAAGGAGGATGAAGAAGAATAGGATGAAGAAGGAGGATGAAGAAGAGGAAGAAGAGGAAGAAGAAGAGGAAGAAGAGGAAGAAGAAGAGGAAGAGGAAGAAGAAGAGGAAGAAGAGGAAGAAGAGGAAGAGGATGAAGAAGAGGATGAAGAAGAGGAAGAGGATGAAGAAGGAGGATGAAGAAGAGGAAGAGAAGAGGATGAAGAAGAAGAAGAAGAAGAAGAGGAAGAGAAGAAGAAGAAGAGGAAGAAGAAGATGAAGAAGAGGAAGAAGAAGAGGAAGAAGAAGATGAAGAAGAGGAAGAAGAAGAGGAAGAAGAGGATGAAGAAGAGGATGAGGATGAAGAAGAGGATGAAGAAGAGGATGAGGATGAAGAAGAGGATGAAGAAGAAGAAGAGGATGACGAAGAAGAAGAGGATGAAGAAGAAGAGGATGAAGAAGAAGAGGATGAAGAAGAAGAGGATGAAGAAGCAAAGGAAGAAGCAGAAGAAGAGGATGAAGAAGAGGAAGAAGAGGAAGAGGAAGAAGAAGAAGAGGAAGAAGAAGAGGAACATGAAGAAGAGGAACATGAAGAAGAGGAATATGAAGAAGAGGAATATGAAGAAGAGGATGATGAAGAAGAGGAAGAAGAAGAGGAGGATGAACAAGAGGATGAAGAAGAAGAGGATGAAAAAGAAGAGGATGAAAAAGAAGAGGATGAAAAAGAAGAGGATGAAAAAGAAGAGGATGAAAAAGAAGAGGATGAAGAAGAAGAGGATGAAAAAGAAGAGAATGAAGAAGAAGAAGAAGAGAATGAAGAAGAAGAAGAAGAGAATGAAGAAGAAGAAGAAGAGAATGAAGAAGAAGAAGAGGATGAAGAAGAGGATGAAAAAGAAGAGGAATTCCAGTCTGGCAAAACGTGTCCCTGCAGAGAGCTCCACTATTTCTTTGACAGTTCCTTGACATTTATAGCAGTTGCAACAATGTATCCATTTGTTTCCGAATAAAAACATCTGTATCCTAAATGGATACAAATAGATACATTGTTGCAACCGCTATAAATGTCAAAGAACTGTCAAAGAAATAGCGGAGCTCTCTGCAGGGACACTTTTTGCCGGCTGTAGACGGGATGAAAATCGGCCGATTTTTTTTTACCATTGCTGGTAACGTCGGCTGCTTGAACGACCGATTTTTCGTTTTTTTAAAAGAAAAATCGGCTGATTTTCGACCCATCTATGGCCTGCATAACTATCACTGCGATCATCAGGAGAATTCATTTTGGGTTGTTCTTAGGTGGTAAATTATGGCAATAGAAAGAAATATACAGCTAAATTTAAAAAAACATTTTTTTTTTTTTAATTTTTTTACTATTCTAGGACAGTTTTCCTTTGATAATTAATATTAGGAGATATCTGTTACCAGTTACCACCAAACAAAGCCCAATATGTCCTGAAAAAAACAAAGTATAATTATAAATCACCTGGATACACAAAGTAGTTGTGATGTACAGTTTTACGAACACGTAAAAGTTGCAAAATTATGCTTGGGCTTAACCATTTGTTTTACCCTTAGTCACTAAGGTTTAAACTAGGTCTCTGTTTATGGTTTGTAAATATATACATATACGGTATATATTTACAATATATATTACATATATATTTTAGCTTTCCAACTTAGATGTGAAGGCAGCATTATTTTCCTTTATTTTAATTCGGAATTAGTTTTGCTCATGCACTGTTCTGTATTTTTGAAGCACTAGTGTTGTCAGCCTAGCACAGGAAGCATGTAGGGACTACAAAACAGCTCCGTCCTCTCAACATCTGTTACACAAGGGGAAGAGTTTTGTAGTTCAAAGAAGATAGCAGGGAACAAGTGCGGACTGACCATTCGAGTACTCGGGCACTGCCCGAGGGCCCGGGGTCAGTAGGGGGCCCCATGAACTGCCCCTGGTACCTTTTATAGGCTTTTTTGGGTGTGCTTTGAGTGTGGGCAAGGACACAGGGGCCCCATGATCCCCTATTGCCCGGGGGGCCCATGAGTTGTCAGTCTGCCCCTGGCAGGGTACACATACAATTAGTTGAGATTTCACTTCAGTGCATGAGAAGGACACTGAATTTCTACCATGTTCAACAGATACATTTCTGTACTTGCAGAAAATGTACTTAGTCTGAAAAAGAAAACAAATGCATCCCCACTTCTAAGGACTGGTAAGCTGCAATACATTACATTATTGTTTTCTTTTTTTAAATATACAATACTTTCACATAGTATATGCATAGGCTGTGTATACATTAACCTACTCTGCCTCCAGTGGATGGAACAACAAGCATGTAAACATGTGAAAAAGTACTTTAAACATAGTAATATAAAATCATAATATGCATGCACTCTAAGTACAGTATACTTTATCTATAAAGTGGTTATGAAGGCTGAAGGTTTTTTACCTTCCTGCATCCTATAATTATCTGAGCTCGATCCCAATCCAATGATGTGCATGAGAGCAGCAGCTCTCTCCCAAGTCTCTCCCTTCTCATTGGCTGAGAGACAGCAGCAGGAGCCATTGGCTCCCACTACTGTCAATCACAGCCAGTGAGGAGGGAGCGGGGGGTAGGGCTCAGCCACGCTCTGTGTGTTCCTCTCGGGGGCGCTCAGCAGGAGGGAGGAGTCAGGAGCACTGGTGGGAGACCCAAGAAGAGGAGACTGTGGCTGCTCTGTGCAAATGCGTTGCACAGAGCAGGTAAGTATGACATGTTTGTTATTTTACAAAAATAAACCTTTACGATCACTTTCAGTATTAGCCTGGTATATGACTTTTCATACTTTGAACATGCTGTTTTATTCAAAGAAATACAACAGAACAATAATACATAAAGGCCGTATTTCACAAACTTCAAGCAGAATATATTAGGTTTTCTTTTCATTATGTGGCTTAATTGCCCGACACCTCGCAATACTTACTTTCTGATTTCATCCGGAAGGTCACACTTTGGAAGCTTCTTTAGAGCCATATCAAAATATCTACCTGTTAACACAAGAGATTAAAGTATGTGAATAACATAACAGTCCACTAAATGTACAATATATGCACTATTCTGGAGTACAGACTGACTGGCATAACCTGATAAAAAGGCTGACTTGTCATACAAACGAGCAACTAGGTATTTTTAAATATTTGCAATGGTCCAGCATTTTACAAGAAGAAAGGAAAGTATTATGTAAAGGTGAATTCCATCAAATGGTAGTTAGGGTAAAGAAGGTGACTGCATTTATGTGACTCATTTCTGCGCTAAGGACCTGCTAGCTTTAACCCTTTTTTGTCACAATATCAGGGCAACTATTTGTCAAATTTATATTTTCAGTACAACATACACTAAAGTTAATTATAGTGCACACAAACACTATACTACCTAATTTTTAGTAAAATATAAAGATGAGGTTTTGTTCATGTGATGCTTGCCAGCTAATGGTCAAGGGGCTTATCATCCTTACAAAATACCCTGGGGGTCTTTAAGGAAACATTCATGCTAGTGGTGGGTTTGTGCATTTGCTTGACTCATTTTTCCATATGTCAAAGTAGCAGTAGAAGTACTACTGATCCTTTTTATGTTTGTGTATCTTTTCTATAAGAACAGTACATTTTAAATGTGATGTTTTAGATTAAAAAAAATAGATTAAAAGTGATGTTTTATTAAGTGTTCTTGCATGGCAAGACTGTCACGGATCCACGATCGCCGCCACAAACATGCGACAATCGCACAACCGCGACTAACAGTAATACGTCACGCCCACGGCGTCAGACCCCAGACCTTCTCACCAAACTCGTGACCGAAGGGTCGGCCGATCTAAAACCGTGGTGTGACACGCATAACAAGGCCACACTCAGCTGCACCCAGCACAGCGATTGCCCAGCTAATGGACTACAATCGGTGCCTGCAGCCTGAATGCGCTTGTTACTGGGTCGGGTTAATTACGCCACTAACCCTCTACTGCCACCACCACTTTTGTCGGAGACTGGGAAACTCCCGTTATCAAATATACACTATAATGATTGAAATATTTATCTGTATAGCACGGCCCGCGGACCTGTTATACAGAGATATAACAAACAGTAGCGTCTCTTCAAAGGCAGAGATTCGTGAATTGCAAATAAGCACTTAGAAACAGTTGAACACTTTCAGAAAGAAAGATTACTAAAAGGGTCAAACAGGTCCGATACAATATTTACAAAGATGTCACAAAAATATATGTATATATGTATATAAAGACACAGCAAAGAGATAATTAGGAAGGAGATTACAGGGTTAAGTTACTTGCCCATATGCCTGGGTTTGCAGATCCAAGTTGTAGAGCAGGGTGATTTCTTGATCTCCTTTTGTTACGATGTTGCTGGGAGATCTCTGTGTGTGTGTCTCTAACTCACTTGTTTCTTCTTAAAAGTCCCTCTCAAAGGGGGGGGCTCTGACTACACGTTTTGGGAGTGGTCAGTGGGAAACTCTGAATTAACTACAGCTTCATAATACATGACATGAAACATACGGTTGACCTGAGGAATGTGCAATCACTGGCTACATCCAGACAAGAAGGTCTATAGTTGTATTAGGTCCTGCTCCCATTGTTGCATATGTAGATCTGGTGAGCAAATTATACACCCTTGAGATAGATCCTCTTAAAATGGGTAGCATATCTACATTTAGTCCTAAAGTGTTTCTAAAGGCTGAAGGTTTTTTTTTTTTACCTTCATGCATTCTATGCATGAAGGTAAAAAACTTTCTGTGTGCATCTCCCCCCCACCCACCCCTTATACTTACCTGAGCCCGATCTCGATCCAGCAATGTGCACGAGAGCAGAGGCTCTCCCCCTCCTCTTTGGCTCAAAGGCAGCAGTGGGAGCCATTGTCTCCTGCTGCTGGCAATCACAGCCAGTGAGGGAGGGAACGGGGGCAGGACTGAGCCATGCTCTGTATGTCTATGGATAAACAGAGATGGCTAAGGAGCAAGCATGAGTGAGTGACTCCCTGGCAAGTGGCTACCAATAGTGGCACTCAGTGATGAGAGGAGCCAGGAGCGCCAGCAGACCCAAGAAAAAGAGGTTCGGAGCTGCTCTGCACAAAACTGTTGCACAAAGCAACTAAGTATAACATGATTCTTATTGAAAAAAAAAAAAACTTAAACCGTTAACTATAAGAGAGAGGCTATCTGATCTTGAAGCAAACATTTTGATGGGAGTAAGTGCATTCTTTTTTATAATGGTCCAGGTTATAAATGTAATCTCCTGTCAAAAAGTTCCCTAAGCATGTCAAGACTTTATTTTTCCACCAACTCAGGATAGCCCATGATAGATACTATAAAGCTGCAGTATAAATGTAATGTTTTTTTATACTGTCTGTCCCATACCAAAGAGGAATAAACTAAGGCAAGACACATTATAGGGTCTAGCAACCTATTGGAAATCCACAAGTGTTCAGTTACTCTTTAATGGTTTTCTCTGTAACTTAGTGGTCTGTCTCTCTATGAAACTCAGCAGTCTCCATAACATGGCAGCTCTCTTTTGTAATATTACAGCAGTAAAACTGGATTTTCCGCAGGATGTGATTACCTATTTTGCGGGCTGGATGACATGCAGGATAGGTATGAATACAGAGCAGCAGACCTTCTGCAAGTCAACTATCCAGCCAATTTATTTTTTCTGTAATTATGCAGATACTATACATTTTTTCTTTTCTAGTCTCTTTACCACTCATATCTTTATTGCACTGACATCACAGTTTCCCATGTCAGACCTTTAAAAACCTGAATGAAAATTCCAGACATAATTTACATCTAGCAGACGAAAGAAAACTTATTTTACTGATCTTTATTAAAAGGCTTAATGTTCCTGTATTACTCCGTCCATAACAAGCATAGAGATCATAAGCAAGTCTCATGACTTAAAACAGGATGCAAGTCCCTGTAGTAGAGACAAAGAAGGTCAGCAGTCTAGATGCATGTGTGTAGTGTGTACTTTGCCCTAAAGCTGTTGATTATTTATTGACTATTACTATAGAGTTATCGAAGTGTATAAAACCATTTATGTATCATTTTCTCACGAGACAAACCACACACACTCCTTCTGCAGTGTGCTAAAGATTCATTATTGTATTTTCTATTCAATTTATAGACCAAAAATGTGGTTAACAAACACAGAATAAAAAATGCATCCATCTATTATATGTTGTTAAACAGTCTTGAATAAACTGCAGTGTAGATAGGAAAGGCTGGAGTACTAAATTAAGAAGGGTATGAGACCAGCTAAGATGGCATCAGTCTCCTCCTGTTGGAAGCCATCACCCTAGGATCACAATGCTTCTTGTCAGTGATTGTGGCCGCTGTGTGCTCGTGCTGACTCATTCCTGCATGGAGGACACTGCGGTGAGCTGCAGATGCAAGATCACATTGCCACTGCATGATGGCAGAACAATCTGCAGCTCCACTGGTGTCTTCTGATACAGGCTGCACTGATTTAAGTACAGTAATTGTCAGAGCTAAAAGTCCAGAAAGGCAGCAGCAAACAGGTGAAGGTAAGCAGGACACTTGGTCATCTTTAAGGGCATTGGTAGCTAATATCAGATGGTAGAAACAGAAAAGACAACAAAAGCAGGGTTAGGTAGCCAGACAACCTTCAAGATACAAACATTAAGCATAGAAACGGATTTAAAAAATAAGCACTCTCTGATTAATGTTTATATCTTGTTTGTTGTTTGAATACCTTGACCCAGCTTGTCTTTGGATTTGTCCTGTCTACTTGTTTTTTGGCTTACCTGATCTTCGGATTCTGTTAACACCTTCTGATATTACCTACCATTGTCTTGGAAAGATGCATAATTTATCTTGTTTATAATGGCACTAATGGCACAAAAAAGGTTTTTACAAATGTAATAAAAGGTACTTTTTTAAAATCCATTTTTACACATTTTTGTAATATACTTCAAAAGGTTGACAGAAAAAAAGTTTAAATTTTAATGGTAAAAGAACAGAAAGAAAAAAAAATATAACTCTTTAACCATTAGCCGCCCGGCCAATGGCCGTTTGGCGGCTTCAGATGTGCTCCTCCATTCCGGGTGCACGCCATTTGGCGTGCTCCCGCACATGCGGCGTTTGCAGAGCGGCGCAGCAGTGCGATCTGTCGCCGGCCGTGCACCTCAGACACGGCCGATGACAGATCCGAGTACCGGCTCCCGTTGCTGGTACCATGTGACCTGCTGTGACCAATCACAGCAGGTCACATGACAGTTGTATACATGGATGGCTTCATTCATGATGCCATCCATTGTATACTAGTGCCTAGCTGTGAATGGTCACAGCTAATCACATGCACGTCATGTGATTTGCTGTGACCAAATCACAGCTAAGCACAAAAAAAAAAAAAAAAAAAAAAAAAAGCTGAATGAATCGATTTCCTTCAGGTAAATGCTTGCTTATAGCAAAGTAATTCTTTGCTATAAGCAAATTGTGTAAAAAAAAAAAAAAATACTGATCACTTCCCCAAAGTAGTACAATGTTACTATGGTAACATTGTACTATTTTGGTCATAGTAAAATATGAAAAAAAAATCTTAAAAATAAAAAAAAATGTAATAAAAAATTAAATATAATAAAAAAATAAAAAAAACTGTCATACTGTCACCAGTCAGTGTCCCTGTTCACCGCCATGCCAGTTATATGATGACGCTGTACTGCACTGGTGACAGTATGTAAAAAAAAAAATAGTGAAAATAATTTTTCATTTTTTCATTTTCGGAAAAATTATGACAAAAAAATACAACTTCAAAAAACTCGCCATGCCTCTTATGAAGTATGTCGGACTGTCTACTCTGCAAAAAGGGGTAATTTGGGGATATCTGTACTATTCTGACATTCTTGGACCTCAAGAAATTAGATTGGCCGTCAGTACTTCAGGATTGATCAATATTCAGATCTATACCATAGTTTGTGAACTCTATAACTTTCCTAAAAACTAAATAATACATCCTAATTTGGGTTATTTTCACCAAAGACATGTAGCAGAATACATCTTGGCCTAAATTTATGAAGAACAATTATTTATTTGTAAACTTTTATAACAGAAACAAAGAAAAATGTGTTTTTTTTTCAAAATTTTTGGTCTTTTTTTGTTAATTTAGCAAAAAATAAAAACCCCAGCGGTGATTAAATACCACCAAAAGAAAGCTCTAGTTGTGTGAAGAAAATGATAAAATTTTAGTTTGGGTACAGTGTTGTATGACCGCGCAAGTGTCATTCAAAGTGTGAGAGCGCTGAAACCTGAAAAATGGCCTGGGCAGGAAGGTGTAAAATTGCACGGTATTGAAACGGTTAAAGGAAGAATGTGAGGAAGGATTTTCCCTAGGGTTTATTATGGTTACCTAAGGGTTAATAAGAGGCTTTTTACTTGTAAGGTTGCTTTAACGGATGTCATATACAGATCAATGATCATCCCTTTGATCCACATATGAATAAAATGAGTAAATACACATTAACCATATATAGTTAAAGTCCAGTTGAATGTGACTTACTACAAACTTTTCCAGGTGTCGGCAACCCCCGGCACACACATCCAGCTCTTTTAACCATCTTAAACCCCATTTCTGATGAAAAGCATTCCATTAAAAAAACAATATTTACTACGTAATAGTTTTGATGGTTGTCTTAAGAACGCTCGTGACACGTTGAAACTATGGATCAGATCTGACATATCATATTTTTTTCCCATGTAAATAATAGCAATTTACTAAATAAACGCATCAACTTTTTCACAAACAGGTGGATGAATGTAGTATTGTCTATGTAGTAAATTTTTAATTTTCAACGTAAACAATAGGCTATTATACTGTATTATACCTATAGAAGAACACTTTTTAAAAATCGATATCCTGTCTAGAGATCTTCTTCAAATAACTGTTATTTGAAGCACAAGGCCCATAAAGAGAGACTTCCTGTGAGATTGTAAGATTACTGATCAATCCCATCCGATCTATCCAGGCTTCCAGATTACTGCAGAATGATTAAACCAGCTCATCTACCTTTGACACAGATTAGAGGAGCACAATAGCAGTTTGCCAAATACAAAACTGATTGCAGGGAGCTGCTTAAAGCGGCAATGAAGTAACCAAATATGTGCTCAGCATGGCTCATACATGTCATTTGTAAAGTGCAATTCAGAACTAGAAAAGCTACAATTTCTAGGGAAATTGTGTGAAGTGTTCTTGCCTCCACCAGTAGTCTACAACTGGAGTGGTCGCAGTTTAGAAATTGCCCTTCAAATTTGAGGTGGCTAGAATGCAGTTTAAATGAATGTCAATGGGTGGCGTGAGTTGCAAACAAATGGTCATATTGTGAAAACTATCAGGACTATGGCTTAGCCGTGGACATTTTTAGTGGCAGCAGGGATAGCTGAATGTTTTGAAAGAAGATTTGTGTAGGTGGGCTTGAAAATGAGGGAGTGATGGCAGTTTAGAAATCATGTCCTGATTTTTCAGATCACACTCTAGCTTTTGTCAGCTCCCACTCTAGTTTTGAACATTGCGCCATTCATTCCTATGGGACCAATTTCACCACAAAAACGCCAATATTTCATGAACCATTCGGCGAAACGTTCCACAAAGTAATAGCACACCAATCGGTAACAATCTGCACGTTTCAGTATATTACGGTCTATGTAGTGTAAAAACTGTGGGAGGAGTTAGGGTGGTAAATTTGGCTATAATAATAAGAATATATATGTGAGATAACAGTAAGTGGTCTTGCCATGCAAGAACACTTAATATAGAAATACTTTGAGTAAAAATCTTAATGGAATGTCTCACTATCATTGACAAGATACTATTGATACATTTCACCGCATGTGGGCTTCTTGAATGGTCATCAAAAAATCCTCCACTTTAGCCTTCCTTTTCATTCTCCTTAGACCTGTTTTGGGACCCCTACCCTTTCTTTCTTCCCATCTCCTTAACATCTGTTTCCACCTCCCCACCCTTCAACTGTTTATGGTTTTAAACACAGCTACAGGATAAATGAATATTGAAAATATCAAATACCATATGATATACTGTACTTGTTGCCAGATTACTTTTGTATTATTGCACTAACTGTATGGTTTCTGAAATGTATCTTTATTGTACCATCTGATATGAGTATTGCCAATATTCGTAATCCAGACGATTTTGTACCCTGTATGGTTTTAAGAAATGCTATGAGGAAAGCATTAGCCGAAATGCATTAGCAGCTTGTACACGGTGTCATTTTCTATGTAGCCAATACAGATCTATTTTGAAGAGCACCAAGTAGCCAGCTATACTTGCTATGGATTAACTGCTTTGGGAATTGAATGTCCTAGCCTGCGAACTGGTTTTCCAGCCTTTAAACTTTTAATAGAGTTGATCTGGGGTGACGTTTATCCTATAGTTTTAAGAAATGCCTTCATAAAAAATATATTTGACATAGAGGAAGAAAATCTTTGTTTCAAGCAGAAACTGTACCTGAGCACCACAAACCAAAAGCACTATTTAATTTTTAATATCCAGAGCAAGTTCACCCATTCATACAGGTCTCCATGCTTTATTGTGTTGAGAAATCACTATGTAAAACACAGTTTGTTGCTCCCATTTGCTTCCACTTTGTTATAATACCACTAACAGTTGACCGTGGAATATTTAGTAGCAAGGAAATATCACAGATGGATTTATTGCACAGGTGGCAACCTAGCAAGATACCACGCTTGAATTCACTGACCCATTCTTTCACAAATGTTTGTAGAAGCAGTCTGCATGTCTAGGTGCTTGATTGTATACACCTGTGGCCATGGAGGTGATTGGAACACCTGAATCCAATGATTTGGAGGGCTGGCCCAATATGTTTGGCAAGTGTGTGTGTGTGTGTGTGTGTGTGTATAGACTTCACTCCTCTGACTAACAAAGACGTGTGCTTATATTTATTAGAAACAAAATAGAGTTTGAGAAAGCAGGAATGGGAATTCAACAGTGCTACAAATGTTAAAAAGTTTGATTTTTGTTATTACAAATTAATTAAAACATATAAATGAGAAAAGGATACATAAACTGCTCTGAAAAAATCCCTATTGAAAAAAGTATTGTTGAAAATACTCTCTCTGTGTGATTCTCAACATGTTTAGCCATCATGGCTTCTTCAGGAAGCATTTACACAAGAAGGATACTAGTGGAAATACAAAAAATATTGATATAAAATATGTAACATATGTAAATATGTAAATTACATTGCTCAAAAAAATTAAAGGAACACTTTTTATTCAGAGTATAGCATCAAGTCAATTAACCACATGCCGCCCAGCCACTGTATGAATACGGCGGCAGGGCGGCACGGCTGGGCAAAACCACGTTTTAAAACGCGTCTTTTGTAAACAGGTAGGGGCGCGCGCGAGGCGCGCTGCCGCCCTACCTGTCCCGCCAATCACAGCCACGGATGTCAGTCGCCGGGTCACAGCCGGTCGTTACTGGCTATGTCCCGGCGATAGGCGGCAATCGCTGACAGAGAGCACAGCTGCAGTAGCTGTGCTATCTGTCAGTTCCCTGACAGCTCCAGGACAAGCTGATCGGGACAGAAGAGTGTCCAGTACAGTACACACCCCCGCCCCCTAGTAAAACACTCCCCTCACACAGTTAACCCTTTCCCTGAAAAATAAACTTCCTCCCCAGTGCCATTAGTACAGTGTCAGTGTTTTTTTTTTTTTGCACTGATCACTGTATTGGTGTCACTGGGGATGTCAGTGACCCCAAGTCAGTATCCGCCAATGTCAGAATGTCCGCCGCAGTCCCGCCATAAGTCGCTGATCGCCGCCATTATTAGTATAAAAAACCCCCAAAATCCCAGTATCTCTCCCGCCATTTGTAAACGCTATAACTTTCACGTAAACCAATTAATTTACACATATTGGGTTTTTTGTTTTTTTTTTAGCAAAGACATGTCGCAGAATGCATTTATGACTAGATTTGATTTTTAAATTTTTTTTTACTGGACATGTTTTATAACAAAAAGTCCAAAATATTGTTTTTTTTTTCCTCAAAATTGTCAGCCTTTTTTTTTTTATAGCGCAAAAAATAAAAACCGCACAGGCGATCAAATACCACCGAAAGAAAGCTCAATTTTTGGGAAAAAAATGGATGTAAAGTTCATTTATGTACCGTATTGCATGACTGTGCAATTGTCCATTAAACTAGCGCAGCGCTGTATAGCAAAAAAATGGCGTAAATTGCAGTATCTATACCATAGTTTGTAGACGCTATAACTTTCACACAAAGCAATCAATATACACTTATTGGGATTTTTTTACCAAAAACATGTAGCAGAATACATTTTGGCCTAATTTATAACCAACTTTGAGTTTACTATATATTTTTTATAGCTGAAAGTAAAAAATATTGTTTTTCTTCAAAATTTTTGGCCTTTTTTTGTTTATAGCGTGAAAAATAAAAAGCACACAGGTGATCAAATACCACCAAAATAAAGCTCTATTTGTGTGAAAAAAAGGACGTAAATTTCATTTGGGTGCAGCATTGCATGACCGCGCAATTATCAGTTGAATTAGTGTAGCAAAAAGAGGCCTGGTCATTAAGGGGGGTACATCCTCTGGAGGTCAAGTGGTTAAACTCCTGGGATATTGATCTGGTCAATTAAGAAGTAGAAAGGGGTGTTAATCAGTTTCAGCTGCTTCGGTGTTAATAAAATTAACAACAGGTGCACTAGATGGGCAACACTGACATGACCCCCAAAACAGGAATGGTTTTACAGGTGGAGGCCACTGACATTTTTTTCCTATTCAACTTTTCTGACCGTTTTTCATTAGTTTTGCATTTGGCTGGGGTCAGTGTCACTATTGGTAGCATGAAACAATACTTGGAACCTACAGAGGTTGCACAGGCAGTCCAACTCCTCCCGACATCCTCTAGTGGGCCCTGTGCTCACTGCCCGGCACCATAGAGCTCCTTTGAACACCAGACTTGGCAGGTCCGCCACTGGCACCCTGTGCTTTTCACAGATGAGAGCAGGTTCACCCTGAGAACATGTGACAGATATGAAAGGGTCTGGAGAAGCTGCGGAGGAAGTTATGCTGCCTGTAACAACGTTCAGCATGACTGTATTGGTGGTGGGTCATTGATGGTCTGGGAAGACATATCCATGGAGGGACATGCAGACCTCTACAGGTTAGATAACGGCACCCTGACTGCCATTAGGTATTGGGATGAAATCAATGGACCCTTTATCAAACCTTACTCTGGTGCAGAGGGTCCTGGGTTCCCCCTGGTGCATAACAATGTCCGGCCTCATGTGGTGAGAGTATGCAGGCAGTTCCTGGAGGATGTAGGTATTGATACCATTGAATGACCCCACACTCGACTGTCCTAAATGCAATAAAACACCTCTGGGATATCATGTTTTTGCTCATCTGACGCCATCAGGTTGCACCTCAGACTGTCCAGGAGCTCAGTGATGCCCTGGTCCAGATCTGGGAGGAAATACCCCAGGACACCATCCGTCATTTCATTAGGAGCATGCCCCGACATTGTCAGGCATGCATACAAGCACGTGTAGGCCATACAAACTATGGACTACCATATTGAGTTGCTGAAATGAAATATCAGCAAAATGGACTAGCCTGTGTCTTTCAATTCATTTTCAGGTTGATAATTTTCATTTCCATCAAACGATGGGGCATCCTTACGTTCCGAACACAATACCCAATCAATATCATTGTAGATATCCAGCATGATATTTTTCCCCCTTGAGATCTGATGTGTTTTCAAAGTGTTCCTTTAATTTTTTTGAGCGGTGTATGTTGTAAACTTATTATTTTATACCACAGATATATATCTTCTGTATTTCCACTAATATCATTCTTGTATTACCTCTTCTTGAAGAAGCCATGATGCTGAACACAGAACACATGTTGAGGATAACATATAGAGGATATTTTCAACAATACTTTTGCAATATGGATTTCTGCAGAACAGTTTATGTATACTTTTCTCTTTTGTATGTTTTAATTGTTTTGTAATAATAAAAACCAAACTTTTTAACTAGAAAATTTGGATTTGATACATTTATAGCATTGCCAAAATCCCATTCTTATTTTCTCAAACTCTATTTTGTAACTATGAAAGGATGTGGTGCTTTATACATCATACCTCAAACCCACATATTTATACATTATATTGAACAGAACTTGCTCAGATCAATGCGTGCTTTGGAAAAAAATCCATCTTGCTTTCAAAGTTTTTTTGATTTAATAAATGAGTACAAAGTTTTTTTATAGCAGAGTCAATGTGCCATTATTATAGGACCTCGGACTTGCACTATACCATATTAAATGATTAACAGAACATAATATATTGAATAAATGACAGAAAGAAAACTCCCTTGCCATGAATCTTTGCTTTAGGGGAAAGTCAAACGAACACCTCTGAAAGCCAAATTATTTTTGTTACTAGGAAACCTCAATGCTCATAAAATCTAACACATTGGGAAAAATACACCTCACATTAACATGCAGGTGAATGGGTGGAACCGTTTCATCCCCAGAATACAAACATTTCTTCAAAACCCTATGCATACAAAAACCAAACCAATTCCAAAACTCAGTTTGAGTTTCTAGGTAGTTATCAAAACACTAGCACACAGTTGAACAAACAGATGAAACATATGGAATTTGTTGTACCCGCAAAACAAATTATAGCTAGTCAATTAATCCTTCCAGGGCTACATGACTGCATAGCATAAGTAGGATTTTCACAGCATGCAATTTTGCAAATGTATCTCTGCTCAACCTCCTGCATCATTTTTGGGATAGCAGTGAGGCTAACCACATTCATTACCTCAATCCTGAGCTTTCATCCTCCTGTAAGTCCACCTCCAGCCAGCTTAGACAGTAGGCAGTCCCACAACAACCTAATTTTAGCTTTCAGCTGTATGGGAACTGAACAATTAAATGACGCTGTCAGAGCAGGGTTACTTGTAGCCTAAAACTATAACTGCTAAAGAAAAAGGGAATTCACTTACCTTTCCAGGCCTCCCATGTCTAGAGACAAAGGGGGTGATTTCCTAAAACTGAGGAATGCAAAATCTGGTGCATGGTAGTCAATCAGCTTCTAACTTTGGCTTGTTCAGTGAACCACTTGTCCTCCTGAGGATTTACCCCCTGTCATGACCAGGCCATTTTTTGCATTACGGCGCTGTGCTATTTTAACTGACAATTGTGCGGTCATGCAATGTTGTACCCAAATTAAATTTACATCCTTTTTTTCCCACAAATTGAGCTTTCTTTCGGTGGTATTTGATCGCCTGTACGCTTTTTATTTTTTGCGCTATAAGCAAAAATAGACCAACAATTTTGAGAAAAAAAAACAACATTTTGGATTTTTTTGCTATTAAACATGTCTAGTAAAAAAAAAAAAAAAAAAAAATCACATTTCGTAATAAATTTAGGCCAAAATGTATTCTGCTACATGTCTTTGCTAAAAATAAAAAATCCCAAAACTTGAAAATTAATTAGTTTACGTGAAAATTATAGCGTTTACAAATGGTGGTATAGATAATGGGAATTTTTTTTTTCTACTAGTAATGGCGGCGATGGTGGGGAACTAAATTGGTGTCACTGACACCCCAGTGACACCAGTAGGTGTAGTAGGGCAGGAAGGGGTTAATGTGAGGGTGATCAAAGAGTTAACTGTGTGCTGGGAGTGGTTTAGAGGGGGGCGGGGTGTGTTTCTTCACTGTAAGCACACTGATCGGGATGGCTGTACTGTGCACAGCCATCCCAAGTAGCTCGAGCTGACAGGGAGGAAGATTGTTTGTAAACAAAATAATCTTCCTCCCCATCGGAGATGCTCAGTAAACACCGGGCGCCGGCGGGTAATTACCGACCAGGACCCAGTGATTAACATCCGCGGCCACAAATGGCGGCACGGGTAGGGCGCGCGCCCCTTACTTGGAAATGCAGAATGACTAGTATATATACGTGATCCTGTGCACAGGTGCCACCCTGTAGCAGTATATCTGCTATAGGGCGGTCCTTAAGCGGCTAAAGCGGAATACTCACCTCCGATCCTGCAATGCGCTGTCCTAAAGCTCATGGCTGCTGGTATTTTGGGGCAGCCGGCTTCTGGGTCCTGAATGCCAGCCGCTGTCACTGATGATGTAAGATTCTGCATTGCCGCATTTGTACATTGAGCTGAGCCTGTGCGGCTCACTGTACAAGTGTAGACAGGCAGGTAGGCAGCTTTAATTCAGAAGAGTCAAAGCACGTCTCTTCTGTATTAAAAATCCTGACTGTCCATCCATTTTTATTTTTACTTAAAAGTTACACTTTAAGCTTTGACAAAAAACCTGGAAGCTGATTGGTTTGCATTTAGAGCTGCACCAAATTTTGCATATACAGTTTTAGTAAATCAAATCCATAGTACCCAGTTGTAGGAACTGAATAACTGTTTTCCCCGCTAAATGTTGTGGTTCCTGGAGCTGGCTTGTAAGTTCTGTAGTAATGTAGAAGTTGGAGGGAGAAACTAATGCGTGTGGTGGGGAAGCAAATATTCCACAAACCCAAATTGTGGAACACCTGCAGCAACCAGAGAACAGTGAGACAGCAACTTTTCAAGACATGGGAAGCTGGAAAGGTGAGTATATTCACTTTTCTGTTAGCAGGTACGGTTTTGCCTACAAGCGACCTCATGCTCACAAGATCACTTGAATATAGAATTTTAGATAACAAAATTGGAACTGAAAAATGATTTAATGACTTGAAAAAGAAACCAATAGATAAGCCTTTGTGTTTTCTATGTTTGCTCAGAGTTATGGAACTCTACCAAAACAGTGTCATTTTTATTAGTGGGGTGTTAGAACCTTTTAAGAGCTCTACCAGCTTTTAAGAACTGCCCAATTTGCAATGGGGAGATTTCCAATCATGTCAACTGGACAGGAAACAGGAAAATTTTTCAACAAGGACAAAAACATAAAAAAAAGTAATTATTTTGTATAGCAGGGAAAAGTTAGAAGTAAAAAACATGGAACAGAACTAAAAAGATATAAAAGCAAAAAAGACAACTTGCCTCCTTTTCCTGTTCCATAAGGTAGGTCTATCCTGTTGCTGCCAAGATTTGCAGACTGCTTCTTGTAGTCTTCACAAAGAAATGGTTCAATTTCAGACTTACTGTGGAAGAGCAGCTTTATTATTAAAAGTGTTTAAAGAAAGTACCACAAACAAGCCATGATGTTGACTAGCTTTACCATAACTGGCCCAAGATGAAAACCTAAATTCAAAGATTCCTTGGCAATAACACAATACAGTAGGGTCATAATTATGGCATGATTATAACATTAATCTGCAAGTTGGAGAAATGGTCAAGTGAACAGTTATTTCTGATGTATACTTGAACTTTGAATTTGATTTACCATACACCACATCAACCTCTTGCCTATATACTCGTTGGTTCAAATCTCAACCATGACACTACCTGTTTGGAGTTTTCATGCTCTCCCTGTGTCTGTGTGGGTTTCCTCCCGCCATCCAAAGACACCCTGGTAGGTTAATTGGCTTCTGTCTAATATTGGCCCTTGTATGTGTATGTATGAATGTGAGTTAGGGATCTTAGATTGTAAGTTCCTAGAGGGCAGGGCGTGATGTGAATATACAACATTCATACTTCGAACGGTCTAAGGTTGTCAGTGGTGTACCCCAAGGTTCATTGTTGGGACCCTTAATTTTTAATATATTTATAAACAATATAAAGTCTGAGATTAAAAATCCCATTTCAGTCTTTGCAGATGACACCGAGCTGTGCAGTGGAATAACGTCCTTACAGGATGTCTTCAACTTACAAGCCGACCTCAATGGACTGTGTAATTGGGCAACTATGTGGCAAATGAGGTTTAATGTTGATAAATGTAAGGTAATGCACTTGGGGGCTAAGAATATGCATGCACCATACATACTGGGGGGGGGGGGGGGGGTACAACTGGGGGAATCAATGGTGGAGAAGGATCTGGGAGTTCTGGTAGATCACAAGCTTAATAATGACATGCAATGCCAAGCTGTGGTTTCTAAAGCGAGCAAAATCCTCTCTTGTATTAAAAGAGGTATAGATTCCAGAAAGACAGATATCATATTACCCCGGTACAAATCATTAGTAAGACCTCATCTGGAATATGCAGTTCAGTTCTGGGCACCAATTCACATAAAGAACATTGGGGACCTGGAGAAAGTACAGAGAAGGGCAACCAAAGTGATGAGACATGGAGGAGATCAGCTATGAGGAAAGATTAGAGGAACTGAATTTATTCTCTCTTGAGAAGAGGAGATTAAGGGGGATATGATCAACATGTATAAATACATCAGTGGTTCATATAGTGAACTCGGTGTACAGCTATTCACCCTGAGGTCATCACAGAGGACAAGGGGGCACTCTTTACGTCTGGAGGAAAATAAATTTAATCTTTAAACACGGAAAGATTTCTTCACAGTGAGAGCTGTGAAAATGTGTAATAGACTCCCTCAAGAGTTTGTTCTGGTCAGCTCAGTGGATTGCTTTTAAAAAGGCCTGGATTATTTCTTAGATACACAGAATATAACTGGATACTAACATTTATAGGTAAAGTTGATCCAGGGAATATCTGATGGCCTCTCTGGGGATCATAAAGGAATTTTTTTCCCTGCAGGAGCAAATTGGATCGTGCTTTGCTGGGTTTTTTTTTGCCTTACTCTGAATCAACTGTGGGTATAGGATTATAACTTTTTTTTAATGGTTGAACCTGGATGGATTTTTGTCTTTTTTCAGCCAGACTAACTATGTAACATTTATGTAAAGTATTGCATAAATTGATGGCGCTTAATACGCTTCAGGCAGTCATTGCCAGTAAAGGATTCTTGACAAAATATTAAAAATGAACATTTTATTTATGATTTTATTCATTAGCCCAATTACTTTGGTCCCTTGAAAAAGGAGGGATGGCTGCTCTTAAGCGCTGTAATTCCTAAACCCTTCCTCCAATTTGGATGTACATACCCTCAAATTAAACCCGAGAGTGTGCACTTTTAGCCCATATCCATTATATACAGTCAGGTCCATAAATATTGGGACATCAACACAATTCTAACATTTTTGGCTCTATACACCACCACAATGGATTTGAAATGAAAGAAACAAGATGTGCTTTAACCACTTGAGCTCCAGAGGATTTACCCCCCTAATGACCAGGCCTCTTTTTGCTACTCGGCGCTGCACTAATTCAACTGATAATTGCGTGGTCATGCAATGCTGCACCCAAACGAAATTTACGTCCTTTTTTTCACACAAATAGAGCTTTCTTTCGGTGGTATTTGATCATCTGTGCGCTTTTTATAAACAAAAAAAGGCCAAACATTTTGAAGAAAAACAATATTTTTTACTTTCAGCTATAAAAAATATATAGTAAACTCAAAGTTGGTTATAAATTTAGGCCAAAATGTATTCTGCTACATATTTTTGGTAAAAAAAATCCCAATGAGTGTATATTGATTGCTTTGTGTGGAAGTTATAGCGTCTACAAACTACAACTTACGCCATTTTTCTGCTATACAGCGCTGCGCTAGTTTAACAGACAATTGCGCGGTCATGCAATACGGTACATAAATGAAATTTACATCCTTTTTTCCCCCACAAATTGAGCTTTCTTTTGGTGGTATTTGATCGCCTGTGCGGTTTTAATTTTTTGCGCTATAAAAAAAAAGGCTGACAATTTTGAGGAAAAAAAAAACCAATACATTCTGCGACATGTTTTTGCTAAAAAAAAAAAAAAAAAATACGTGTAAATTAATTGGTTTACGTGAAAGTTATAGCGTTTACAAATGGCGGGAAAGATACTGGAATTTTTCGAGGTTTTTTTATACTAATAATGGCAGCCATCAGTGAATTATGGCGGCGACCAGTGACTTATGGCGGGACTGCGGCGGACATTCTGACATTGGGGGGTACTGATTTGGGGTCACTGACATCCCCAAAAACACTAATACAGTGATCAGTGCAAAAAGAAAAACACTGACACTGTACTAATGGCACTGGGGAGGAAGGGGTTAACTTTATTTTGCAGGGAAGGGTTATCTGTGTGAGGGGGAGTGCTTTACTAGGGGATGGGGGTGTGTACTGCACAGGACACCGCTGATCGAGAGAGAGAAACTCTTCTGTCTCGATCAGCTTGTCCTCGAGCTGACAAGGAAGTGACAGACAGCACAGCTACTGCAGCTGTGCTCTCTGTCACTGTTTACCGCCGATCGCCGGGAAACAGCCGCTAAGGACCGGCTGTGACCCGGCGACTGACATCCGCGGCCTTGCGCGCGCCCCCTATTTGTTTACAAAACACACGGTTTAAAACGTGGTTTTGCCTGCCAGTGCCGCCCTGCCGCCGTATTTCTACAGTGGCTGGGCGGCAAGTGGTTAACTGCAGACTGTCGGCTTTAATTTGAGGGTATTTACATCCAAATCAGGTGAACAGTGTAGGAATTACAACATGCATATGTGCCTCCCACTTGTTAAGGGACCAAAAGTAATGGGACAATTGGCTTCTCAGCTGTTTCATGGCCAAGTGTGTGTTATTCCCTCATTATCCCAATTACAATGAGCAGATAAAAGGTCCAGAGTTCATTTCAAGTGTGCTATTTGCATTTGGAATCTGTTGCTGTCAACTCTCAAGATGAGATCCAAAGAGCTGTCACTATCAGTGAAGCAAGCCATCATTAGGCTGAAAAAACAAAACAAACCCATCAGAGAGATAGCAAAAACATTAGGCGTGGCCAAAACAACTGTTTGGAACATTCTTAAAAAGAAGGAACGCATCGGTGAGCTCAGCAACACCAAAAGACCCGGAAGACCATGGAAAACAACTTTGGTGGATGACCGAAGAATTCTTTCCCTGGTGAAGAAAACACCCTTCACAACAGTTGGCCAGATCAAGAACACTCTCCAGGAGGTAGGTGTATGTGTGTCAAAGTCAACAATCAAGAGAAGACTTCACCAGAGTGAATACAGAGGGTTCACCACAAGATGTAAACCATTGGTGAGCCTCAAAAACAATAAGGCCAGATTAGAGTTTGCCAAACGACATCTAAAAAAGCCTTCACAGTTCTGGAACAACATCCTATGGACAGATGAGACCAAGATCAACTTGTACCAGAGTGATGGGAAGAGAAGAGTATGGAGAAGGAAAGGAACTGCTCATGATCCTAAGCATACCACCTCATCAGTGAAGCATGGTGGTGGTAGTGTCATGGCGTGGGCATGTATGGCTGCCAATGGAACTGGTTCTCTTGTATTTATTGATGATGTGACTGCTGACAAAAGCAGCAGGATGAATTCTGAAGTGTTTCGGGCAATATTATCTGCTCATGTTCAGCCAAATGCTTCAGAACTCATTGGACGCCGCTTCACAGTGCAGATGGACAATGACCCAAAGCATACTGCAAAAGCAACCAAAGAGTTTTTTAAGGGAAAGAAGTGGAATGTTATGCAATGGCCAAGTCAATCACCTGACCTGAATCCGACTGAGCATGCATTTCACTTGCTGAAGACAAAACTGAAGGGAAAATGCCCCAAGAACAAGCAGGAACTGAAGACAGTTGCAGTAGAGGCCTGGCAGAGCATCACCAGGGATGAAACCCAGCGTCTGGCGATGTCTTTGCATTCCAGACTTCAGGCTGTAATTTACTGCAAAGGATTTGCAACCAAGTATTAAAAAGTGAAAGTTTGATTTATGATTATTCTGTCCCATTACTTTTGGTCCCTTAACAAGTGGGAGGCACATATGCAAACTGTTGTAATTCCTACACCGTTCACCTGATTTGGATGTAAGTGCCTTCAAATTAAAGCTGACAGTCTGCAGTTAAAGCACATCTTGCTCATTTCATTTCAAATCCATTGTGGTGGTGTATAGAGCCAAAATGTTAGAATTGTGTCGATGTCCCAATATTTATGGACTGTAACTATAGCTTGAATATATTTTCGTAAATACCTGAAAAAATCTAAAATTGTGCCTGTGTCCAAATATATACGGACATAACTGTATATCCAGGTTTTAAAGGAACATATGCTCCTATCTAGACATCTTTTTTAGGGAAGGCCTTGCATATTTCAGCAGGACAATGCTAAACTGCATACTGCATCTATGACAACAGCATGGCTTCATAGTAGAAGAGTCCGGGTGCTTAACTGGTCTGTCTGCAGTCCAGACCTTTCAACAATTTAAAATATTTGGTGCATCTTGAAACAGAAAACACAACAGAATGTTGCCAAAAGAAGAGTGGATGCTACACCTTGGTGAACATGGCCCTATTCCAACCTTTTTGAGACATTTTTCTGCTATCAATTTCAAAATGCCAATATTTCAATTAAGTAAGTTTTCCTTCTTGTAACCAAAATTGGTAGTTTATTCCAGTTTTTGCTTTTAAGTCGAATTCTGGTTAACATCAGAGCTGGATTATAGTGTAAATAGTCCCCCATTTGTGGATGTATAATAATCCCTAGATATTTACAGGACGTCACTACCTTAATCTCATGAGTACCCATAAGTGGGGGAACATTTTGATTACCAAATATAATAAGCAGGACTGACTTATCCCAAACAATAAAACCAGAATAGGAACCATGCATCGCTATCACTGCCATGAACAATACTAAAGAGCTGTCCAAATCCCCTAAAAATAACAGCATGTTGTGTCCATACAAAGCATTTTTTTCCTCCCTATCTTCTCTTTAAAACCCCACTATAGATTTGGATTATTTAATTTCTTGGTGAGAATCAAGGAGTTGGTCCACTCACATACTTCCTAGATCTCCAATACTTGAGTGGCAAGACTTACGCTCAGTAATGTGTCTGTACCATCACACCATGCCATAAAGGAGGTTTCCCCAGCTCTGTAATGGACATGACAGTTAGGTGGAACTGCAAATTCTAGTGGGTTTATCTCAGAAAAGGAACCCAAAGATATATCGAGCAAATTTCCCAAAGCTTTAGTGCAAGGATAAAGATCTAAATTTTCAGCTGAAACTAACTATCATGTCTTTTAATTGCTTCCCATCTGCCCGTTGCCTATAGACGGTGGATGGGAAGCAGCGCCAATGCAGGCTAAGGTACCTGTACATCATCCTGCATCAGAGGCTCCTGTGGGGCTCACAGAGTGCACACCCGGGAGACACCCGAACACAGCAGATCACATTACCACTGTGTCCAGGTGATCACATGGTGTTTTACCATTTGATTGCTGTAGCCAATCACAGCAATCACATAGTAAACAATACTAAGTAAAAGTAAACATCTGTTCTCTCTGCTCTCACTGTGAGAGCAGAGAAAATCGATGCTGCAGCCTGTGAGTGTACAAGCAGCCTGTCAAGCTGCCTGTGAGTGTACAAGCAGCCTGTCAAGCTGCTTGTACACTCACAAACTGCAATGCCAGCCACCCCAGAGTCCCTGATCACTGCCCCAGTGCCCCTAATCACTGCCCCAGTGTAATGTAAGTAAAAACGCAGCTAGCCCTTGTCACCTGTCCCAGTGCTTAGAAAAACACAGCCATACACTATACCAATGTCCTGATCACTGCCATATCAGCGTTTCGATCACTGCCATACCCCATACCAGCGTCCTGATTACCACCATACCCCATACCAGCATCCTGATTACTTGCATACCCCATACAAGCATCCTGATCGCCAACATCCTGATCACCGCCATACCCCATACCAGCTCCCAGACCACCACCATACCCCGTACCAGCGTCCTGATCACCACCATACCCCATACCTGTGTCCTGATCGACGCCATACCAGCGTCCTGATCACAGCCATACCGATGTCCTGATTGCCACCATATTCCATACTAGCATCCTAATCACTTCCATACCCCCATACCGGTGTCCTTATCACCACCTACCCCATATCAGCATTCCGATTGGAACGATCATACGCAATAGAGGCATGGAACTTGTACGCGACATCCATTTTTGGTTTTTCATGAGCAATGATCTTTCTCCCGTCTCCTGAAAGCTATGGAATTTGTAGCTGTAACTTTTAACAAACTTCAAAAGAGCTTCTTATCTTAATTAAAACACAGAGCTGGCCAGGCTGTAAACAGCTAATTAGCATTGGTAGGATATCTGTTTCCAGTAACCATGGAACACACTTTCCTCTGCCCTATCGTAAAACAATAACTCAGTAAAGCCTTCACACATGACCTGTAAGGCCATTAAGGCTCTGGGAATGCAGAGCGTGCAATTAAACGTCTATTTCACAACTTAAGAATTCAACAGGAACGGGACACATTAATATTAGGTATATATTTGAATGGAGAATATCCTACCGAACAAATTAAGGTCATACATGACTATGTTAGCACATATGAAAGGGAAGAAAGCAGTCTCCTGCCTCCTGGGTGACAAGGTACACTGTGTTAGGTATCCCTGGGTTCGAAATATAATTCTGAATATCTGCCAGTTGCTAGAATACCACCCGCACATATTGGAGGTTATTAATATTAGTGTAAAACAGTAGTTGGGACTTGGTCATTTGGTGACCTCCTAGCACCCATCCCATAAACCCGATTATTGGTCAGTTGGTCTCTGGCGACACCCCTCTGATATCATAGAAAAGGAACTGACCGGATCTAGTAAATGAGCTCTCGTTTAACATCCACCAAGGAACATGTTAACGAACTTCAGAGTCAAGGCAATGTTTTTGCTTGGACAATTGGACTCTGCTAAAACCAAGGACTTTGCAAGTATTCTGCCTTCTTAACTCCTTTCTTTTATTTCTCTGTTGCATTATTGTTCTCTTTATTTCTTTGTAACATCCCTTACTGTAAATATTGTAATTGCATCATTTGACCTTTTCATTAATAAACCCTATTTTTAAAAGTGTTAAAATTATATCTAAGGTTTTTAATGCAAACTAAAGCATCCCTGTCTCTTGAAGTGTGCTGATAACAATCCTCTGAATATACTGGTCTGTGGTGACAGTGTGTGCTACAGACATTTATTGTTCACATTTGTTCTTGCTAACATTGTGAAGGGTTGATAGTCCCAAAGCTATCTGGTGGCAGTTTTGAGTTTGAAGGGTTAATTGCGTAATTAATTAACCCAGTGACAATCACTCTCAGGCTGCTGGCACATAGATTGTGGTCCCGCGAGCTGAAAAATCTTTCTGCAGGGTGCAGCTGAGAGTGGCATTGTTACACAAGTGACAGCGTGGTGTGAGACTGGCTGGTCCTTTGTCACGAATTGGTGCGTAAGGCAGGGGTCAGGCACCGTGGTCATCACACTGATCACCGCCATACCAGCATCCTGATCACAGCCATACCAGTGTCCTGATCACTGCCTTACGCCATACTAGCATCCTGATCACTGCCATACCCTGTATCAGCATCCTGATCACCGCCATGTCCCATAATAGCGTCCTAATCACTGCCATAATGCTATACCAGTGTCCTGATCACTGCCATACCACCATACCAGCGTCCTGATCACTGCCATACCACCATACCAGCGTCTTGATCACTGCCATACCACCATACCAGCGTCCTGATCAATGCCATACCCAATAGCAGCGCCCTGATCACCGCCATACCCCATACCAGCGTTCTGATCACTGCCATACCAGCGTTCTGATCACTGCCATACCAGCGTTCTGATCACTGCCATACCAGCGTTCTGATCACTGCCATACCAGCGTTCTGATCACTGCCATACCAGCGTTCTGATCACCGCCATACCAGCGTTCTGATCACCGCCATACCAGCGCTCTGATCACCGCCATACCAGCGTTCTGATCACCGCCATACCAGCGTCCTGATCACCGCCATACCAGCGTCCTGATCACCGCCATACCAGCGTTCTGATCACCGCCATACCAGCGTCCTGATCACCGCCATACCAGCGTCCTGATCACCGCCATACCAACGTCCTGATCACCGCCATACCAACGTCCTGATCACCGCCATACCAACGTCCTGATCACCGCCATACCAACGTCCTGATCACCGCCATACCAACGTCCTGATCACCGCCATACCAACGTCCTGATCACCGCCATACCAGCGTCCTGATCACTGCCATACCACCATACCAGCGTCCTGATCACTGCCATACCACCATCCTGATCAATGCCATACCCCATACCAGCGTTCTGATCACTGCCATACCAGCGTTCTGATCACTGCCATACCAGCGTTCTGATCACTGCCATACCAGCGTTCTGATCACTGCCATACCAGCGTTCTGATCACTGCCATACCAGCGTTCTGATCACTGCCATACCAGCGTTCTGATCACTGCCATACCAGCGTTCTGATCACTGCCATACCAGCGTTCTGATCACTGCCATACCAGCGTTCTGATCACTGCCATACCAGCGTCCTGATCACCGCCATACCAGCGTCCTGATCACCGCCATACCAACGTCCTGATCACCGCCATACCAACGTCCTGATCACCGCCATACCAACGTCCTGATCACCGCCATACCAACGTCCTGATCACCGCCATACCAACGTCCTGATCACCGCCATACCAACGTCCTGATCACCGCCATACCAACGTCCTGATCACCGCCATACCAACGTCCTGATCACCGCCATACCAACGTCCTGATCACCGCCATACCAACGTCCTGATCACCGCCATACCAATGTCCTGATCACCGCCATACCAACGCTCTGATCACTGCCATACCAACGTCCTAATCACCCCATACTGGTGTCCTGATAACCGCAGTACCCCATACCAGCATTTTAGGGTCTCAACTGATCAATTTTCAGTTATATATCCCATTATTTATAGACTCTATAACTTTCACAGACTAAATAGTATAAACTGGTGATGGGGAGGAGAACTTCCGCTTCTGATCGTCTAGGTCATCACAGCGGATGTGGGTACCAGTCAAAATCTGATGTGATGTGCTATATAGTGCAGAAAAAATATAGCATGTCTGTTTGATGCTAGCCTGCACAGTAAAATGCTGTGTTTTACCATGTGGACTAGTGTTAACCTAACCCTTGGGTTTATTCTGTTGAGTTTCAATTTTCTTTATACCACTGCACATGTAGGGTATGAACAGGACATACAAAGAACAATTATTTTCTATGTGCCCTGGTTTTTACCATACATTTGCAGCGGTGTACAGAAAAATAAAGCTCAACAGGAGGGAGATTTATTAAAGCTGGAGCACCCAGAATCCGGTGCAGCTGTGCATGGTAGCCAATCAGCTACCAGCTGGTTCAATTAAGCTTTGACAATAAAACCTGGGAGCTGATTGGTTTCTATGAAGAGTTGCACCAGACTTTGTATGCTCCAGTTTTCGTAATCTCAGTCCACAGTGTAAACAAACCTTTCAAAGTTTTAAACCACTGAGAGTCACAAAGAAGAAGCAAGAGAGCCACACATGGCCAAAAACACCAGTACAACATGCTTGCTCTAACGTCAACCAGCAGCCCTGGATGCATAGTTTGCAAGCACGAATGCAATAATCTGCATGGTTGTTGCCTAAGAAACAGTATCATAGTAAAGAGCTTTTTGATCCCTTCTTACCCACTAACCTTGGTGCTTCTTTGCACACCTGCAATGTTGGCTGGTTGGGCCTCTCTCGTACAAAAACTAATATTATAAAGGAGTAATGGATCTAAACAGTGGCCTATATCAAATAATGGCTTTATCACTTAGGCTATTACCACATTAAAACAAAACAATGTTTTACACTGAAACGTTACTACTTACACAAGTCACCCTTTTGACCCAAGGTAATCCTAAATTAAAGATATATTAATAACTGCAGCAAACATATGTTTGCAGACAAATGTGCTCCCTAAACAGAAGCAGCATTGCTAGTTCTTTAAAGACCAAAACACAAAAGTAGAATTAATAATGGCCACAATATGCCTTTGAATGCCAGTTTGGGTGCTCAATATCTCCACCTGACATGCTTTAGAGAGCTGATAAAGGATTAATATTAAATGGAAAACAAATGATGGTTAGTATATACACAGCGGATCCTGCTGCTTACCAAACAGAAACTGGCATAGATTTAATCAGGCTAGCTAAGCATGTAGGAAAAAAAAAAAGTGCATTGAAACCTAATATTCAGCTTTGTTGAGACAAATGTAAATATCATGAAAGCTGAACCTGTAGCCATAAAATACTGGGCATGTTAGCAATAACAAATGGTAGCAGGCACCACAAAGTAATGTTTTTTTCATACCGGGGAGCTCCCAAAAGCACAATCATATTTCAGGAAAAACAAATTTTTTTGTGTTCACCTGTAAAATCCTTTTCTCCACGTTACTGGAGGACAAAGTCCTGCTTTAGATCATTGCCTACTGGGTATTATTATTATTATTATACAGGATTTATATAGCGCCAACAGTTTGCTCAGCGCTTTACAATATGGTGGGAGACAGTCCAGTAACAATACAGTTCAAAACAAGAGGGATTGGAGGGCCCTGCTCCTTGGAGCTTACAATCTAGTAGGGAGGGGATAGTGGTACAAAAGGTAATAACTGTGGGGGATGGAGTGGTTGGGAGAGTAGAGGATTCCAGTATTAGCTGAGGGCGGGGTAGGCTTCCCTGAAGAGGTAGGTTTTCAGAGTGTGCCTAAAAGTGAGCAGAGTAGGCGATAGTCTGATAGATTGGGGTAGGGAGTTCCAGAGGATGGGGGAAGCCTTGGAGAAGTCCTGGAGACAAGCATGGGAAGAGGAGACAAGGGAGCTAGAGAGTAGGAGGTCTTGCGAGGAGTGGAGAGTACGGTTTGGGTGATATTTGGAGACAAGATCGGTGATGTAATTTGGGGCAGTGTTATGAACGGCTTTATACGTCAGTGTTAGTGCTTTGAATTTTATCCGTTGGGCAATTGGAAGCCAGTGATGGGATTGGCAGAGAGGGGTGGCAGATACAGAATGGTTAGTAAGGTGGATGAGTCTGGCAGCAGCATTCATGATAGACTGAAGTGGGGATAGCCTGCGATGAGGTAGGCCAATAAAGAGGGAGTTACAGTAGTCAAGGAGTGATATAATAAGGGAGTGAATGAGTTGCTTTGTGATTTCCGAGGTTAGGAACGGTCGTATCTTGGAGATGTTGTGGAGGTGAAGTCTACACGAGCTTGTCAGCGATTGGACCTGGGGCTGAAAGGACAGATTGGAGTCTAGGATGACACCTAGTACCCTGGCTTGAGGGGTGGGACTGATGATAGTGTTGTTGATCTTGATGGAGAAGTCGGGGGGCGGCGCGGGCTGGGGGGAATACTAGGAGCTCAGTTTTGGAGAGAATGAGTTTGAGGAAGTGGAGTGACATCCAATCCGTTATGTCACTTAGTAGGCTAGTGACACGAGTGGAGACTGAAAGGGTGAGGTGAGGGGTAGAGAGATAGATTTGTGTGTCATCAGCATAGAGATGGTAAATGAAGCCGTGGGAGTTTATCAATTGGCCAAGGGAGGAGGTGTAGATGGAGAAGAAAAGGGGTCCGAGGACAGAGCCTTTAGGGACCCCAACAGAGAGAGGGAGTGAAGAGGAGGTGGCAGCGTTATAGGTAACGCTGAAGGAATGCTGTGATAGATAGGAGGAGAGCCAGGAGAGAGCGGAGTCTCTGAGGCCAAGAGAGTGTAGTTTTTTGAGGAGGAGGGGGTGGTCAACCGTGTCAAAAACTGCAGAGAGGTCGAGAAGTACGAGTACTGTATAGTGGCCATTGGTTTTGGTGGTTAGTAGGTCGTTGGTGAGATTGAGTAGGGCAGTTTCAGTGGAGTGTAGGGCACGGAAGCCGGACTGTAAATGGTCAAGAAGGTTGTTGTCGGTGAGGTGGGAGCTCAGGCGATTATAGACTAAGCGTTCTAGGAGTTTAGAGGTAAATGGCAGCAGGGAGATGGGTCTTAAGTTGTGCTTTAGAGGGGAGGGGAAGGTACCAGTAGAGAGGGAAAGATTGAAGATGTGAGTGAGGGAGCATAGGATGGAAGAAAAGGGTGACCGTAGGAGTTGTGAGGGGACAGGATCCAGGGGGCAGGTAGTGAGACGGGCTTCTGAGAAGACCTTAGTGACCTCTTCGGTAGTAGCGAGGTCAAAAGAGCAAAGTGTTGAGGGGGTTTTAGTGTGAGGAATGCTAGGTGGGGTGGATGTCTGAGCAGTGGTGATATCCCTACGAATTGAGTCAATCTTGTTTTTAAAGTGGTTAGCAATCTAGTGGGCGGTGAGTGAGGTACTGGGTGGAGGTGGAGAAAGTAGAGAGTTAAAAGTAGAGAAGAGCTGGCGAGGACTGGAGGAGAAGGTATAAATGAGGGTAACAAAGTAGGCTTGTTTGGCAGCATGAAGGGAGGAAGTGTATGTTAACAAGGCAGATTTATATCTGGGGTAATGCTTGTTGGGATTTGGTTTTACGCCATAATCGCTCCAGCGCACGACTATGTCGTTTGAGATTTTTGGTGTGGTCAGTCTGCCAGGGTTGTAGCGGTCGGGGCTTAATGCTTCGTGTTGTTGGGGGTGCAAGTGAGTCTAGAACGGCTGACAGCGAATTGTTGTAGACGGTAGTGGCCAGGTCAGGGCAGGACAGGGGAAGGATACTGCCGTCACCAGCAGGGGTATAATGCTAGGTACTCCTGCTGGTGTCCAAAACCCCTTACATTGTGGAACCAGCTTAGTTATGTGATACAGCAGTGCAAAAAAAAAAAAAGTATAAACATAAGAAATCTGCAAAACCAGAGGGAGGGGTGCTGTGCCCTCCAATGATTTATTAGGGGAGTACAGAAAATCCCCCCATTAAGTTATTGGCAGACACAGCACTGCTTTAGATCATCACCTACTAAGGCATCTCAAAGCAATGCCACAACAGAGCAGGCAAAAAATACACAAAATAATTTTCTCAAAGAAAACGATAAAGGCCAGTCAGGCTGCTGCTTGCAAAATATTATGCCCATAAGTGGCATCAGCACATAATGCCACAATCCCCTTCTAAAACTGGGTAAATCTACAAATGGATGACAAAGTGGATGCATTACAAACCTTAAAAATAGGTGCTTGAGGCAGAAAGCTCAAGAAGCACTTACTGACCTTGTAGAGTGCACTGTAAATAGAAATGGTGGTTCCCGATGCTTGACAGCATATGCTTGGACAAGGGTCAGGATCTCTCGACCATGTACAGCAGCTTTCATCTCCCTGTCTGTAGGATCTCTAAAGGAAGGGGAATCCTTCACCAGGAAAAATGCTCTCTTGTTTATTAAAATGGAAGTAAAGGCAAAACCTAACTAATTCTAAGCCTACTCTCAGCCACATTCTAAGCCCGATCTGCCTGATCTGTCTAATCCTGTAAGGAAAATAAAATCGCTATACTTACCTGTTCTACAGCTCCAGTCCGGTCTCTGGTGGTGCCCTCTATGTGCTGGAGACAGCCGACATGGCTGGGAAATGCCTTGGAAGTGACATCACCCATAGAGGTACTATGGGGCTTCCATTGTTGGCTGCCTCTCCTACACACTGAAGCTACCGCTGACAGCTCAGCATGGGACCGGATCAGAGAGGCTGCAGAACAGGTAAGTATAGTGATTTTTTCTTTACAGGGCTAGACAGATCAGGCTTAAAATATGGCAGAGAGTAGGTTTAGAGTTAGTTAGGGTTTGCCTTTACTTCCACTTTAAAAAAAAATAAAAAACATAAAAAAGAGGTCCCACCATAGGCACTTTTTTTTTAGCAAACTGCTCCTCAAAAGGATAAAATAAGAAAAAACCTCCCGCGTTGCCACTACAAACCTAACAAAATGCTAACTAAACCCCTCAGTCTGGAAAAGCAGCTAACACCAGCTATATAACCAAATAGTGAAAATACAAGAAGGGGGGGGGGGGGGTTTGTGCTGTGCTAATCAAAAATCTAAATAAATCTAAATAAACAAAGAAAGGTGGGAAAAGTGGATTACCCACAAAAGAAGTGTAACATATGTGAAACCACAGCATAAACAGCAGGAACAACACAGGTGCACTATCATATGTGAAAACAGCACAAACACGTCCTCAACTAAACGTGATGAATCAAGACATGTGCTCTAGTGATACTATAAGTGAACTGAACATATATGAAAAATGCAAAAAGGGGAAACCATAATGATGTGAATGGAAGTGGTAAAAATAATATAATGATGAACCCGTATAGCAATAATCAGCACGAGTTCATAAAAAAACCCAAAACTGATGTATAACCATGAATATATCATAAATGAGCATGGATGACTTAAATATCAAAAATAAATGGATGGGTGAAAAAAATAAGCACAAAAACAAACACGTCACTAATAATGCCACAAAAATGTGAACAAACACAAAGGATGGTGTAAAGTCCACGATAAACTACTGCGTGTAAAGTCCAATATTAAATTCCCAAGTAGACTTGATAGGTGATAGTGAAAGTGATCGATTTGACAAAAAATCCACTACCGGCTAAAATGCCTCCTCACCTCCACGCTGCGACCCCTAAGGGCTAACACACTTCAAAGGTGCTCAACGCCAAAAGATCAGTATCCCATGGGGGCCTTTCGCATTAATCCAGGAACCATCAACAACAGTGGTGGTATCCCCCTCATTGAAAAATGCAACCTCTCAAACGATCCCAAAAGAGGAGAAAAGGAACACACAAAGGGATTCAAATTGACATAGGATCCAGGCCTGGTCAGTCTCTCAATTTGCTGCATTGGGGTAAGTACAGAGTCCCTCTTCTCAAACTGTTTAACCTTGATATAAAACGGCCCGGTGGTTCGTCTGTTTCGGCAGAAGATGCATTCTCTACGTTTTTTTAAATAAAAGTTTAGATTAATTTGAAGTTTGCTTGGTGTAAATAAACTGGGAAGGGGGGCTGTACTGACATCATAAATAAAGTACATTTCAGATGTCCTTTTAAGTGGGCCTTTCTAACCTGCAAATACCTCCTGATAGTGTCAGACACTTTCTGGTAGTGTCAAAGGGTACATCTTTCATTAACCCCTTGAAGCCGACGGCACACAAATACGCGGCCTCACGGAACTGGGCTTTTTCCGTGGGGCCACATATTTGCGTACCTGTCTTTGTGCTGGGAGCGCGCCGCTCGGCATGCTCCCAGCACAGAGACCGCGGTGTCACTGAGAGCCCCGGGTCCCGTTCTAACGATCGGGACCCAGGACTCCTGATTAAGGGACACGTGATCGCAGTGATAGCCTCTGATTGGCTATCACAGTGATCAGTCACTGTGCAGCCCGGCCCCCTTGTTTTTTCTCTCTCTATGAATGGAGAAGAGAGATACATTGTATCTCTCTAACTCCTGACATAGAGAGATAAAAAAATGTTTGTAAAAAAAATAAAAATAAATAAATATTAAAAAATAAAAGAAAAAAATTAAGAAAAATACCTAGATCAAGGTTTGATCTAGTTCAGTGCCAGGGTTAGTGTTTGGGTCAAGGTCAGAATCAAAGGTCAAGGTCAAAGGTCAGGATTGAAAAAAAAAATTGGTATCAGTGTCAGTTAGCATTAATGTTAGTGTCAGTGTGTTTTAGGAAAAAAAAAAAAAAAAGACAAAAACAAAATGTGCGCTATTGTTTCTGGGCTGTACTACGGGAACAAATAACACACATATATGGTATCGCTGCGATCGCCAAGAGCTGGAGAATTTATTTTGAGTTGTTCTATGAAGGTAGGTTACAGTCGTAACAAGAAACACACAGCTAAGGGGGGGGGTGGAGCCTGAACATGGCAGCTGAGGAGGGTACGGTGTAGGAGCTCTCCGGCAGGCTCCGCTTTCCGACCCCCCCCCCATGGGCCCTCTTGATGTGGGAGACAGTCGGGGCAAGACCTACTTGTGTGTGAGGAGTCTCGGCCGATCTGGCAGAGGACTTGTGACGCGGAGGGCTGGGAGCTGGAGGCGGCGAGCGGTCCTCCCGGGGCCTGTCAGGACAATGTGTCGGCTTGCCGGGAGACGAGGTGACGCGGCGTGACCACGTGGTCAGCCGCAAAGGAGCGCTGGGAGCAGAAGAAGACAGCCAGCATCCCGAGGAGGAAAGGAGGCGCCGGTCCTCTCCTCAGTTCATTTCCCGGCTTGTCTCCCAGAGGACTGAAGCCTTGTACCCCAGCCTGTTTTCCACGGCCGGACCCCTATTAAAACGGGGGTACAAAATAAGAGAAAAGACCCTGAGGAATCCCCCTAAGGACTGAACTGCTGCCGAAAGCTCTGCATCTGAAGCCCGGAGCCGTCTCGCAGAAAAGGAAGAGAGAGGAGGGTGAGTGAGAGCGGCTGGGGCTTGCTATTTGCTATATGTTAAATGTCTCCCTGTGCTGTATAGAGGAGCAAAGTGTGAAGGAGAGAAGGGGGGATTCCCAGGGGTTATGAAGGAGTGGAAAAGAGAAGAAGACTAAGTGACCTAGAAAGGAGAGTAAATGGACAAATAGTAAGTCAAGGCTGGGACTCTAGTATATTTATTTGACACTTACTTACCTTGAGTTTATAGAAGAGAATAAGTTCCACAGAAGACATGAAGAACAAAAGTGCTAAAGGAAGTGGGCTTAAAGGGTCCCAAACTGGCACGATCAAAAAATACACGTCCCAGGGAAATGTGACCCCAGAAAGGTCCCAAGGTGTAAGCGAAAAAGGTGAAATGGAAAATAGTCTGGAAAACAGCCCTAGACTATCGTTGGGCATGAACAGTAGTAGTCAACAAATAACAGGAAATATGGAGATGAAAGAACTTGAAAGTGAATTATAAGTACCGAATAAAAAAAGAGATGGCAGAAATGTTCAAAAATTTGGAGAAAACAATAAAGCAAGAAATGGCAACCATTCGGAATGATTTGGGGCAGCTGTTATTGAGAGTGGAAGAAACGGAGAAAGTTAAAAATCAGGCCCAAAACATAACTGAATTAGAAAAGAAAATAATTAACATGGGGTAAGTTCAGAAAAAATTGCTTTATAAGATAGAGGTACAAGAAAATATGGACAGGAGGAGTATTCTTAGGATACGAGGAGTTCCAGAAATTTCAAAAGGGGAAGAACTGCAAGAATTAGTTTGTAAAATCTTAAACTCCATAATGGACAGACCTGATATTGAGTGGATTAAATTGGACGGAGTCTTTAGAATGGGAAAGCTACAAGATAATGGGAAGGAAAAACCGAGAGATATAATTGTTCAAATCCATAAATATGGGGTTAAAGAAGAGATTCGGAGGAAGATCAAAGGAAGAACAAGTATTAAGTGTGGAGAAATGGACATTCAGATTTTTGCAGACTTAACACCTGAGACTTTGTGGAGATGGAGATCTCTGAAACCCGTTAGAGTGGATGAGAAAGCAAAACGTGCATTACAGATAAGGGACCCCAGCGTGCCTAATAGGATGGAAAAATGGAGTTACAGCTTATTTGAGATTTCCTGAGGACTTGAGAGACTTCTGTGATAGACTTGATTTGCAAAGAATGGAGATTGCTGGATGGGAAGAAGAAGATAGAGAAATAGGAGCTATGGGAAAAGAGGACTGGCAGTTTGTTAGGAGGGGGAAAATAAGGAGGAGGAAGGGGTGTTTTTGTATTTTTCTTTTTTTTTTCCTTCTTCCCTACGGTATCCCCTCCAGATTCTCCGTTCTTAGGGTTGGTGGAAACTTACGGTGTCAAGTAGATAGATAGAGGGTAATTGGGGAGGTTGGAGGGAGGGAGTGCCGTTCATGGGTGGAGTTTAACCCCAAGGTGGATCAAAGGTGGGATTAGGGGATTAGGCCCACAAATGATTAATAGGCAAATTAGAAGCCTAAAAATGGGAAGGGAATGGATAGGAAATGGGTGGGATAGGGAGGTGGGGGGGGGGGGGTATTAGGGCAAACACTCTGCATGAATGGAGGAGTTATAAAAGCAAGGAAAGAGGAAGAGAGGAGATGGAGAAGAAGAGAGATTTAAGAAGGATGGAAGAAATACAGTTTATAACTTATAATGTAACTGGGTTGAATTGCCCTGGGAAAAGATTTAGGTTATTTAAAGAGTTACAACACAGAGCATCTTCTTTGGATTTCTTGCAGGAAACACATTTTGAGATAGAGTCAAATGTTAAGTTAAATTCAAAGCATTATCCAACATGGTATCATGCAGATTCCCCGATTAAAAGAGCAAAGGAAGTAGCAATAGGATTTGCAAAGAATATAAAGTTCGAGTTGGAGGACAGAAAGACAGATCCGGAAGGGAGATTTTTGTACTTAAAAGGTAAAATACAAGAAATTGAGTGTACAGTAGCTAATATTTATTGTCCAAATAAGAGGGCAGAGATATTTTTGAGAGGTGTGCTGAAAAAAATTGATGGACTTTAAAAAAGGCCGTCTGATATTGGCTGGAGATTTCAATTTTTGTATGGATCCACAAAAGGATGCAACTTCTTCTGTGCAGAGAGAGGGGGGTAGGTCTCTGAGATTACTGAAGAAGGTGATTCATGAGTGCCAACTGGTGGACATCTGGAGAATCACATATGAATGATAGAGACTATACCTTCTTCTCAAATGCACGAGATGTATTCGAGACTGGATTATATATTGGTAGATCATCAACTTATTGAGTTTTTGGTTAAAGTAGAAATTGAAGCAATGTCATTTTTGAACCACACCCCAGTTATAATGAAACTGAGGTGGGGAAGGCGGTGGACAGGAGGCTTAGGATGGAAGTTGAATGAGGCACTTCTCCTGGATAAGGACACTGATCAGAAGATTGGGGAAGAGATTAAGCTATTTTTTGAGGAGAATGAGACAGATGACGTGTCGTTAGCTACAGTGTGGGAGTCCCATAAGGTATATATAAGAGGAATTCTGATCGCGATTGGGGCAAAAAAGAAGAGAAAGAAGAGGGAAAATTAGTGGGCTTTTAAAGGAAATATTTGACCTGGAACAGATACATAAAAATAGAATAACAAAAGAAATAAGGCAGAAGGTAATAAAAAAGAAAGAAGAAGAACTAGAGACTTTGATGGAGGAGGAGAGGAGAAGAGTCTATAATAAAGTGTTAAGTGACAGGTACAGATGGGGAGATAGACCAGGAAAGTACTTAATGAGAGCGTTGAGGAAAAAGAAAAATAGGAATTATATAGAAAAAATAAGAAGCTCCAAGGGAGAATTGGTTCATTCAACTAAAGAGATCATTAAGGTGATTATGGAATATTATAGTAAGTTTAATATTAGCCCCCATGACCCTTTAAATAAGATTAAAACTGAGAATATTGAAAAAAAAAAGACATACCTAAAAAATGCAGGCCTACTGAAATTAAGCAAAGTACAATTGAATTCCCTAGATGCAGAAATTACACAGGAAGAAATAAGAGCAGCATTAAAAAGTACAGCGACGGGGAAACGCCCAGGGCCAGATGGTTATACTGTGAGGTACTATAAAAAGTATAGTGAATTATTAATACCTAAATTAAAGATATACATGAACGCTTTGGGAGGAGGGATGGATGTAAGGCGAAAATCACTACAGGCTCATGTGATGCTTATCCATAAGGAAGGAAAAGATGCTTCTCAGTGCTCTAGTTATAGACCAATTTCATTATTGAACATAGGTACTAAGTTATACGCAAAGGTCTTCGCAAATAGGCTGAAAGATTTAATGCCCAAATGGAGACATGGGGATCAAGTGGGCTTTGTTCCAGGAAGGGAGGGTAGAGACAATGGGTTGAGATCCCTGATGCTCATTCAGAAAAGTAGAAAAGGAAAAACTCCGGTGGTGTTGCTTTCAATCGATGCCGAAAAGGCTTTTGATAGAGTGGATTGGGGCTTCATGATGGACACTTTGGAAGTCCTGGGGATAGGAATTAGAATGAGAGAGTGGATAGGAAAGTTGTATAGGGAGCCCTCCGCAGTTATTATGGTAAATGGGGAGAGGTCAGAGTCCATTGGGAAGTCAAATGGAACAAGACAGGGTTGTCCATTGTCCCCATTGTTGTATGTTTTGTCATTGGAACCCCTGCTGTCAACAATAAGGAAGAATATAGATGTAAAGGGAATTCAGATAGAAGCTATAGAACATAAAGTGGCTGCCTTTGCAGATGACCTGTTGTTTTATGTGGGGAACCCCAGGATAACACTCCCAAATTTAATGAAGATACTGAAGGAATATGGGGAGCTATCAAATTTAAAAATCAACCCAACAAAAACTGCGATTTTAAATATAAATCTTCCAAAAAGTGAAAAAGAAAAAGATACAAAAGGAATTCCCTTTTATATGGAAAGAAAGAGATATAAAATACTTAGGGGTAAAAACTCACTGCTTCATATAAGTACTTGTATAAATTAAATTATATTTCACTATTAAATGAGATCAAGGAGGAATTAAAAGAATTAGAAGGAGGAAACCCATCTTGGATAAGACGTTCCCAAAATCCTATATAGATTTCAAATGATCCCAATTAAACTCCCAGAGGCTTTCTTTAAGGCAATAAAAAGAATGATAATAAGACATATATGGAGGAACAAAAAAAACAAGAATATCCTATGAATTGCTAAGCAGAAATAAAGAGAAGGGTGGATTGGGAGTGCCAGATTTTAAGAGATATTATAGAGCAGTAATTTTAGCGAGAATTTTTGATTGGACGTATAATTTAAAAGGGAAAACTTGGGTTAAAATTGAAAATGAACTTAGTGGAACTGATTTGAGTAAAATTATATGGGTGCCAACACAAAATAGAGGATTAAAAGATAGTACAAATTTATACACTTTAAATATTTTAAGGGTTTTGGATAGTTTACACAAATATATGAAGTGGGATTTCAATTCTATATTAATGCCACTAAGGAACACAGAGTTTTTCCCTCCAGGTAAAGAGGAGATAACAGGTAAATGGTTTAAAAAGGAGACTGTCCAATTGAGAGATATAATGGTGGAGGGGGAATTGAGATCATTTCAGGACTTAAAAAAGAAAAAGGGAGAAATTTTCACTAAGATGGATGAGTGGCGTTATTAAAATGTTTTGTTGGGAATCTCCCGAAACCCTTGAGACCTAGAAAGTTTTGGAATTTGTTTGATAGGTTGTTGGAATCACGAGGAGATGGGAAACACGGTATTGCTAAAGTATATAAAATTCTCACTGAATTAGACACAAACACAAAGCCAATGTATATAGCAAAATGGGAAAGAAATTTGGGGGTGGTGATAGATGAGGATAAACAGAAGAAAATATATAGATTAACTCATGAGAATGTAAGTATGAGATAGGTGGAAATAAATTATAAGTGTTTGACAAGATGGCACATTACACCAAATGTTGAACATAAGATGAGTGGGGAGAATTCACAGTGGGGTTGGCGGGAGTGTGGAGAGATAGGTACAGTGTTTCACATATGGTGGGATTGTCCAAAACTTAAAAGATTCTGGAAGATAATAGTTAATTTAATTGGATGATAACTGAGATTGATATTAGGTTGGATCCAGAGACTTGTCTTTTATATAGTACAGCGCTATCAGTGAATAAATATAAGGAATCGGGTATATGGTACTATCTAAATGCTGCAAAAGGTCTGATACCCAAGTTTTGGCGTAAAACAGAGGTGCTGAAGGAGGAAGATTGGGTAGATAGAGTGAACCAGATTTGTAGGATGGAAAAACTTTACCATATGCAGGAAGATAAGATGGGGTTATACTATGTGAAATGGGAAAAATCTGGATTGAAGGTGAAATATAGGAAGCTATAGTGTGGGATGATGTGAAGGTTCCTCTTGCTTTAGTAGGGAAGATGTGGGGGGAATGCAGAGTGGGTAGATTGGGTGGGGGGGGGGGGGGAGTGGGAGGGATGGAGGGAAGGTGAGACGGGAGGGAGTGGGAAATAGTTTTAGAAATGGTAATAAGGAATGGTTTTGTATATTTAATGTAAATATGATGGAAACTATTTATTTGAAAAATCAATAAATATTTAAAATTATAAAACAAAAAAAACACACAGCTAAATAAAAAAAAACTATTTTTTTTTACTATTTTGGGCCAGTTTTCCTTTGAGAATAAAAAAAAAAGTAGCTATCCAATACCATTTACCACCAAATAAAAGCCCAATTTGTCCTGAAAAAAACAAGGTATAATCCACCTGGATGTACAAAGTAGTTGTGATGATATGTACGGTTTTACGAACACATGTCAACGTTGCAGAATTGTGCTTCGGCATTTAGATTTGTTTTACCCTTAGGATTGAAGGGGTTAAATATACATGCCCGTAGCAGAGCTAAGAAGCTTAGCCCTGATTATTTACTTAGAATAGATGCTACACAATATTGCTCTGTAAACCATTATCAAAAGGTTGAGACCAACCAAGACAGATATTTCAATTAAAACTACTAAAGGGTTTTTTTTTTAATTTGGACATTTGGACCTGCAATAACCATTCGCCCATTACAACAAGATCTGAAGTCCACTTATCTAAATCACTAATGGCGGTCTGGCTTCATTTCTCCTCCTCTATGACTCTCCGAGATATGTGTGCCCCCGCTACGCTCTAGTGGAGCTGTGCCTTATTCCACCAACTCGATCTTATTTTGGCTTTTTCCGCCATTGGCTCATGCCGTGCTATGTATTTCAAGGTTGCTTCCCCTTTTTTTTTTTCTCTCTCTCTTTCTTCTCTTCTTTCTCCTTCTTCCTTTTCTCCTCAATTACAATTTACCATCTTGGTTATCCAGAGTTCTTTCACATTGGTCCATACACCGTGCCAGGGGATACCCCCCCCTGGCAATTTGTTATGTTATATCTCCATGATATCAGTTATCGATCCTTCCCTCACGCTGTTATATTGCACAACTTTTATTTATCCCCATGGATCATAACTACCTCTCTGACGTTTTTCTTTTGATACTAGCTTTGTACTTGTTTTTAATTTTGCTTGTTAAATTTATATAAAACAATAAAGACAAATTTGCCTTTAAATCACTAATGGCTTAAACTGGTCATATGCACTTCAAATTGCTCTTGTCTAGGCTTGTGAGCTGAATGAAAAAAATCAATTGAGTCACCCAAGTATGTGAATAAAGGAATATCATATGCTGACTATTATGTTTACAGTGGCTTACATCAAATTGGATGTAAAGCTGTTCGGACGAGAATTTTCAGACAGGCTCCATTGACAAAAGTTGTTTTTGCTGAGTGGGGTGTGCAGGCCATCTACAGCTCAATTTTCAACCAATTCAGCATGAACCATCTGGAATTCAAGCAGTGTATGGCCAACTTTGGCAAAGAAGTTGATTCTCAGATATGGTAAAATTAAGTCTAAGAGATGCACAGAGAGCATTACTGCAACACCTGTTAAGGAAGAACTTTAGTTTTAAATGTTTAAACATCTGTCAGGTTTGCTTCAACAGGTAACATGTTAAGTTCAATACAAAACCTAGATAACAGTGGCGAAACTCATACAGGTCAGATCGTTAGCAAAACACTAGATAAATTAGCTAATCTAGCGGAATTCAACAGCTAAATTACAAGATGACTAAACATGAATGGGAAAAATGCATACTTGTCATCATTCTTCTCAGTCTTAAAGGAAGCCGTTACAAAGCTAAACATTTATCAAAGAGCAGCTTCCACTGTGCTACAACAGACTGCTGACTTACACAGGAAGTCATCTGAGAACATTAGCAAAGAACAAATGCATGGATGGAGACAAACTCTTCACCCTACACCTTTGTATATACGCAAACTGCCATTTCTGGCAATCTTGTGTACAACATTTAAAGCTGAAGTTTCTAGTCTGCTTAGATTTTGCCCTTCCTGGTTCCCTCCCCCCGTTAACATGCTAATGATATACCGTATTTATTCGAGTATAACGCGCAAAATTTTCTACCAAAAAAAGAAATCAAAGTTTGGGTGCGCGTTATAAACGAGGGCTGGGGTGGGGTGACGCAGTGGCGGCCGATCCATTGAGGGCGCAGGCGCTCCCTGTACGCGACGAAAAAAAAAAACGTCCCCTGTGCCGGCCCCGCCCCTTTAAGGGGCGGCGAAAACAGGGGATCGTTTTTTTTTTCTATGTCCCCTTGTCGCGTACAGTGGGCGGCCCGAACTGGCGAGATGCACTGGTGGGGTGACGCAGTGGCGGCCGGTCCATTGAGGGCGCATGCGCTCACTGTAGAAAGAAAGAAGAAAAAAAAACGTCCCCTGTGCCTCTTCATTTCGTATGGTCGCCTCTTCATTTCCTTTCCTCGCCCACACGTTACGGTAAGCATTGCTGTTTTGCTGTGTTCTTCATATTATATTCATATTCAGTGTTCTTCATATTATTTATTGATATACTGGTACCCGTTAGATGGCAACTCAGGGTATCAAGAGAAAACGTTCTGCATATGACGCTTCATTCAAGCTCAAAGTTGTTGGTCATGCTGAAATTCACGGAAATCGAGCAGCTAGCCGAGAATTCACTGTACCAGAGACGAATATTAGAGAATGGAGAAAACAGAAAGTCGTCCTGAAAGATATGAATAAAACCAAAAAAGCACAACGAGGGAGACAAGCCATGTACCCAGACATGGAGAAGGAACTTTATGAATGGATCATTGACCAAAGAAGTAGTGGGTACATTGTCACATCACTCCACATTAGACTTCAAGCCCAAAAGTTTTGCAAAGATTCAACCTTCAAAGCCTCTAATGGATGGACACAAAAGTTTATGAAAAGGCATGGACTTGTAATACGCCAGAAAACAAAGATAGCGCAGAAGCTGCCAAATGATTTAGCAGAGAAGATCACTTCATTCCATACCTTTATAATCAACCAACGCAAGCAGATTAATTTTGAACTTGCACAGATAGGCAATATGGATGTGTTTTGACCTACCAGGCAACAGGACAATTGACAGCAAAGGGAAGCACACAGTCCAGATTAAAACCACAGGCCATGAGAAAACTCATTTTACGGTTGCGTTATCCTGTATGGCAGACGGTTTTAAACTTAAACCAATGGTGATTTTTAAAAGAAAGACTATTCCAAAAGGAGTTAAATTTCCACCAGGTGTCGTGATCCATTGTCATCCTAAAGGATGGATGGATGGGAAGGGCATCATTTTATGGTTAAATAAAGTTTGGAATACTAGACCAGGCGCACTACTGAAGAAATCCATGCTTGTATGGGACCAGTTCTGCTCACACCTGACAGACACTGTGAAAGACCAACTGAAAAGTCTAAAGACATTTCAAGCTGTGATTCCAGGTGGACTAACCTCTATTCTTCAGCCACTCGATGTTGTTTTAAACAAACCCTTCAAAGACAGAGTCAGGGAAAAGTGGATTACCTGGATGAAATCCGACGACAAAGAATTGACTGCAAAAGGAAACCTCAAGAAACCTGGCCTATCTCTCGTGACATCTTGGATTAAAACATCATGGGAAGACATGCCAAAAGAAATGATCATCAAGAGTTTTTTAAAGACAGGCATCAGCAATAAAATGGACGGCACAGAAGACAACCTGCTGTGGAATTCAGACTCAGAAGAAAGCGAAGAAGCTGGAGAAACAGATGTTCCTGCCAACTGGGACACTGATGATAAATTAACTCTAGAAGAATGGGAACAACTCTTTAGTGTATCTGATGATGATGAATCTGACTTTGAAGCATTTTAAATAAATATTGTTACCGGTAATTTTATTTCGGTATTGTGTTTACCTTGTCAATAAATGATTTTTATCATGGCCGCACGTGTTCAACAACGTTTGTCACTTACAATGCTTGGTCTGAGCCGAGAAAAAGTGAAACAAAATTTTATACCAATTTTTAATCGAAAATTAGGGGTGCGCATTATACACGTGTGCGCATTATACTCGAATAAATACGGTATTTAATAAAAACCTGTTTTTGGCTGTGTGGCCTGCAGCGATATGGAGTAAGGCGCAGTTGAGCAGAGCGCTGCTCATGGGATATCCTTTTCTGCATCCTAAAGACTATCCTGCTTCACCAGATCCTAACACTCTGGGGGTTCCCCCTCTACTTGCTCCCCCCTCAGAAAGTCCGAGATGCTGGCTCAAATCTAGAGAAGTTCCAACAAGAGGACCGAGAGCCAAAAGGGAGAAGATGGCAGATTGCCTCCATTTGAACAGGAGCAGCTTGCAGCTCACACAACTAAAGTACAGGATTCCATCTCTGTGTGTCCGGCTACTCTCACCAAGATCGAGGAAGATCAATCACATGGTCCCGGCAACAGCCCGGTATACTGATCTGTCATCCGCTGTGTCCGGTGGACTGAGTGGGTGACAGATTGTGCCACGGTGCGGCTGGTGGGAGTGAAGGCAAGGCGCGATCCTGGGAGGATGTCATATGACGTCCACCCAGGATGGGAGCGTTCCCGCCCGGGCGTCATATTACAATAGTCTGGGAAGTGGTTAAATACACTGCTAAAAAAAATTAAAGGAACACTTTTTAATCAGAGTATAGCATCAATTAAAGTCAATTAAACTCCTGGGATATTGATCTGGTCATTTAAGTAGCAGAGGGCGTTGTTAATCAATTTCAGCTGCTTTAGTGTTAATAAAATCAAGAACAGGTGCACTAGATGGGCAACAATGAGACGACCCTCAAAACAGGAATGGTTTTACAGGTGGAGGCCACTGACATTTTTTTCCCTATTCATCTTTTCTTACTATTTTTCACTAGTTTTGAATTTGGCTAGGGTCAGTGTTACTACTGGTAGCATGGGGCGATACCTGGACCCTACAGAGGTTGCACAGGCAGTCCAACTCCTCCAGGATGGCACATCAATAAGTGCCATTGCCAGAAGGTTTGCTGTGTTTCCCAGCACAGTCTCAAGAGCATGGAGGAGATTCCAGGAGACAGGCAGCTACTCTAGGAGAGCTGGACAGGGCAATAGAAGGTCCTTAACCCATCAGCAGGACCGGTATCTGCTCCTTTGTGCAAGGAGGAACAGGATGAGCACTGCCAGCGTCCTACACAATGACCTCCATCAGGCTGCTGGTATGAATGTCTCTGACCAAACAAACAGAAACAGACTTCAAGAGGGTAGCTTGAGGGCCTGATGTCCTCTTGTGGGCCCTGTGCTCACTGCCAGGCACCATAGAGCTCCATTGGCATTTGCCATTGAACACCAGAATTGGAAGGTCCACCACTTGCGCCCTGTGCTTTTCACAGATGAGAGCAGGTTTACCCTGAGCACATGTGACAGATATGAAAGGGTCTGAAGAAGCTGTGGAGAAAGTTATGCTGCCTGTAACATCGTTCACCATGACCGTTTTGGTGATGGGTCAATGATGGTCTGGGGAGGCATATCCATGGAGGTACGCACAGACCTCTACAGGCTAGACCAGGGGTGGGCAAACTTTTTGACTTGAGGGCCGCAATGGGTTCATATATTGGACCCAGGGGCCGGACCAAGAGTAGATGAATGATGTGTATGTGTCATCCATAGTAAGAATAGTAATATTCCCCCATAGTAAGCATAGTAATTAAACCCCCATAGTAATTCATCCCCCATATAGTAATTCATCCCCCATAGTAATTCGTCCCCCATAGTAATTCATCCCCCATATAGTAATTCATCCCCCATATAGTAATTCATCCCCCATATAGTAATTCATCCCCCATATAGTAATTCATCCCCCATATAGTAATTCATCCATCCCCCATATAGTAATTCATCCATCCCCCATATAGTAATTCATCCATCCCCCATAGTAATTAATCCCCCATATAGTAATTCATCCCCCATATAGTAATTCATCCCCCATATAGTAATTCATCCCCCCTATAGTAATTCATCCCCCATAGTAATTAATCCCCCATATAGTAATTCATCCCCCATAGTAATTCATCCCCCATAGTAATTCATCCCCCATATAGTAATTCATCCCCCATATAGTAATTCATCCCCCCTATAGTAATTCATCCCCCATATAGTAATTCATCCCCCTATAGTAATTCATCCCCCCTATAGTAATTCATCCCCCATATAATAATTCATCCCCCATATAGTAATTCATCCCCCCTATAGCAATTCATCCCCCATATAGTAATTCATCCCCCATATAGTAATTCATCCCCCCTATAGTAATTCATCCCCCTATAGTAATTCATTCCCCATATTAATTCATCCCCCATATTAAGTCCCCAAGTCCCCCCTGTGTCAATTCACTTACCTTTGCTCCGCGCGTTCCTCTCGCCGTGTTCCCACGCCGTTCAGGTGTAGCATGAAAATCTGTCTCCTATGAGGATCTGTCCCCCTCGACGTATCTGCGCATGTGCCAGTTTCAGGCATTAGCAGCCGATCGGCGATCTCCGGCACATGCGCAGATACGTCGAGGGGGACAGATCCTCATAGGAGACAGATTTTAATGCTACACCGGTCTTCAGGGTGAACTGTGAGAGGAGCCTAGCGGGAGCCTAGCTCAGCGGGCCGGATTAAAAGGTTCGCCGGGCCGTAGTTTGCCCATTGCTGGGCTAGACAATGGCACCCTGACTGTCATTAGATATCGGGACTCATTATCAGACCCTACAATGGTGCAGTGGGTCCTGGGTTCCTCCTGGTGCACGACAATGCTCGGAGGATGAAGGAATTGATACCACTGAATGACCCCCACACTCGCCTGACCTAAATCCAATACAACACCTCTGGGATATGATATTTCGGTCCTTCCAACACTTCAAGGTTGCACCTCAGACTGTTCAGGAGCTCAGTGATGCCCTGGTCCAAATCTGGGAGGAAATACCCCAGGACACCATCTGTTGTCTTACTAGGAGCATGCCCCAACGTTGTCAGGCATGAAAACAAGCACATAGAGGCCATACAAACTACTGAGTACCATTTTTGTTGCTGCAATGAAATTTCAGCAAAATGGACTAGCCTGCTGCATCATTTTTTCACTTTGATTTTTGGGGTATCTTTGAATTCAGTCTTCTGTAGGTTGATAATTTTCATTTCCATCAAACAATGGGGCATCCTTATGTTCCTAACACATTAGCCGATCCATATCAGTATAGATATCCAGCATATTTTTCCCCATTGAGATCTGATGTGGTCCTTTAATTTTTTTGAGCAGTGTACAACAGCTTCTAATGTAAATTGTGTAGAAGCTAACATTGCACAGTAATATCAGAGTAAACAAATTCAGTACAGGCAAGCAGCCTATACAGTTGTGCAAGACTGAAGGCAAAGCTGGATGGAGTTCAGCTTTAAACCCGCATGATGATAGATTGCTAATGATTTCACCTTTGTGGCATTAAATGAGCTTGTCACAGTCATAAAACCTTACAATTTACAGCGAACAGAACATATCTGGGAAGACTGTCACACAAAGTAAACGCCTCTCACCAAGCTGTAAACTTTACAGTCTAAATGCAATTACATTTGTGGCCTTGTGAAAGTGTCTGGTAAATAGAGATGTGTCTAGTAAGATTGACAGAAAAAAACATTTCTTTATTTTTTATCACTCCTGTCAGAGCCACAAAAACTCACAATGAGGGAGGCGAAGTGTCATAGCTTACAGATGACATGGCCTCATCCCCCAACTGCATGATCAGACATCAATCTTGGCTACCCATACATACTGTTCAAGTTGGGATAGTCATCTAATGAAATTCCAGGACGAGTCTCTGAATGTTACCTTCAATCCTCAAAAAGTATATCAAATGTACCCACCTAACAGCTGTGTAGTGCCTCCCAGAAATGATGCTTAGATATACCGTATGTATTCAAGTTAGGAATCAGGAAGCTTCTCCCAACCTGCAGTGCCAGCACACCTCTGTGACATCATGTCACTGGCAGCTAAAGTTTGACGCCAGGATAAAATATAATTCAATAATATCAGCACACGCTATTATTTACTGTTACTACAAATCAAAACTGCTAACCCAGATATACACACTATATACTACCACCTAATTAATTTGGCAAAGAGGAATCTAGTTGGGACAATGCTTTATACCAGAGTGCCCAACATACCCTAGTAAAATCATTTTACCATAAAGTGTACCTATGATGTAGGAATAAACAACACTGCAAACAAGGAAGGTAAATCCTATATTCTGCTGTTTTTCTTTTTGTTTTTTTGTTTGTGGTGAACACTTTCTGTGCTTTTATTTCATGTTAATATTTGAAGCCCACCTGGTTGCCACGATGATGTTTATTAACATGGCAATGCTGGGTGGTTAGGCCGTGTAAAAAGTAAGGTTACTCATATAACAACTCAGAAATGTCATACTAAATTACACGGTACAAATTGTACAGCTGCCAGAGTAAAGCAAATTACTACACAATGCATTTTGTTATTTACTAGGAGGAGCCCTCGCACGCCTTGACGTCACGCCGCCGGGTCAGGAGGTCTGGCGGCCCACACATGATTCACACTGGTCAGTGCTTGTTTAGGTGCTTCTTATGATTGCCCATAGCAGTCTTTTGTAACCTCCCCAGTTGCAATGTACGTCATTGGTTTTATTTGATGCAATAAATTTATCATTTATAATACTACACTATGAGCACCTTTATTCCCCATACCTGGCACTGAGCCTTTATACCTCAGCACCAGTATTTCAGGCACTGCGGCAAATCTGAGGATTAAACACCTGTGATCAGACCTGTAACCTTCCCATATATCACTGAGGGATCACCAGAGGATTTTGGCACCAGGCTGTTTTCACCCAGGATGTATACGATCCAGATATGCGCAATTATATTGTGCTTCCAGTGAGTAGGCAATTTATCCATACCTCTGCAATAGAAGAATGGATCACACTCACAGTGATTGATATTATATGGTGGACTACATAACTCTTATTAAGAGTATAAGTGGACTTGTATCAGTCACATATTCTGTTATGTTACAGGTTTACATTTGATTTAGCGCTGCACTGCCTGTTTTATGATCTTAGTAGAAAGGCCTTGTGGTTCCTTTTAGTGCATTGGTTGCTTTTTGAATGCGCTCACTGATTCATATTTACTGTTATTTATAGCACTATTAAAAATTCCCTCTCCATTTCAAGCTGAAGTTGCAATATGGAAACCTGTAGGGCGTACACCTGTGCTGCACGGAACCTGACCCCTCCCCACAATGTCATTTCCTCCTTCTGTGATTGGTTCACTGGTTTTCTGTGATGTCTACACCAAAATGAAAGCAAACTTTTTGGAAACCTTGCAACTGGATTTAAATTTTGGGAAGATGCTCCTTAAGGGTTAAGTGGAGATCCAGTCTCCCCCCCAAAAAATTAAACATCACCAGCTACAAATACTGTAGCTGCTGACTTTTAATATAAGGACACCTACCTGTCCAGGAATCATGAACAGGGGGTATGTAATCACTTCTAAAAAGGGGGAAAAAAAGGTATTTATAATTTTTTAAAATGTACACACATTTCTATTTTGGACTGAATGGGTTTTACAATGTGAGGGTTTACAATCACTTTAAGTGCAGAAGAAAGAATGGCCCCCTATTGTAATGCACACAAAACAAAGAAGACATTCCTTAATATTGCCATGGTGTATATACTGCTGTGCTAAATTAACTGAGCAGTTGTTTTTTTGGAAGCTTTTCATGGAAAAAGACTATAACCTACACCAAAGTTGGTGGGCACAGAAACACGGGCTGTGTTCTGACGCTGGAGGCTCAGAAATATAAAAGCCTGCTGGTGCACGTTGGCCATTTTCAAAGGGTGCCATAATGGATGACAAATCACATACACAATGCACTACAGAGCACTCCAGTAAAGTGTATAGTACAGCAGGGTACACTGTGATTGGTACCCGAAGTAAAACATAGGCCCTTTATTACCATAAGGGATTGTGCCTGCAAAGCTTTTCTGAAGGTTCTGGAAAGAAGTGTTCACTTCTGTTTACTGTTGTATTTGCTAGACACTGTGTTTTGTTTCTTTTGTTCCTCCATACAAAACTGTAAATGTGTCCAAAGTCCAAACTTATCTTAGACACCAGTAATTTTCTATTCTTGACTTGCTTCCAAATCTGAAGATGGCGTACACTATCCCTAAAACCTTCAGCCTTAGTATATTCCATTGTGCACAGAATAGGGAGTATGTGTATGTAAATGTCTGATACAAAAGCAACCCCAGCTATGAGGACCTTTGTTGGTACATTCTTTTCTGTTATTCGTGTTTCAGAGTCAATGCTAATTTGATGCTTCCAAAAGACAGAAGTCTTCTTATAGCACCCCACTTGGCCCAGAAGACTGAGGGCCATAAACACTGTCACCTCCTTCAGGCAGCACCTATAGTACTGAACATGCTCATGGCAATGACAACCTATGTGTTGACCAAGCATGAAAAGCAAATTCTATAAGGGAGACCACAAAGCTACCTCTGACCCTGATGATACTGAATGAAAAATTCTCTTATTCCTAAACGTTTTAAAAATACACAGACAAGCATGCTTCCTCTACTCTGAGTATATGATCTTAAATTTTACAGTTCATATTCATGTACAAAACTGCAGATCACCAAAACAAAAAAAAAATAAAAACTTTGGTTGTTTTAGTAAAAAACAATCATTTCAGAGCCTTCATAACATACTATACAGTCCTGGTAATCATTCAACACCCATTTCCTCCAAATATAATTCAGAAATGCTGATCCTGTTGTACTTGCTTCCATTTCTTCAAACACACAAATTATTGAGAAATGAACAGACCTAATGTTAATGCCATTTTCAAAGATTCCACATTGTACAAAAGCGCAAACTGATTTTAATCATGTTTACTATAAAAAGCTTTGATTTCACTTCATGCCCATGAAATCTTTTCACATCTTACCGTTTCAAAAGAACTTTTATCCAATATCAATAAGAATAGGGATTAGAATACTACATTAAAAAATACTAGCAACCAGTTTTAGAATGGTTAACTGCAGTCAAGCCACGGGTAGAATAGGTATGGTAGGCTGCTATAATAGGTAGCTTTTGGTTGTTATAAAAACTGGAGTAAAAGTGACACTGTTGCCCACAGCAATCAGTTTTAATACAGTGTATCAAATGTTACAAGGAATCTGACTGTTAACCATGGTCAGACACACATTTCCTTCGGTTTTCATTGTACAGACCAATTGCTCCTTTCAGCCTTTGAGTGTTTTACACATACTCTTTTCTGGTGGCTCAGAAAGTCATTTCCATTCCTTATAAAAACCGTCAATCCCCCTTCTGAAGTTTCTGGTAAGCAACAGAGAAGTGTTTTTCAGAGCATTTCTCATAAATTACTGTCAGGTAATGTTTTCCAGAAGTGAAATAATTGGCAAGTTCATTTCACATTGTGATTATTTACTATATCTTTGGAACCATCTGGTAAGCCAGAAAACTTGGCCCATCTGTAGTTTCACTAGAAAAGTACTGGAACCTGTTTGCTTGCAGTGGAAATTCATTTGTACTATAAATTAGCAATGTACCTGTGCAACCAGGTATGTCAACCTCTATATTTGTAACTATAACAGACCAATCAAAACCATTTAAATTTGTTTGAAATGATCACTTACTTCAAAAGGAGATAAAATTTCCTATTGTAACAAGACTTTAATTCTTCGATTGAGTCTGTTGGCAACCTGAAAAAAGGATCAACACATTAAATACCTAACTTTTAAATTTGTACAATGATATCAGAGCATCTTACAATGGATACCACATTCTCCAGGACAGGTTGCTGTAGAAAAAAAAATATATAAGTGGAAACAGCGCCAAAAAATGTGCACATATGATCAATTAACATAAGCTGCTAAACCTTACCCTTAAAATAAAGGTTACAATAATAAAACAAAAAAGATAGCGCTATCAAATCAAATGTACAAATTAAATAGTGGTAAAATTAAACAGTGAAAAAATTATTTTATGTGACCAAAAATTGTCTTTAAGAATTTTCTCTTTTCATCAACAGTGAACAATGTCCATCACCATGAGAACAGATTTGTGCAAATCCACCACCAACAGAAATGAATAAACTCACCAGAGCAAATTGCTGGTTTATAATTTAACTGGCAATTTGCTCTGGTGAGTTTATTAATTTCTGTTGATGGTGGATTTGCAAAAATCTGTTCTTATGGTGATGGACATTGTTCACTGTTGATGAAAAGAGAAAATCCTTAAAGACAATTTTTGGTCACATAAAATAATTTTTTGACTGTTTAATTTTACCACTATTTAATTTGTACATTTAATTTGATAGTGCTACCTTTTTTGTTTTATTGCTGTAGAAAAAAGTTAGATGTTTATATTAAAAAAAAACCCACAGCATTTTCTTGATTTATTTTTAGAATGTATGTAAAAGCAATAATAATAATTAAAAAAAAACACTTATAAAACCTGAATAAAATGTGTATAAGATCAGTGCTGAAATAAAAATGTTATAAACAAATAAGTAGCTGCTTGCAGTGTAAGTAGATATACCACCATTACTAAAAAAAAAAAAAAAAAAAAAAAAGAAATCACATAAAACGCAGCGCTACAGTACATAAAGAAAATATACACAAATTACTTCATGCATTAGCCAATGAACAAGAAGTCCAATATTCAACAGTGAACAAGTGTCCAATCTTCAACAAATATGTCATGATGACAAAAAAAAAAACCAGTGTTCAAATAATAGTGTCCACCATATGATCTGTAAGTTCTTGGTGATATTGCTTCGACCTCTAGATAAAGTGCACACTCACCGGAACAATTTGCTGTCTATAAATATTACAGCAACCTGTGCTCTCTCTCTCCAACTATCCAAGATGTATTCCTCTATGTGGCCAGGGATCAACCTCCAAGTCTCTGAGGGTCACGCGCATTCACACCAGCAAGGATTCACCAACAGACAAAAACTCCTCAGTGCAGTATTTAATATAAACAAGAATGGATGCCACATCTCAATTAAAAATAAGCAAATACAGTTCCACTGTATACAACTTACAGAGAATACCACCAGCCCAACAGGGAATGCCAATGCAACCTCTGGCAATACACCTCACCCAAATGCCATTTCGTGCAATCACGTTTCCTCAGGGGTATACACACATTGTTTTACAGCGCTATGAAAACAAATAAAGTGGTGGAACCCACTAATAAGGCAGCTGCAGTGGAGACTGGGATGTACTTTGGCATCAGGGGGGAGAAAGAGAGAGAAGATGGGGGCACTGACCACACGATCCACGGAGAGTGAATGGAGGAAGGAGGAGGTGGGAGAGGAGGAGACCCTTCATACTACACTATGAGGAGTTTTGTCTATTGGTGAATCCTTGCTGGTGTGAGTGCGTGTGACCCCCAAGAGAGATGGGAGGTGAAAACGGATGTTGATCCCTGGCCACATAGAGGAATACATCTTGGATGTTTGGAGAGAGAGCTAGCATGTTATAAGCGCAGATTGCTGTTCTATTTATAGACAGCAATTGTTCCGGTGAGTTTGCACTTTATCTAGAGGTGGAGGCAATATCACCAAGAGATTACAGATCACATGGTGGACAGTATTATTTGAACACTATTTTTTGAAATTACGACATCATATTGGTTGAACATTGGACACTTGTGTACATATTAGACTTTTCGTTGTCCACTGGTTAACTGCTTGCCCGCCGCCCTATAGCAGAAAACTGCTACAGGGCGACACAGCTGCACAAAATCACATATATATACATGATTGTGCATTTCCAGGTAGGAGGTGCGTGCACCCCACCAGTGGTGGCTTCAGCTGTCGATCACCGGGTCCCGGCCGGTGATTCCCCACTGGCACCCGGCGATCACCGAATATCACTGATGGGGGAGAGGTCTGTATGTAAACAATACAGATCTCTTCCCTGTCAGCTCCAGCATGCTGCTTTGTATTGCTCTGCATAGCAATACATTAGTGTCACTGGGGATGTCAGTGACAGTTCCTCTCATGTGTCTGAATGCCCGCCGCAGTCCCACTATAAGTCGCTGATCGCTGCCATTACTAGTATAAAAAAAAAAATTCCAGTAAATATACCATTTGTAGACGCTATAACTTTCACATAAACCAATTAATTTACACATATTGGGATGTTTTTTTTTAGCAAAGACATGTAGCAGAATACATTTTGGCCTAAATTTATAACGAAATAGCAAACGGCAAAATTATTGTTTTTTTTTCAAAATTGTCAGTCTTTTTTTGTTTATAGCACAAAAAATGTAAAAATGCAGAGGCGACCAAATACCACCGAAGGAAAGCTCCCATTGTGGGAAAAAGGACGTAAATTACATTTGGGTGCAGTGTTGCATGACCGCGCAATTGTCAGTTAAAGTAATGCAGTGCGGTATCGCAAAAAATGGCCTGGTCAGGAAGGGGGGGAGGGGGTAAATCCTCTGGAGGGCAAGTGGTTAATGCATGAAGTCATGTGTGTATATTTTCTTTATGTACTGTAGCGCTGCGTTTTATTATGTGACTTATAAAACCTGGGTGACTGTTCAACTATCTCACCTATCCCTCAGCACTTTCTCCACTCTTTCATTGGAATTGGAGGTGGGATCTTCAAAATGAGTCATAACCAAATCAACCTCTAGTTTAGCACATGAGAATGATGATCCACTGATGTCATGAACCTAAGCACATTTTTCTTTGGTTCATGCTGTCTGTGACTTTGTAGGTCTGAATTTTTTGTTTTAAAGATCTGTTGAAGTCACTACTACCATAGATGTATAAATAGCAAACTGATTAATGTTGTGCTAGTGATCAATTTGAAAAATGTATCATCAAATTGAGAATATAGACTTTCAGCAAAATTGTATTTAAATATTTGCATTTAAATGCATTTAAATATTTTGTCTGTGTCACTTTAGGAGATTTTCTCTCACTTCCTGTCTAGGTGACACCATTGTCACGTGATCAAGAAGTGAGGAGAATCTCCCCCTGCGTGCAATAATACTTGAAAGAGGTCCTCCCACTCCTTGAACTCTGTCCAAAACTACTAAAAATGCTTTGGCTGTAGTTAAAGCTGAACTCTAGGCAGATATAAGAGACAAACACAGCTCTTTAAACAGTAATACAAGATTAAAATTATTATTTTTAGGATTAAAATTATTTTTAAATGTAATGATGCTGGCCATCAGACAGAGGACATGTCAGGAAATAAAAACACCTGGGACTCTGGACTGAAGGTGAATATTGCAGCATTGTAGCAAAGGATGTTTTTGTTATTTAATCTTTTATTGGGCTATTCATTTTTTACCCGGAATCCTCCTTTAAGATTTAAAGAATAACTGAAAAAAGGTAATTTTTTAAACATCTGCTTGAGGTTCAGTTTTAAGTTGCAGCTAAAATTATGGTTATGTTATTAGTAAATTAAGTTTCATTCACTAAGCTACTGTAATGGTAGTCTGCCATGTTATTCCAATTATTTTCTTCAATGACAACCAATGAGAGCTACAAATAATAGGCATATGCTGAAAATAAAGACATTTATTGTAAATAACACATGTATTATAATTTATTAAATTGAGCCCATAATCCTTTAATGTACAGCATGTAAGCCATAGAACAGATGATTGCCACTTTACAGAAAAAGAGGATCCCAAATGAAATATTCTCTGTGAGGGGTCAGAAACTCTCCCTATGGCCCCTACAGTCCAGATCAGAAGGCAAGATATACCAGTTCACCTGATACTGCAGGCAAAAGGGACTATTGCAGCTGATCCATTGAAGTATAATAGTGTTCAATGGACAGACTTGGTCAGCAGAATAAACATTTGAACAGGACAAGGGTGCTGTGACACGAGGATACATTAAAAAGTAATATAGCAATATTTGATCATAAAGTGCGCTGGCGTGGGGCTCGTGATTTTGCTTGTAAAGTCTGTATACAGTTATGTGAAAAATTAAAGTAAATATCATGGAAACTGATTACTTTTTCAACATATTTGAACACACAAACATTCAAACAGCGCCCACAGATTAAGGTGGTAGAAAAATATTTTTTATTTTTACTTGTACCTGCAGGTAAGCCTATAAATGTACTGTAAATATCTTCTAGATGTGCACCGTTTAGGAGATATTTACCTGTGTAGAGCACCGGTGCATGTACTCTGAAAGAACTGCATGCCAGTGCCATTCCTTCAGAGCTGTGTACAGTAAAAGTGACTCCCGCGCCCACATCATCATGGCTCGGCCATTCAAGCCGCCGGAGTTGGTGAACGCAGAGAAAGGACCGAGTGAAGATGAAAGCCCTGTCAGAGTTGACAGCAAGCCACTAGAGGCTCTGTTTTAAGGTAAGTTTTACAATGTGCTAGTATGCATCGCATACTAGTAGATTATGCCTTTGTCTTGCAGGGAAAAATGTGTTTTTCTCTTCTAGAGTTTACTACCACTTTAAGATGATAAACTTGAAACAAGAACACAAGAAAAAAAATTGCATTTTTAATCATTTATTGAACAAAAATTTCAATAGCTGTAATGGCATATTGTGAAAAAAGTATCAAAATTGGCATCAAAGTCGCCCCCTGTAACAGAAATGACTTCTTGAAGGCATTTAGAATAACTGTCCACCAGTCGCTCACATTTTTGATCATTTCCCAATGCAAAATTATGTCAATTGTGACATATTTCTTTGCATGAACTGCCCTTTCCAAATTCCCAAACAAAATTTTAATGGGAATCAAATTAGGGCTTTGACTCGGGCAGCCCATAACCCTCTATTTCTTTTTGTGCAATTTCTTGGGTGTATTTGATAGTGTGCTTTGAATCATCATCGCAATGAATGACTCATTTCTAGTCAAACCTTAACTTTTGGACAGATAGCCTCACATTCTCATAAAGCAGTCCATATTCCCATCACACACGTTCTTGAAATGGGCTTTCAAAATACTGGGTGCTGCAGTGACCACCAACTGGATAATGGAGCATACATGACACAATGACAATATTCGCCAACATACCACAGATCTTTAATCAAGTCCAAACAGTTTTTATTAATGAAAGATTACATAAACAGTGTAGTGCAATGTTTGGGAAATGTGCATGATCGGCATCAGTAGCATTTGTCTTATGGAGACGTGACAATTTTTTATGCAGTTTTTTATGCAGTTTTGGTGGGACTCAGTAACGGACACTCGCCTGTCCCTCAATCCCGCGGTGTCCTCACAACAGCCAGGTTGACCACCGTTATTGTCGCTTCGGAGCCGGCATCTTCAGTGTGGGCACATGGCTATGCAGCTTCACAGCCGGGTGCCCACTGCGTATGTGCGAGTAGCACACTGATACTGCAATGCACTGCACTCTAATGCACTGTACACTGACACCGCAATGCACTGTACCTGGTGTGCGCTCCTCCTCTCCTGTTGCTCCTCTCGCTGCAGCAGGTGAAATCCTGGGCTTCCAATCACTGGGTCCTCATGGCCGAGGACCCAGCAAGCAGCCTAGCCATTTGCCTGCCTGCCAGCCAGCTACTGCTATCTCCCCCCCCGACTTTTTTTTTTCTCTTTTTGCCGGGCCGGATAAACGTCTTTGGCGGGCTGTAGTTTGAGGACCCCTGCCCTATATGAACCTAAAGAGTTAAGTTGTTCCATTCAAATATGTTGAAAAAGTCATCAATTTCTGTGGGGTGTACTTAAATTAACATTAATTCTTTTGTATTCTCTCTCAATTAATACATTCAAGTACTGTCACAGTTGGCAATCAACCAGCTTTGCCACTTTGACATGAAGTAAACATCTTACTGGTTGATAGGGGCTGACAGACACGTCCATACATTGACATGGGTCTCGTTATGGTGCTCATCAATTTCTCAGGCAGACAATGGGATCATTACAATAGATTTGCTACAAAGCAAAAAAAGGTATTGTAAAAGCGATTTTTAAATTGTAAAACAAAGTTTGATCCCACTTCCCACTGACATTAGGATGAGAAAGCTAATACAGTATAACATTTCATTCAGTTTAGACTGGGTTAGCTGAATCACTTTATAAATTATTTGATTAGACAAGGATAGACTGATAGATGGCAGTTGAGTAATATCATTAAAGATGATTTATGGTGTTGAAGATGTGAATACTTACACCAATCAGCCATAACATTATGACCACTGATAATGTGAACAACGTTGATTATCTTGTTACCAATAGCATCTGAAAATGGGTGGGATATATTAGGCAGCAAGTAAACATGTTCTCCCTCCCTCCAAGTTGATGTGATGAAAGCAGAAACAATGGGCATCGAAGTTTTTGTATGGGGCTAGATAGTCGCAGACTGGTCAGGGTGCTCATGCTGACCCGTGCCTACAGGCAAAAGTGCTTACAATGGGCACATGAGCATGAGAACTGGACCACAGAGCAATTGCCGAAGGTGGCCTGGTCTGATGAACTGCATTTTCTTTTACATAATATGGATGGCCGTGTGTGTGTGTTGCTCACCTAGGGAGGAGATGGCACCAGGATGCTGTATGGGAAGAAGGCAAGCTGGTGGAGGCAATGTGATACTTTGGGTGATGTTCTGCTGGGAAACCTTGATCCTGCCATTTATATGGATGTTACTTTGAAACATGCACCCTGCAACAACTGCAAAAATAGTTTAAGAATGGTTTGAGGAACTCAACAATTTTGAGGTGTTGACTTGGCCTTTGAAATCTCCATATCAATCAAGTTGGGCATCTGTGGGATGTGCTGTAAATACATTTACCAAGTCCAATTAAAGGATCTGCTATGGATGGCTTGGTGCCTGATACCACAGCATACCTTCAGAGGTCTAGTGAAGTCCACAGCTTGATGGGTCAAAGCTGTTTTTCTGGCAAAAAGGGGGACCTGCTTAATATTAGGTGGGTGGTCATAATGTTATGGCTGATGGGTGTATATGCATGCATTAATCAATGGTTAACTGTTATACAGACTGAAAGTATAGGTTTGGCTCCAATTTAAGAGCATGATGAGAGGGTCTCTGTCCATATACCTTAGGCCACAGCTCACTGTGTCTGCAGTCGATGATCTGAGTGTTGTGCAAGGCGCTTGTTGGGGCACAAAGGATCTGCACATATAATTATTGTTATAACAAATCGGCAAAGTGAGTGAAAAAAAAAAGTAAAAAGTAAAAAAAAAAAAACTATTTGCATTACATCCAGTAAAATGTGAACTCCAAACTAAAAATAATTTAGTTCAGTTATCTCAACGTTAAAGTGTTTTTAAAGCCTTTCTTATGTTGCATAGAGCAGGGAATGGTTAAAACCCCTGTCAGGTTTTCTTTTTTTTAACATTTGTGCCAAATGAGGAGATTTGCCTTCACTTTCTGTTCTGCAAACAAAACACAAAAAAGTGGGGGCTGCTCCTTTTGCAGAGGAATCTGCAGCAGATTGTTTTTTTCAGCGGGTATTTGACAAGGTGAGATGTCAAATTGCCTCCTCATCACCTGTTTGAACCCCTAAAAAGCTGCATTACCTTTTCAAAACCACATGCATTGCAAGCAGTTACAGCGCAGTTGTGGTGAGACCCCAATCAAGTAAATGGTCACATTTGATGGGAGGTACTGCCTGCTGAATGTGACAGGGGGATATTTTTTTTGGACTTTAGATGCAATTTAATCTGTCGAGACCACTAAAGCTAAGCAAACAAAAATATGCACATTAATGCAGGTCTGTAGCAATAATCTGTTAGGCCTCGTTCATACCATACGTGCAGGAAAACAGATGGAAACTGACACGCAGGTTTTGCTTGCAGAGGCATAATTTTAAATCAGTTTTCATGCGACCCACAATGAGTTTTATACACGATGCACATTTCTGCACAGAAAACATCTGCACGTGATACTTGTGTTGTGGTGTCAACAGGGCACATAGACAACAATTCCTTGAGCACTTGCAGAACGCGTGCAGAAAAACTGACATCTCTGCACCATGTTGTGAACGAGCCCTTACACTTACTTTTTTTAATGCAACTACTGTAAGTACCTGAATTTAAACTACATATTAGTCTCTTGCAATTCCTGTACAGCACACAAACTGGCAATGGGAGCAGAAGCACTGGGAGCCAATCAATCAGGTACCTAAGTGAGCACAGGGCTACCCTGGTCATTCTGCTGTTCCATTCCTCTCCCATCTGAGGGCAGGGTTGTGTTAACAGTGCATGAGACAGTGGTGTTATCTATCCACCTACCTGGGCAACACAGCTGGGGAAATCACTGGACTTGCCAAACAGAAATACAAATTCTTTGACAGGTAACACAGCTTCCATATAAATATATTTTATCCATGTTTTTGATTAACATACCTTACAAATAACCCTGTAGTACCTTAGAAAAAAGTGAATCCACATGGCAGGACACACACACAGCAAAGCCAATCCAGGTGAGTAGTATGAATCACCTACTGACCATTACAGCGAAGGTGACGCACTGTGAAACTGCAAGGTAAAGGAATTCAGAATCAGCTGCATTCTTCAAACTTTATTCACTATTGATATAATCTATATCACAGACTGTGTCAGGGACAAAAAGGTTAACACGTTTAACGCTGAAATCTAGCACTATCATATGAATAAGCGCTAGTTATCAGCGTCAAACGCGTTAACATTTTTGTCCCTGACACAGTCTGTGATATGGATTTTCTCAATAACGAATACAGATTGCAGAGTGCAGCGGATTCCGGATATTCTTTACCTTGCAGAATCCACATGGCACTGTCCAGGCAATAGGATCACACTGGCATAGTGTGAATGTGGGTGCCTATATTTCTACTTTATTGGGGTAAAACTGAAAACAAATTCCAATATCTTAGCATTGTCAGAGGTACAAGGTAACATAAAGCAGAAATGGAGTTATTTTTTTATGCAAAAACTCTTAAACTGCAATTTAAAAATTGTAAATGTATGCAAAAGAAATGTCAAGCAGAAAGCACGTCCAAAAGATCAAACTTGAACAACACTTATCTAGCAACAGGTCTCACAGGCCGGTCCCAAGTAAAATGAAGATAAAGTATGCATATAAAATGAAAGCTTTAGAGAACAATGTACTCAGAGAGCAAGATGCCATAGATTTTCAAGAGATGTGAAACTGAATAGGAGAATGAGCAACCAACCCAGATAATAGAAGTTTCTCCACTGACATGTTTTGGAAAACCTATATCTTTAATGGAAGAAAAAGAGGCATAAAAAGCAATAACTTCCCTGACCAGGACTTACCACCAATTTATTTAGTCTCAAATGCCCATGGAAATGAGACTTTGGAGCCAGCCGCTGTTTCACTTCTGGCTCTTAAAGTGTTACTGTATATGCAAAAAAGCATGCTCGTTATACTCAAGGTGGAACTTAAGGGGTTAGCTCTCTGCACTGTGTAAAAAGGATGCTTAATCCTGTCTTATCAGATCCCTTCTTCCATTGTCCCCAACTCACCACCTGATAGAACAGAGCCTTGGGGGCAAGTTTCACAAGCTCAGTTTGGTGTGTACTGCTAGAGAGATTTTTTTTTTCCTCTTGGGAGAGTGCATGTGATCAGCACATGGCCAATCAGCACTGTCCAGCCAGAGGGTCCGGGATCCAGCAGTTTAAAAAAACAGTGAAAGGAGCATAAAAACTCCTCCTACAAGCTTTAACCAGTGCTCTGATGGACACTGATAAAAGTCACAAGACTGCTATATACTGCCCGTGAGAAAGGGTATTTAGCAGTTTATAATGCACATAATGGGTAAGTGAGCGCTCCTAGATCACTACAGCTGCTGAACACCAAAAGGTACCACAAAACAACCTTCAAAGAATCATGTAAACTAAAAGGTGCAGCTCTTAAAAATAACAGATATAGCATCAACATATGATCAGAATATACAAAAGTGCTTCAAATGTTATGCGATAATCACGAAAAAACACATATACAAGTGCATATAAAGTGCAAAAATAATGAGCATAGAATATCATTAGCGTCACATTAATGTGACCAATCAAGTGATAAGTGAAAAAAGTCTAACAATATCCCAGTGGGTTAGGTGATTGGAAAACCAAAGGGATTCCAGCAATATAATCTGAGCGTGATAGTATCCAAAACTGATTTGGTTGATTGCACCAACTGTTGTCACCTTCTCACCAAGCTGCTTGGTGATAGTTTGGTAGCCCAGTCCAGCCTTGTGTAGGTCTACAATCTTGTCCCTGACATCCTTGGACAGCTCTTTGGTCTTTGCCATGGTGGAGAGTTTGGAATATGATTGTTTGATTGCTCCTGTGGACAGGTGTCTTTTATAAAGGTAACAAAATGAGATTAGCAGAACTCCCTTTAAGAGACTGCTTCTAATCTCAGCTTGTTACCTGTATGAAAGACACCTGGTAGCCAGAAATCCTGCTGAATGATAGGGGATCAAGTACTTATTTCCCTCATGAACATGCAAATATGTGTATAATTTGTTAGACATGCATTTCTTTTGAATTTTTTGTTGCTATTCTCTCAGTGTTACAATACACCTACCATTCGATTTTTAGACCAATCATTTCTTTGTGAGTGGGCAAACGTTCAAAATCAGCAGGGGATCAAATACTTATTTCCTTCACTGTATGCATGCTCCATGTTTAACTTCCAATTTCAGAGTTTGCTTTAAAAAATATCTTTGACTTTAAAATCAATAAGATTATTTAATGTAAAAAAAGTATACATTTTAACATGGTTTTAAAGTGAGTGTGACGAATATGCATATCAAAACAGAAAAGGCACTTACATGTAGATGGTTTTCTTTTGAAAACATAAATGAAGTATGAAATGAAGTACAGCAGCAAATACTATTCCAACAAACAGGAACTTTCTCATGACTAACAAACCTAACAAAAAGAAAAAAACAGACAAGGACAATGCAGTTATCATGTAAACACAAAATGTCCTGAAAGAAAGCATTATTAAAAATAGTACACATCATTGTTATCAGGAGGAATGCGCCAGGCTTATATAGTGCACCAGGTATAAGGCCTCATGCACACAGGAGGTTTCCTCCCTGGATGCCTTTGCTTCAAGAGAGCTTTAAAATGTGACTAAAGCCACGGGTTCAGGAGCATCAAAAGTTTGGGCATTCATTCATTCTATTGCCAAAATATTAATTTATTTTGACCACTGTAATTAACACTCAAGTGCTAAATGCACCTAGCATTTAGGCGCATCTACAGGCATGTAGGTGTGTTTTCCCATTTATTTGCGCATTCAGGAGAGGAGCATTTCAGGACAATTTTTTTTTTCCTGCCTCTAAATATTTGTAAACGCCTATGTGTGCATGGACACATAGGCTAACACAGAGGGGCATTAAAGCCTCATGCACACTGGACATTTTTGCAGCTGCTTCTGGGGGTGGCAGGCTTTTCTTTTTTTCCCTGCCCTTTCCTGCATGCTTACCTATGTGTCCATGCAAACAGACTTTTAGCAGCATTTAATGGCACAGGCTTTTAGAAGCAGGGGAAAAAAATCCCACAGCCAGTGCTTCCAGGAACAGCAGAGTTTTTGCAAAAAAAATACTTGACGCTGCTTAACGCACCAAAACGCACCTAAACACTAGGTGCGTTTAGCACTCAAGCTTTAATTCATTTTATTGTCCAGAATAAGTTATTATTCTGGCCAATGAGATCAATTAACATCCAAACTCTGGACACCAGTAAACGCTCCTAAAAGTTTGTAAAAGCTTGAGAAACTTTTACAAGCGTCAGGCTTTTTTCTGTCAAAACACAGCTGCCAGGAGGAAAGGAGGGTTTGCAAAACATCCTGTGTGTTTTTTTATTTTTGTTTGGATTCAGTGTAGAGGGATTAGAACCCATCAGGTTTTTAAAAAATGGATCCCTGCAAGTTAATGGCATAATGTGCTAGTATGCGCCGCATACTAACAAATCATGAAATACTTACCTTTAAAACTGATCCCTCCAGTGGCAAGCTGTTACCGCTGACAAGGATTCCAGCTTCACCCAGTCTTCCTTCTGGGTTTGTGGGCTCCGGGCATTTGATTGGCCAAGCCTAGATAACTCGACGCATATGCCACGATAACTGCACAGCACCCTGGACTGACAACACACTCCGTGTGCCCTCGAATCACAGCACATGCACCAGTGACATCCCAGGCTGCTACAGATGTGAATATCTCCTTAACGGTGCACGTTTAGGCGACAGTCACTGTACCTACAGCTAAGCCTTATTATTGGCTTACCTGTAGGTACAAATTAAAAAGTGGACTTTACTACCGCTTTAAAGAGATAAACAAATACGTCTTGCTTTCCTTATTAAATTTGGGACAGTGAGGAGTTCTGCTACCCTACATCTTGTGCCATGTATGCCTGCGTATGTAAGATTTTTTTTAAAGTCGCAAACTTTTCTAAAATATCAAAATAATATTTCTTCTACCATGGAGGAGTGAAAATTACAAGAACAGAATTTATAGCATCTGCTACTGAAAAGGAAAAGATAAGGGTTCAGCTATTGAGAAACCGTATCTGATCCAGGCCAAGTGGCAGTCATTTGTGAGCCTATAATTCAGCCTAATGTAAGCAAGGAAGAACTATAAAATTGTATAAAACATAATCAAAGGAGGGCCATGCCTCACTGAAAAGTTGGAACTCAAAACAGGAACACCCACACACTTTTCCCCCCTTTAAACGAGACAAGTAATCTTGGAGCATTACAGATTATATAAGGCCTTGTAAACATAGAATTCATCTTTCAGAATAGCAGTACAGAAAGCTTTTACAACTGCTCTCACACTGATCAGCCATAACATTATGACCAGTCAAGGCATGGATGCCACAAGACCTCTGAAGGTATGCTGTGGTGTCTGGCACCAAGCCATCAGTAGCAGATTCTTTAAGTCCTGTAAATTGTGATGTGGGGCCTCCACGCATTGGATGTGTTTTTCCAGCACATCTTGACATCGGGAGAATTTGGAGGCCACGCCAAAACCTCAAACTCGCTGATGTGATCTTTAAACCATTCTTGGATTCATCAGACCACCTTCTTCCATTACTCTGATGCAGTTCTGATGCTCACATGCCCATTGTAAGCGCTTTTGGCTGTGGAGTCAGCATAGGTACCCTGACTGATCTGCAACTACACAGCCTCATATTCAACAAACTGTGATGCACTATGTGTTCTGACACCTTTCTATTGGAACACAAACCATCATTAACTTTTTCAGCAATTTGAGTTACAGTAGTTCCTCTTTTGGATTGGACTACACAGGCCAACCTTTACTCCCCATGCCAGTGGGCCTTGGCCACCCTGTCACCAGCTCTCCTTCCTTGGACCACTTTTGGTAGGTACTGACCTTTGCAGTGTGGAAACATCCCACAAGAGCAGCAGTTTTGGAGTTGCTCTGACCCAGTCATCTAAGCATTACAATTTGGTCCTTGCCAAAGTTGCTCAAATCGTTACGCTTACCGATTTTGTCTACTTAGAACACATTAACTTCAGGGACAACATGTTCAGTTTCTGCCTAATATATCCCACTAAATTTCGGGTACTATTGTAACAAGATAAAGTTATTAATTTTACCTGTTAGTGGTCATAATATCATGGCTGAGCAGTGTATACAAGCTGAAAGATGGGCTGTACGTGCAAGGACTAAGAGCTCAACACACTCCCTGACTTCAGGCTTGGCATGGATGTTGGATAAAAGTATATCTAATATTTATATTGCAAAATAAAAAATGTAAAATATGTTTAGACTTGAAGAAAAAAAAGAGGAAAAAAAAAGTATATTGCCTCTGAATATACTGAATTTATACTGGCTGAATCTGTGTGTAAAATGTCAGCACTACAAATAAAGAACATTTCTACAGCTCAAGGCAACCTAATTGCTATGCCTGTACACAAAGTTAATAGATCACAAAAGTAGATGTGTGCTTTTACTGGTAGGTGTATATACCTAGAAACAGAGCAAGAAGCAATGAACTAAAGCACAAAATTGCGAAAAGGTAAATGTAGCTTCTGTGAGATTTCACTATGACAAATTGTGGCTTTAAAGATATTTGTATTTAGTTCACAGAAATATATATCATACAGCTATTAAAAAGGTACTTGGGACCGATTCACCTAATAACTTAGGGTGGGTTAAGAGAACGCAATGATCAACAACTAACATGTGAGAGTCATCACCAAGACCAATGCAAGACAGATACTGCTTTTCTTGTAGAACAAGCCCACCAACCCACACAAAAAAACTTCAAGGAACATTTAGACCTAAAAGTTGTGGTAAAGAGTGGAAACGACGCAACACACGAAAAGAATAGTGGGCAACGCATCTGCACTGACGTGCACCACATCATTCATCCTGTGTGTTGTGGTGAGCAAATACAAAGAAAACTGTTCATGTCCATTTTCAGCTGGGTTGTGCTGCACTGACAGCCTTTTCAAAATAAAAAGGCCATCTTACCATAATATACATTCAGGATTTGTATCTGTAAGCAATAGCATGACAATCTGTGTCCTTCAGGACATGAAATCAAAGAGCAATATTTAAAGTGGAACTTCACTCTCTCAATCAACATTGACTATTCTGAATCCCAATGCTGCTAGCATTAGGAAATAGATAGGAAAGTAAATCATATTCACTTGTTTTAAAACAGTTTTTTACATGTATTCAGTTCCTTCCTAGTTTCCATGCCTAGGCAAATTATGTCATACATCCAGGGAGTCTCAAGGAGGGGATTTATCAGCTACAAACACCCTCATGTCTGTATGCCTGAGCTAAGGGCAGATGGATTCCAGGAAGTAATTGCTACATGAATTGTCTGCCCTCACTCAAGATGGCCAAGACCAGAAATGCTATGGGGTGTTTTCTTGTGATTTCTTAGCAAATTAAAGCATGGAGACATGGATGGATGGATAGGTGAGTTTGCTTTTCATATTGAAAAAGAATTAAATATCGCTTTTGGTTTGTGCTGCTCAGATACAGTGTAATTCTGCTTTAAGAGGTCCAATAGGGAACTCCATACACAATAGGTAAGGCACGTGTCTGTTCCTTCAGATATAAAAAACGTTTATCCTTTCAGGCTGGATTTGTAGTTTGAAGCTTAAAAACGCGGGAGGTGAAAAAAAATCAATTATTCTCAGTAGAGATGGTTCACCTCTCCACTCCAAGTTGCCTGAAGCCAAACACCCGAAGCTCAAATAAATTCTGGAGCTTTTTTGTCTCTCAATTTGGGTAAGACTCTTAATTCCATAGAAATTATTAAAAACAAACGATTTGTGGGTTTTTAGGCGCAATTTTCTGTTCAAATGAACAATGTTAAAAAAATAGTAATATATGCATAAATAAATGTAAAATAAAAATAAATACACAAATAAATTAAAATTACCAAATATATAATAAATAGAAAAAATTATTATATATAATAAATAAATCGTACTTAAACCCTAAACTTGGCCCCCTAATACCAAAAAATATATAATTATTCTTATTAATAATAATAAATTTATTTTGTTTTAGGGTTTTTTATTATCATCATTAATAATCACTTAATTTTTTTTTAAAGGGTTAGGGGATTAATTATTATTACATATTCATGTATTGTATTTTTTATTTTACATTTATTCATGTATTATTAAAACCCTAACCAAAAAATAAATAAATAAGACAATACATAAAATAGTGAACCCACTCTACCCTACACTAAAAATAAAAATAAAAAAAATGTTAATAAATGAATAAAAAAATAAATAAATAAATAAAAGCTGATGGAAAAGCTAAAGAAGCTGACACACAAAGCAACAAATGTTGCACCAGATTATATTATTCTCTATGGGATAATAAAAAGACGCTAAGGCTCAACAACTCCTGAAAAATGCTGTATGAAAATGTGCAAAAGTGGTGTGAAAAACTTGCAAAAAAAGTGCAAAAATTGCTCAAAGACGCTAAGCTCAAGTGTGAATCTAGCCTAAGGCTCCATTCACTCTAGTGTTTTAGAAGCCCAAAAAACACTAGACAAAAAAGGTGGGTGAAAAACACTGATAATAGCGTGTAGTAGCGTTTTAGTACTGTTTAGGAACGTTAGAATTTTATTAGCATTTTCACAGTACATGTAGAAAAAAAATACAAAAAAAAAAAAAGCTAGAAAAAAAAAGCTGTTCGGAACATTTTTGGAGATTTCAGCTTTTTTTCTGCCAGAAAAACTCCCAAAAAGACTACAAAAAAAGTTTTTTCTACTCAGATGCTGAAGCTTGAAAACACTACTAGATTAAAATAGTGTGTATGGACACTTAGGCTCCATGCACACTGGCTTCAAAATCTTTGCTTGTAGTTTTGTGTTTTGCCTGTAGACGCAGCTCAGTGTTATCCTGTGTCCATGCACATTAAATGATTAGAGGCAAAAGTTTAAGTTAAACATTTAGAGGCAGGGAAATAAAACCCTTCTGGTTTACGTTTTTGGTTGGAGCTTTCTGGCAGAAAAAAAAGCTAAACTCACCTAAACTGTGTAAAAAAATGCTCTATATCAACAGGAACTGGCGGGGTTTTTTTTAAAGCCCAGTGTGCATGGAGCCATAGGATAATACTACTAGCTTCTATAAGCAGAAAAAAAAAAAGCGAATAACAGCTTCTAGGAGTTTAAAAAAAATGCTACTGTGCATGGAGCCTAAATAGTTGGATGCGGACTGCTAAAAAATAGCATAATTCCATCTATAAAAAGTGTTCTCACAACAACTGAAAAGAAGCGATGTATCTGTGTTTATGCACTTCCTGCACAGTATGAGGAGTTGTGTGCTCTTGGCTTGCAGTTGAATACACAGTGCACAATTCATGGCGTGCACACCTGATACAGAAAACAATATTTTCAATGGAATAGCAACATGATGCAACCATGACCACTAGCTGTAACCACAAGAAAAGGGAGTTGTCTGTACAGTCGCATGCCGCTGATGTTTAAGAAACAATGTCCCAATTTTTTTGTTTTTAGATATATGGTGCATGTGAGCAAGATCACCTACATGTATAAATGTATTGATTCATTTCATTATGTAAAATCTTATTTATTAAGCAAAACTATAAAGAAAGGTGATGGGAGTCAAAAGATAAAAGATAAAATAGCTTTGTTTCATGGAACTCAGCATATGACTTTCAAATAAAGAGGCAAATGGAATCAAACAGTGGATGAAAAAGGCACAACTAATCCAGAAAGATCTAACAAATTCAAAGCAAAAGCAATTACAATTGGGCAATATGCCCAAGTGTACCAATAAACATATCAGATAAAAGGGTATGCCACAATGTCAAAAAAAATCCAGACATGATATGATCATACCCAAACCCAATACAAAACATTAGAGAGAGTGTAAAAACCTCACTGTGCGTGTCCTGTAGGCTCCTGGATTGGTGGGAATGACACGTGAGTGTATTATAACATATACTACTCAGTAAGTGTAATGTACAGTATAAGGTTGTATAAATGTAATAGTCTGCCATCATTCATATGACAGATCTTTTCCACATTTCTTTTCCTAATGAAGTCTATCACGAACCGCGTCAAAGAACCATTTACCATCTTTACCTATGTCTAACGTGACATGTTTGTCCATCAAAGGTTATTTCAACCAACTGTAAATATTTGGTATATGTCAAGCTATAGGTGCATTATGTTATGGTACAGGTTGCATAAGATGTTTCTGTGATTACACACAGAGTGAAAAGATCGTTTTTTTTGGACTTTTATCTGTAACATGTTATAGAATAAAGTGCTTTTTTTTAATTCATTCTTGAAAATGGTTTTGACTATTGGCACCTTAAAAGTCCCATTTGTAAAAATTCCTTCTGTATTTCTATGTGTAACCAGCAATGTTTATAGGTACAGTACTGTGCAAAGGTTTTAGGCTGGTGTGAAGAAATACTGTTTAAAGTATACAGTATATATTTTAATTGTAATTTGTATCAATTTACAAAATGCAAAAGGGAGTGAACAGAAGAAAAATCTAAATCCAATCAATAATTGGTGTGACTACCCTTTAGCTTCAAACCAGCATCAATTCATACACACACTTTGTACACTTTCACAAAGTCAGGGATTTCGTAGGATTAGAGTCAGGGGTATTACTGACCAATTATACCAGGGATAATTGGAAGAGGAATGGTCTTTGGCCACACATAAAATACACTAAAGCTTCATACACACAATGAATATTGAATGAAAAATACAGCTTTCTAAGCAATTGTCCAATAATCTTCTCATTCGTACACATTTTCAAGAGCCGATCATGACAGTTCATGCGAAGATATCCAAAGGCACAAGTATGCACATTTTTCTTGTAAGAACAAATGATATTTTCAAGAGCCGATCATGACAGTTCATGCGAAGATATCCAAAGGCACAAGTATGCACATTTTTCTTGTAAGAACAAATGATATTCATTTAATCAGTACTTTATTTGTCCTTAAAAGAATGAGTGACCGAGAATGCGCTAGCGTGGAAACAAAACTACATTACAATACAATGTATCACTTCTAAAGCAGCATTCTGTCCTACGAGAATTTTTGTAACCTCTTCATTTTCAATATAAGACTAACATGCCCCCCCCCCCAAAAAAAATGGACGATCATTCGTCTGATATTCTCATCATGTGCACCAGGCTTATCAATAAGGGTAGGTGATGAGCAGATCACAAGTTAACAAGCACTGATATAGATAATGTACCTACCTGAGTAGTAAAACTTAATTTTTTTGTAATATTTTTTTAGTGTAAAAGTAGAAGAGGGCAAAAAAAAAAAAAAACCTAGTGCGCTATATGACACAATGTTAAACAAACGCAGCAATATCTCATTGGATGGATGTAGTAGCAATTCTCTATGAATTCTTAAGTTGCTCATTAGATATTTTGGTTCTAATTTTGCACTTCCTGTGCTTCATCCTTGAAATACCGTATTTTCCGGTGTATAAGACGGCTTTTCAACACAAGAAAAACTTCTGAAAAGTCGGGGGTCGTCTTATACGCCGGTATACGGCGAGCCGGTGTCAGGGCGGCACTTTTTCGAGGGGCGGCGCCGCCCCCCCCCCTCCTCCTTCAACGGACACTAAGTACAGGGGTGGGCAGAGGGGCTGCTGTACCTTACCTGGCTCCGGTCCCGGTCCCACGACGATCCAGTCCAGGAAGCGCAGCTGCTCCTTCTTTCAGTTCGGCCGCTCGATGGTCGCTCGGCTCCGCCTCCTCACCGGTGATTGGGCACCAGCACTGGAAAGGCACACAGGCGACCAATCACCAGCCAGGAGGCGGAGCCGAGCGGCCCCACGAAAATCTGAAAGAAGGAGCAGCCGCTGCTCTCCCCCACTGACACCAACGATGGGGCACGATTCCTCCCACTGATACCAATGATGGGGCACTATTCCTCCTCCACACTGATACCAATGATGGGGCACTATTCCTCCTCCACACTGACACCAATGATGGGGCACTATTCCTCCTCCACACTGACACCAATGATGGGGCACTATTCCTCCTCCACACTGACACCAATGATGGGGCACTATTCCTCCTCCACACTGACACCAATGATGGGGCACTATTCCTCCTCCACACTGACACCAATGATGGGGCACTATTCCTCCTCCACACTGACACCAATGATGGGGCACTATTCCTCCTCCACACTGACACCAACGATGAGGCACTGTTCCTCCCACACTGACACCAACGATGGAGCACTATTCCTCCTCCCCACTGACACCAACGATGGGGCACTATTCCTCCTCCCCACTGACACCAACGATGGGGCACTATTCCTCCTCCCCACTGACACCAACGATGGGGCACTATTCCTCCACCCCACTGACACCAACGATGGGGCACTATTCTCCCCACTGATACATAGAGATTTGCTACTACATCCATCCAATGAGATATTGCTGCGTTTGTTTATCTGGGGCACTATTCCTTCCACTGATACCAATGATGGGGCACTATTCCTCCCACTGACACCAACGATGGGGCGCTATTCCTCCCACTGACACTAATGGGGCACTATTCCTCCCACTGACACCAATGATGGGGCACGATTCTTCCCAATGACACCAATGATGGGGCACGATTCCTCCCACTGACTAATGATGGGGCACTATTCCTCCCACTGACACTAATGATGGGACACTATTCCTCACACACTGACACTAATGATGGGGCACCATTATTGGTGTCAATGGGAGGAATAGTGCCCCATCATTGGTGTCAGTGGATGAAATAGTACCCCATCATTGGTGTCAGTGGGAGGAGTAGTGCCTCATCATTGGTATCAGTGGGAGGAATCGTGCCCCATCATTGGTGTCAGTGGGAGGAATAGTGTCCCATCATTGGAATACCATACTGAAATAGCATACCATATTGAAATCAAATCTGATGTTTTTTCATTTTTATTTGGTGTGCGTTGGAAGAGGGGTAGTCTTATACGGCGAGTATAGCTCAAACCCTATATTTTAACAGGAAAAGTAGGGGGTCGTCTTATACGCCCAGTCGTCTTATACGCCGGAAAATACGGTAGTTGCTCACAAGTATAGGTGCTGCTAAAAATTGATCACATAAATAAGGCGTGTTTGTGAAAAAGGGGATATTTGTCTTTGGGAAGATAAAACTTCAGTTAAAAAAAAATAAATAAAAAGTCCAGTAAACAGACACTGCTAAATTTTTCTTCAGCTGCATGTGTTTGCAAAGGTTTACAAAAAAAAACATTAAGTTTGCAGTTTTATGTTGGGCCACATTCATAGCCATCTTGGGCCACAGGCTGGATACCCCTAAATTATACAAATGATCATGAATTTCATATGTAGGTTGAAACATAGTCATTAACTGAAACAGAAGTAGTGGAGTAGGAGGTTTAAAACTGGGTGAGGAACAGCCAAACTCTGCTACCAAGGTGAGGTTGTAGAAGAGTTTCATGTCACAGGTAATACACTATGTCAAGAAGGAGCACAGCAACAAGACACAAGGTAGTTATACTACATCAGCAAAGTCTCTCCCAGACAAAGATTTAAAAAAAGCTGGGGGTTTCAAGATGTGCGCTTTTGAAGAAACACATCTAGCTCCTCTTTAGACACTCTAGTAGAAACAGCAGATTTATCTTTATCTGTCATCAATCCATACTTGACTAGGCATAGAGCTTTTGATCTAGGTAGATCTAATATCCGAAAATGGTCTCAGGACTTTCAGGTGGATAACATAACATTTAAAATACTTCAAGGATACCGAAGGGTTTGCAAAATCATAGTAAATGAAGTATGGCAAGAGACCCAATATAAAATAATGCACCAAGCATATTTACCAATTCAAGGATATGACTCACAGACAGAACTCAACCATAGGTGTCCAAAATGTGGAGAAAATATGACTATGTTAGCACACTATTTTTGGTATTGTCCCTTAGTTGAGAATTTTTGGAAGCAAGTACTAAGTTACGCATCTAAGATCTGTGGCTATATCATTCCAGAAGATCCAATGCCAATTTAGTTTAGCTACTGGGAGACAGCGTCAATGGGACAGTCAGAAAAATGCAATACAGAATCGGTCCATATCTGTCTAATAACAGCAAAAAGGTGTATACTCAGAGAATGGCGCAACCCATGTCCCTCAACTATGGAAAGGGTTCAGAGAGATATAAAAAAACTTGCTTTACTTAGAAAACTTATCAATTAAAGTAGATGATGGGGGGAGCAAAAGTCAAAGAAAATGTATATTTATTTATAAATAAATGATATTTATTTCTTATCTGTTACAATTTTATACGGCATATTTTACATCTAGGATGCTAGGCTTCGACCTATAGGGGAAAAATGTGTATATGCTAAGAGAGAGTGGTGGAGGTGAGAAATTAACAATGAAGTACAGAGGAATTTAGAGGCTAGAGTTGGTCTGGTGATGGGTAACAGAGAGGAGGATTAGGGAAAAAAAGAAGATAATTGATATTATTACATTTTGGACTCCCTTCTTTCTTCAGACACAGTGGTCGGCCAAGGAAACTTAAAGAGGTTCTAAAGGCTTGTTTTTTTTTTCTTTAAAATAATAAATACATCATACTTACCTGTTTTGTGTAATGGTTTTGCATAGTGCAGCCCCGATCCTCCTCTTCTCGGGTCCCCCGCTGATGCTTCTGGCCCCTCTGATTGCCGAGTGCCCCCAAAGTAAGCTGCGCTCTGGGGACGCTCGTGTGTGCTCACTCCAGAGCCATCTGTGTGTCTATGGGACACACAGAGCATGTCTCAGTGCCATCTCCCCACTCCCTCCTCACAGGCTTTGACTGACAGCAGTAGAAGCCAATGGCTTCCGCTGCTCTGTCTCATCCATGGAGGAGAGAGCATCCCAGGAGAGCCACTGCTCTCGTGCAAACCGTTGGATCGAGATGGGGCTCAGGTAAGTATTAGGGAGGGCTGCAGAGGGAGCTGCATAAATGAAAAAACGGAGTGTTTTGGTGCACTCAAGACAAGCCGATGTCTAGAGGGCGCTGGTGGCTCCCAGCGTTTCCTACTGTCACCAGGAAGGGGAAGGACTATGTCACTTCCGGTCATGTGGGGGGTTCCACCCCCTGCGACCAGAAGTGAAGTCGGCTTTCCCCTTCCTTGTGTACACGTAACAGTAGAAACCACTGGGAGCCACCAGTGCCACCTAGATATCAGCTTCACACCGAAGACCCCGGCCAGCACTTTGGACCATAGCTGATGAATGTTATAAGGACAAGTGCTCTTTCATTATCCATCTTGTGTTTTGCCAATTTTTTTATGCCAATAAATGTTCCAAACTTGCTGCACTTAGATGGCGCTGCCTCTTTCTCCTCATGAATAGAAAAAAAAAATTCAACTTTTAGAACCACTTTAACCACTTGCCTACTGGGCACTTATACCCCCTTCCTGCCCAGGCCAATTTTCAGCTTTCAGCGCTGTCACACTTTGAATGACAATTGCACGATCATGCAACACTGTACCCATATTAAATGTTTATCATTTTTTTCACACAAATAGAGCTTTCTTTTGGTGGTATTTACTCACTGCTGTGTGTTTTATTTTTTGCGCTATAAACAAAAAAAAGAGCAAAATTTTGGGGAAAAAAAAGTTTTTCTTTGTATCTATTATAAAATTTTGCAAACAGGTAATTTTTCTCCTTCACTGATGTGCGTTGATGAAGCACTGATAGGCAGCACTGATGGGCATGGATAGGCAGCACTGATGAGGTGGCATGGATAGGCAGCACTGATGGACACTGATAGCCGGCACTGATGAGCTGGCACTGATGATGCCACACTGACAGGCGGCACTGCTGGGCAGCACTGATGAGCGCCACTGATGGGCGGCACTGCAGGGCACAGGTGGGTGGCATTGCTGAGTGGAACAGGTGGGTGGTACTGATGGGCACAGGTAGGTGGCACTGATGGGCACAGGTAGGTGGCACTGACGGGCACAGGAGGGCGGCACTGATCATCAGGGCACTGATCATCAGTGCCGATCCCTTTGCTGACAATCCGGTTCTCTGCAGTACTTGCCTCAAGCTTTCACAGCATGAGGAAAGTGCAGCCGATAATGGGCAACTGTATTTACCCGGTGCTCGCTGTGTCATTGGACACAGCTGAACACGTGGTAAAAAGACACCGTGATTGGCCGTTTACCATACCACGTGATCAGCTGTGTTCGCAGGACACAGCGATCACCGCTGGGGCTGGGTGCGCACCGCTGGGGGTGCACAGGGGGGCATGTCCTGGACTGACATCCATGGACATCGTCCCAGGATTACACAACTGCGCTGTAGCTGTCCTTCGGCTATAGCGCGGTTGGGAACCAGTTCATGCAGATGAAATAAATAGGTAAATGGCACAAGAGGCAAGATAGAACCTTTTTACTGTACACTTGTGTAGCTAATTAATCCCAGAACAAAGCAGCTTAAAACTTCTATGGTTTATGATTATTAAAGCCAATTGAAGTATTTAGTGGTCTCTGACTGCCCCGTTTATTCATCATACAAAACACTAATCTACGATCACCAAGCACACTGCAGATTATTCCTAACTACTTCTGTCTGGCTTGAAGAGTCGAGGCAGAGCTCCTTATGTAAACTGGGTTCAAAGCAGGTGAAGAGCTACATCAAATCATGCAGCACCTTTGTGTCAGTGCTCACATTTCAACAAAATGCATCTTAAAGCCCAGTATCAGCTTTTCTTCTGAAACAACAAGGTTGAAAAAAAAAAATCATTATTTACACTCACTATTTACTTTGCTTCATCATTATAAGGCTCTGCGCACACGGGGCGTTTTAATAACGCTGGTAGCATTAGCTGTGTAAAGTCATGTTAAAAATTTTAGTTTTTCAGCATTTTTTTTTTTGTGTTTTTGTATTAGCGTTTAGCGACACTTTGCCGGGTTTTTCGTTATTTTATTTTTTTACCAAAAGTACAAAGATGCAGGTTAGCTGCGATTTACCACTTTTTTCCATGTTTTTCAGCGTTGAGCGTTTTTACAGCTAAAAAACTCCTTTAGAACCCACTAGTCCTGGGGATTTTTTCCAGCCAAAAAGCACTGATTACAGTCTATGTGTGCATGGAGACAGGATAACATGCTGGGGAGTTTATGGACTTTAGAAAAAAAAAAACCATCAAAAGCAAAAAACAGCCGCTGTAGAAACGTCCAGTGTGCATGAGGACTAACATGACTATGTCTGTTTTGTGCTGGCAGATCTTCATTATCAGTTGTAAGCTTCATTAAGTAACTTCCTCCTTGGCTGTAACATCCCTTAAGCTGGCCATAGATGGTTCAAATCTTGGCCAGTTCAGCAGGGACCAGACGAGATTCAAACCATCTATGGACAGGCTAATTGGATCAACTTGGGTACAACCAGCATGTTGGATTTTTACATGCGACTATTGCCAGCAGCTATAGCCATAAGCAATGACCACTGTGTTTGCCTGTCAGCCATGGCTCCCTGTGCCCACCCACTGGGAGAACACAATAGCTACACGGGAGGGATTCAGTCAGTATTGAAGGGGGAATTGAGTGATTCCACGAGTTGCAGGTGTGAGATGGGGAAACAGCTCTCATTGCTTGAACACAGTTTGTGTGGAAGCAAATTAATGATTTGACTGACATTCTGCGGTTTAGCCACAAGATGTCACTGTTTTTCTAACACAGGCTCAGACTAAATAGATATTTTTATATTCATGAAGAGGTGGGGTTTTGCACTCAGAGTTGGAGTTTTAGTGAACAGGAAGAGTAGACGGCAGCCATGTTTTGGACAATGCTGAATGAAGGGGCCGTGTGAGCTGAGAATCCGATGACATCCAGGTGTGAATGCGTCCCTCAGTAACCAGAACTGCAGCTGAGTGAAGCTGATGAGATTGCTGCCAGGAAGCTGATGAGATTGCTGCCAGGAATGCTGATGAGATTGCTGCCAGGAATGCTGATGAGATTGCTGCCAGGAATGCTGATGAGATTGCTGCCAGGAATGCTGATGAGATTGCTGCCAGGAAGGCTGATGAGAGCAGAGGAACTAAGCAACATATACGGCGAGACTGCATGCTTGTTGGAGAGACATTTGTTCTGTTCAGAGTCACCAGCGGATGCAAAGCAGACCCGGGTCGGTAAGATCGTGCACGCACCTCATTTCAGTGTTGGCGCCTTGAGACTGAGTCCAGGCCTATAGTTAGTGTCTCTGTTTGTGTCAGGCCACAAGTGTTGTTACTGATTATTGGAAGGATTCCACAACTTAAAGTGACATTGCACATTGGAGAGCTGATAAAATCCTACAAACTCAAGCCAGACTGGCGTTTTGCTCAGAAGGAATACTCAGGCACGTGCTACAGGACCAGTTATGGAAGAGGGAATACTGTAGATTTGTGTAAGATTGTAAGCTGTTGTGCTGCACCGCAGGCTAGCCCATACCGTACACCCATACACTGATTCCTGCTCTTTTAGGGTAATAACAGGTAAGGTGTGGCAACTTATTTGTGCCCGCCAGTAAGTAAATTACTTCACTTTCTACCTTCATCCATCAGAAGGCGCCGTGCTGTGCAGCACAGCACAAGGGGCCCAGCCTTTGGGCTAGATGTATGTAAATTTATTGTATGTTTCCAGCATTTGTGGTTGTGTTTATTTGCCACATCTAAGTAAAATCCTGTTGTGGCAAAAGCTGGTGTTGGGGTTGCTTTCCTCCTTCGTGACTTCGCTGTATCCTGGGGAGCCCACCCCGGTACACGGCTTACACAGGAAAGAAAATTGCATCATCTATGGCCTGACTTACTCTGTACGGACACTGCTGTACATGCTTGACAGGGGGATGTTAGACAGATGAGGATCTTTGTGCTGGGGGTGTTTCTGTGCTGGAAATGGGGATTTGTGTTTCTGCTGGGGGAAGGGAGGGGGAATCTTTGTCCTGCATAGAATTTTTTGTTTGGGAGGTGGATAATTTTCACAGCCTAGGGTAAGGGGGAGTTCTCTTGGGAGTTGGGGGATTTTTGCTAACAGAGGTCTGAAGGAGTTTTCTTGCAGGGTGGGATTTTTTTCTGACGGGAAAGATTTTTATTAAGGGTTTTTTCTTTAGAAGAAGGGTTTTACTTCAGAGATGAGGCTCATTTTGTTAGAGGGTGTGGGGTTTGTGCTCGAGGCTGAGGGATACATATTATTGACCCCTGGACTTTGTGCATTACATGCTACTGACCCCTGCACTCTGTCCTTTATGCACTACTGACCGCCGCACCCATAATGTTGAGCCCCACACTGTGTGCATTACATCCTGGTGACCCTTGCACTCTGTGCTTTACATATTACTGACCCGTGCACTCCAGGTATTACACACTCCTGCACGCACTGTATTACATTGCCCAACCCCTTCGCTCTGTGCATTACACACTCCTGACCCCTGCACACTGTACATTACATATTCCCAACCCCTGCATACTGTACATTACTATCTCCTGACCCCTGGACACTACATAAAATGTATTCTTGACCCCTTACCTCTGTACACTGGGCTGTACATTACATACTCCTGACCTCTGCAGTCTCAATGTGGGATTATATATTACATACTCCATATTTTGGGTCTACATAGGTGTAGGCTTGTGTGTGTAGGCTTAGGTTCTGTTTAACCATTTCTCATCAAGTCCCTCCCACTGTTCATCAACACCCCCACCATTAACCATGGCGTGCTAGGAGCACCTTTGCTTCCTTCAAGGTGCCAAATGGCGCCCCTCGTCTTTTAACAAACATAGAAATGCCCCTAATTTGAACACTGTCCAGGCTAGCATGGAGTTAAACTTCAAAGCCTCATAAAAGCCAACCACATTAAGAGCAATCACTCCCCCACTTTGACCACAGCACAAACAATGCCAGAGGCCTTCAGAATTCAGACACAGAAAGCTATGTAGCAAGTCTGGATTTTTCAAGCTAATATTACAACAATAAACATGTTTTTAAATTATTTTAAATTATGCTGTGTGAATGGGAACACATGACAAATATAAACTTTGGGATTCACAAATTTGGCTGCAATGGTGGAACCCATAGCACATTCAAGTCAGTAAAAAAAACCAAAAAATTAACACAAGCATAGCATAACTGACTTGCTAAGTTCAGCATACACCATTGCTTTCATTATCTCAAGTGCAGCACTGCCTGAAGCCCCCCAGACCATCTCTGATCCTGGTTATAGAGAATAGCCCCATTTTTGCCATGAACTCACAATGTTATACCAGGTATTTTGGGGACACACCTAAGTTCTGCCACATAGTGGGAGCGGTGCTCGTAGCTGGGCAAATATCAGTCATGAGAAAGCTGCATTAGTACGTCAATTTTGGCAGGGAGGTGTGGGAGACGCTGAGCTATGCAGATACTTTTGCAGATAAAAGTTATTTGCAGGGAGTTTAGGCTTGTTTTGCTTATATTACTTAAAGTGGTTCTAAAGGAAGAAAGCTTTTTGCAACTTAACGCATTAAATGCATTAGGGTAAAAATAAAAACACTCCAGAGCAAACAATCATTTTTCTAATATTTGCACCTCCGTCACACCCTGCAGGAACAATCTCACACTATTCCCTTGAAGTATAATTCATCCCACGTGCCAACAGTGATTGCATCAGCCACTCTGACAAAAAAAAGGGTCTCATTGGGAATCTTTATTCCACTCCTATGACTGCTAATAGTACTAGAGTCCATTCAAGGTGTGATAAGAGTTGGAAACATGATCTGGGCCTTTGAATGAGGAGCAGTGGATAGTACATAGAGTTTATTATACTCCACAGACGTTACACCTGTGGGGGTGTGCACCATCTCCTAATTGTCCCAGGTATATGAGCAATGTGGGTACACTGATACACATGTTTTGGAGATGCCCAAAGCGATTTTGATATTGGACCTCTATAATTGATATGATTAATGACATTGGTCATATTCGTTTACCTATGGATCTTAAGATTTCACTTCTAAGTTCTATTCCAGAGGCCATGTTATCCCCAATGCTTAAATAATGGTCATAAGTTTACTTTTTCTAGCTCAAAAACTAATATCCCAGAATAGGTTGTCCCATAATCCATCAACATTGATTCAATGCCATAATATGGATAAAAAACCTCTTGAAAGTGAAAATTAGCATACCAGCATAGGGGTTGTGTACAAGAGTTCTATAAAATATGGTCCCCCTGGCTTGCTGTTTTTTTTCTTTGCCAGTTTATTCCGTTAGAATCTCTTATTTGTGTTACTACTCATCAAAATGTTTTTCTGGAGCACTTTTTTTTAATGTTTTCTTCTGTTTATTTTCATATAACGATAGGATATACCTCTTGATTTTGTGCACAGGCATATGTGGCTGAATTGTCATACTTTGTAAATGATGTTACATGCATTGGTGACATATGTTTATGGAACATATATTTTTTTTACATTTGTCTCTTTTTTAGTATTGTTCTTTTGTATAGTAAATGCTAAAAAAAAAATCAGTAAAAAGATTCAAAGCAATAAAACAAAAAACACTACAGAGTGCACTTCTCAAATGCTCAAAAAAGTCCCCAGGAGTCTGAAGGACCCAGGAGGATAACTGCAATAGTAAAGAATATAAAACAATGTAAAAATGTAGCAGAACAATAAATCACAGACTAAGCACAAATTACAGTGATGAACTTGTGTATAGGTCACGAGTACCCAGGCAGTAAACAATTAACAGCTGAGCTACACAGAAAAAGTCTAAGGGCTCATGTACACTGCAGGCGATAAACTCACGTTTAGGAGCTGTTCAGCGTTTTTTCAGCAGCCCCTAAACTCACACTAGTGTTTTCCTATGTGTCCATGTACACATCTTTGTTTACAGGCATTTGAGTTTACAGTCTTTTTTAATGTAGAAAACTTGCGTTCAGCAGTCGATTTTATCAGCGTTTCAAACGCTAAATGGTTCTAAATGCGGCAAATCGCGTTTATAGGCATTTGAAAAAATTTTTTTAACTCTTCCAGTTCCCAATGCTGTCCAGAGCCTTTTATTTATCATGAAAAATGCATGCAAAGCGTTTTCAAGGTACTCAAATGGACAAAACACTGAACACAGGATGTTCCTACCAAGCTTGTCACATATTGAAATGACCATTCACACCTCAAATTCCTCATGAAGACCCCCTGCCAGGTGGCCTTAATGACTCACTCCACCAGACACCTTTCCCTCCCTTGGAAACAAAAGAAATGTTAATGAGCAACTCACACCTAATTATCTCAACACATACTGCTGTCTCTGCTTCTACTCTCTGTATTTTCGAAACATTCTGCAATAGTTAATAATTTACCACTTTTCAGTTCATTCTGAGCATTTGAGAGGTTCTCCTGTGCTTATCCTTAAAAAAAAAAAAGCTTCTAAACGCAAACGCACAAACGCATTATGCAAATGCAGCTAAACAGACATTTTTTTAACCTACGTTTTCCAGCAGTCAGTTTCCATCATTCAGAAGTGTCCCGTGTACATGGGGCCTAATGCTGCTGGGTGGCCAGAGGGGGAGTTCTGGGGCATGCAAACAGAAATAAACCAATGTAAGACTAAGGCACCTTTCACATGGGACGGACTCAGTCTAAGGTTAGGTTCACGCCTATGCAGGTTGCGTTTGAGACGTTTCTGCATTGTGTTTTTGACACATTTTTGTTTTTTGTTTTTTTCTTGTTGCTAGGTAGATTTTAAACAAAAAAAGCATCAAAGACGTGTCAAAAAAGCAGAAAAAAATGCAATACATGCTTTTCTGCAGCATTTCCATTGAAGTCTATAGAACCAAAAACGCAACCTTTTGCGTTAAAAAAAAGCCCCTGACCCTTTTCAAAATACGCACCTGGAGAAAGCACGTAGATGTGAACATGTCCCATAGGAAATCATGTTAAATGGACTGTACTGCGTTTCTTCAAAACGCTGCAGAAAATGCTTAGGAGTTCTTACAAGTAATGACAGATACAGATAAAGAAAATATAACAAGAATACTTAACTATAGATGCTGTTTCCACCACGGGTCCCTCCATTATATGGCGTGGCCGATGATCAGATTAGATGCATGCTTAACACATGCCCTAGGTCGAGACAAATATTTCCAGTCTAGCTGTTTTTTACATACTGGACTTGTGTGTGGGGAATGTCCAGCTTCCCCACTGCAAGTAATATGATTTGTAAGGACTTGGTCAGTTTGCAGTAACATTCCTTTGATGCGAGTCATCTAAAGTGACCATCCTGGTCTCCTTAATAGATATTGTGAGCCAACAATAATAAGGAAATATAAAATATACAATTTCCCCATCAGGTGTGAACCTAGGGTAAAATCTGCTTGCTCAGCAGCGTCTGTGTTCGCTCTGCTTATTTAGAACGGACACAGACACAGCCCCTCTCCAATATGGGAGGTGGGATGTAAACAAACCTCCTGTCTGTTTATACACAACTGCTGTCCAATCCATCAAGGAATTAAGGGAACGGATCCCCATCTGCTTGTTTTTAGCGGACTGGAGAGGAAGAAACAGTGCGACAGACATGTCCATTTGCACCCTCTGCTCCACAGAAGAGAATGGAGGGTATGATCAGGTCACCTGAAAAACGGACAGGTTACCTAATGGGAACATTCCTGTGAAAGGGACCACATAGTGTAATATGTTTAAAAAAAGAATGTTTATTATAAAAAACAAATAATATGCAAAATACTGTCAATGTGCAAGGCACATAACCACTAGGGCAGAATGGACCACACAAGCATCACAGATGCCGGAGATCAGGAAACCTTGCGGGGATGGAGCAGGATGAAGACTATGCAATAGCTGAGACTGCCGAGCTGCACGAGGAGGGAAGCCACTTGTCAGTGAAAGTGTGCCACAAAATTCCAAAATGTTTAGTTTTACCCAGAACAATAACTGGTTGTCACAAGGTTCTTGTGACAACCAGGGATTCCATCACTTTGGAGAGATTTCTTCTCACTTCCTGTTTTGACTATGGGACAGGAAGTGAAGGGTAACCTCCCCAATGGGAGAGAACAGGCAAAAACCCTGACAGGGGTTATAACCCTCCCTTACTCTATCCAAAATGGAAAAAAAGTCCTGTCCCTAGTTCTACTTTAAAGATTGCCATTAAATCCAAATATTTCTTGTTTCTTCAGCAGATGCATTAGGGCTCATGTACACGGGGCGTTTGAAAAACGTTTCTGAATGCTGGAAACTGACTGCTAGAAAACGTAGGTTAAAAATGGCAGTTTAGTCATGTTTACCTACCGTGTTTATGTTTAGAAGAGTTTTTAAAAGATAACCTCAGGAAACCCTCCCAAATGCCCAGAATGCACTGAAAATAGTAAATCATTAACTATTTCAGACATTTTGTGAGAAATAGAGAGAGCAAAAGCAGAGAGAGCACTACTTTCTGATGGGTGTTGCAACTGTAGCAAAATTGGCCATGAAACATGCTTGGCACTGTGGGAGGAGCTGCATAGTGCTGTAATGCCCTCAGATGTATTCTGGAGTGCACACAACACTCCTTGTGCTTTTTTGCTGTGTTTTAATGTGTTCCAGTCCAGTACAGTTCTGTGCAGAAATAATGCAGCACGTTCTACCATTTTTTCCTGCACGCGAAACCTGGAACTGACTGCACTGGTGTACTAGGATCAATTGGATAGAAAACACTGTGCATGCATTTTTGGGGAAGAAAAAATGCACTGGACAGCTACTGGATATGGACCAGCTCAAAAACACGTCTAAACGTGCATAAACGTTCACACGTGTTTACAACACGATTTTTGTGCTTTCAAAAAAATGGCCTGTAACCTCAACTGCCTGTAAATGACTATGTGTACATGGACACATGGGAAAACATAAAGGAGAGTTCAGGGGCTGCTGAAAAAAACTTGCACAACTGCTCCTAAACTTCAGTTTAGCAGCTGCAGTGTACATGAAAAAAACAAGAGGAATTGCCTTAAGAAGATCTCTGGCATAGAAATGGAGATCATACAATGCAAACCCACAGCAACCCCCGAAGAGCTGTATGAGTGCGATTCCTGTGAAATGGTACATAAGACACAAATCTCCTATAAAAAGGGAACAGAGAGGAAGGCAGATTTCCTGTGTATTGTCCTATACATAGCTCTCATGACTGTTCATAAAAGAGCTGCTCAGCTGTAAAATAAACATAGGGAATCACACAAAGGCCACCCCACTGCTTGTATCTGAACATTTCTGACAGTTCACAGCTGCTAAGTCAATACAATTAATGTTTAGAACAGGGCATCAGATCAGAAAATAGACTGATAATTGTACAAAATCTATAGATAACTATGGGTGAAGGATACAATTTAAAAGATATTGTTCCTGACACAGTAGCACATGTATACGCAATCAAAGACTATAGACACTCCAGTGACATTTGTAAACTACGGTATATCTGGACCCCAACTGAAAGGTATTGTGTGTGCTAAAGCACTGTGGGGCATTAACAATTTCCTTTCATTTTATTGAATAAAACTATTTTCACTTTTTTTTCTCGATTGCATCTCAGATCTTCTGATCACCTGCTGCCTAGCAGTCACTGGAAAAAAAAAAAATCACACCTGCTTGCATAATTTGTGTTGAAAACTACTTTTAGTCTCCATTAGAAGGCCATGTGACAGGGTGACAAAGAAAGAACACAACTGAGAGACAAGGAAAGAGCACTGTCACCTTATAATAGGAACTGTCTGAACAAGCAATTTCTTAGCAGGATGATCAGGTAGCTGCAAATGTATAATGTGAATTTTGACATGTAACAACATGTTAAATGATAAGTTCACCTTTTGTAACGTTACATCCATATTCAGGGTGTAATGCACCCCCCTCCCCCGATCCCTGCTTTAAATGCTAGCGGAGGATCTTCTTCCATGTTGCTAGCTGTCAACTTTTTTAAAACAGAGGCCGCACGGGGCTCCGCCCACACAGCCGCCTCACTCATTCACAGTCATCTGTGAATGAGAGACTACAAGTCCCAACATACTTAGCGACAGCCGTGGCTGCACGGGGCTCCACCCACACGGCCTCCTCACATATTTACGGTCATCTGTGAATGAGAGACTACAAGTCCCGACAGCCTTAGTGGCTGTCAGCTTGTAGTCCTCATTGAACTACCACAGCGCTGTGGAATGCCGTGGTAGTTCATTCAATCTTACTGTCAGTACATCTGCCCGCTCATATATCCCATACGGGCAAGCAGATCTACTGAAAGATCTGCAGGAGACCTGCATGGCATCAGTGATCTGCTGATTGTTGGTGCAATGGTTTACAGGCTCCTGTGAGAAAATAATAAATGCACATTTTTTTACCTGCAAAAAAAACGTGCATTTATTTTTTTTTCTAAAAAGGTGAACTTATCCTGTAACCGCTTCCCGACTGCCCTATAGCAGAAGTAAGGCTACAGGGCAGTAGGGATGCGCAAAATCACATATATACGTGATTTTGTATTTCTGGGTAGTGGGCACACATGCGTGCGTGTTCCCTACTGCACTGCTCAGAATGCCAAGCACCACGTCCCTGCTGCCGTTTCTTGGCCGGGACTCAGTGATCGTCGGCGGAGCTGACAAAGGAGAAGTCTGCATGTAAACAATACAGATCTCTCCCCTGTCAGCACAAACAGGCTGCTTTGTATTGCTCTGCACAGCAGAGCAATACAAAGCAGCTTGTGTACACAGTAAAACACACACAGCATACAGTTAATCCTTTTATCTCCCCAGATGTTAACCCCTTCCTGCCCTGTGTCATTAGTACAGTGTCAGTGCTTTTTATTAGCACTGATCACTGTATTAGAGTCACTGGGGATGTCAGTGGCAGAATGCCCGCCGCTGTCCCACAATAAGTTGCTGATCACCGCCATTACTAGTGAAAAAAAAAATTCCAGTATATAGACCGCCATTTGTAGACGCTTTAACTTTCATGTAACAAATTAATTTACAAGTATTGGGATTTTTTTTTTACTAAAGACATGTAGCAGAATACATTTTAGCCTAAATTTATGACAAAATTTGCTTTTTTACATTTTTCTGTTGGACATGTTTAATAGCAAAAAGTAAAAAATATTAGGGTTTTTTTTTTTTTCAAAATTGTCAGTCTTTTTTTGTTTATAGTGCAAAAAATAAAAACCGCACAGGTGATCAAATACCACCGAAAGAAAGCTATATTTGTGGGGAAAAAGGACATAAATTTAATTTATGTACAAAGTTGCATGACCGAACAGTTGTCAGTTAAAGTAACGCAGTGCCATATCGTAAAAAATTACATGGTAAGGAGGAGGGGGGGGGGGGGTAAATCCCCTGGAGGGCAAGTGGTTAAAGCTTACATGAGATGCAAAGGATTGGGTTTGAATATTTTTTAGGTCAACCAGAAGATCAGGAATGATAAACTACTGGCAACAAAATTCTAGCTGATAGATGTAATCTATCTCATCATCCTTCCTAGTGACATTAGTAGAGGGCTAAACAACCTTAAAGATGTGGAGATCTACTTGAACAACATTAGTGAAGTCAAAGATCACCGGGCACAGTGTCACCTCCTCACGCCCAATTTAAACCTCTAATTGAAGTACTACCGTTGCACAATTGTGTGCATTGCACAGCAAACAGGTTTCAATCAGGTGGTGAGGAGGCAACATATCACCTCCTCACAACCTGTCAAACAGACTCAGATCACTTTTCAGAGGAGCAGCAGTTCCTGCTGCATTAGTTAATAAGCCCTTACTTGCATTCGGCAGCGGGTGGTAAATCGCTGTGGTTGAGTCACTTAGCAAAATGTAGCAGCCTCCTAGTTAGGTGCTAGTATAGGTGTTTTAGGTAAATTTAGTTGTTTTTTTGGGCTCCTGCATGGGAGCACGATATGTGCATTGCTACAACGGCCTATACCAGCCTTTCCCAAACTTTTTACCATGGAGGAACTCAATTTATAACAAGGGTTCTCTGAGAGTAAAAAGTTATTTCGTTATATTAACCACACCACTCTGGTGGTCAATGAGAGAAGGGCCCCCTTACACTGGTGGTTAGTAAGAAGGCTAATGGCCCATGTAGTGCGCAAATATATTGAAGGTCAGTGGAAAAAATTTTCTTCACATTAAAGATCAGCAGGAAGAATGCTCCCCTTACAGACAGCTAACATTATCATTGATGCCAGTGGTTACTTTGTTGAGACACCAGTGGAGACATTCAACTACTGCTATGCTGCTGGCTCTGTAGAATCGCATTGGTACCAAATACTATCAGACAAGAGACCAGTCTGCTCACTACTCAAGGCACCCTGGAGGAACCCTAGGGTTCCACGGACTAATGGTTGAGAAAGGCTGGTCTAAATAATCACCAAGAACTTGCTGATTTAAAAAGTCTATGGAAACCAATGCAGGGTAGGAGGAGACACCTTTATTCGAAGGGTTCCTGATCCCAGACACATTACTTTGTTTCTTAATAACTGTATACAAGTTCAGAATAAGCAATGCCTCTTCCCCAAGCATGAGGATCAATCAAATCTTTCAGGAACACACACCTAAACAATATAGGGGTGATCACTGTGATAGAACCAAGCGCTTGAGCAAAGCCAAACACAATTTCACACAAGATTGGCATATACCTTCTATAATCAGTAATTAATTATAACCATGATTCCTATCAAATTTTATTTAATAGACGAACAAGATTTTCCTCATTCTAGATCATCTAATGGAAAGTTGCTGAAAAATAAGAAGAGCGTTGTCAACAAAGCACTGCACAGTGTTGACCTCCAAAACATCTGCTGGCCTTAGAACAAACACAGATTGTATTATGTAGAAGCTAGGCATCCTTCCTCCCTTTCCGTAGATGTTTACTTGTAATTAAAGATGAGAACATCTGCCAGAATGGCAGCCACCAATTAACGATTGTCAGTGTGGAGGCTCCAGACAGGTTATTAACGGTACCAACTTGTCATCAACCAATTCTCTACAGCCGTTTTCCTCCATGAATGACATCTGTAAACATCTCCATAAGGGTGGACCAAATGTTTATTTCATGTTTGAAATAGAACTAGATTTTTCAGATGGGGATTGGGATTCCATGGTGGATAATATATGTAAGAGCTCTAGATTCCTTTCTCTCCGTGAGACTGCCCTTAAGGTACTTACTAGATGGTATTATACCCCGTGAAGAATACATGTTTTGTACCCACAAACATCCCCTTATGTTTTCGGGGCTGCAGGCTTACCGGTACTTTGGTACATACGTTTTGGGCTTGCCCAGATTTATCACTGGTGCGGCGCAGGATATCTGAGTTGGTAGCTTCACTGGTGGGTGCTCCGGTACATCTGACTATACAGTCTTGCCTGTTGGGAGCTTGTATCCCGGGGGTTCCTGATAATGTTATGAGATTGATGCATGCTATTTGTATTTCTACTTTGTGTGCTATTGCCCTAAATTGGAAATCTATCACTGTACCATTGGCCTCTGTTTTACATAGAGTAGATGCTGTGATGCTCATGGAGTGAATTCATTATACCTTACTGGACAAGATGCACTTGTTTGATAGAAAATGGGATTCATGGAAGGATCATAGACATTTACTACATGAATAGTGGCATTCCATTTGAAGGTTGATTGACGTGTACTGTTGACAGATTTATCATTCAACCTTTTTCATTTATATCTCTTGTACTTAAAATCTATTCTCTTTTTTTCTTCTATTCTTTTTTACCCTTTCTACATGATTGTGCCTTTCTGAAATTGTACAATTCAGTTGTGCCTTGTTGATACTGTACACGTTGTTTGAAGCTGTACTGTTGTTCTTCAGTCTACTCCTTGAAAAAATAAATAGTTTGTAAACAAAAAAAAAGAAATAGAACTAGAGAAATTAATGATATCCTGGTTTGAAATTATTGTACATACCAAGATAAACCTATTCCAACATATTTCAGGCAACTCCCTTTCATTCTTCCTTTAAACCAACACAACAAAAGCTGAATAGACACAAATATATTATCGTTAATGACAAATGACTGAAAAGGTCATAAGTATAGGTGGTGCTAATTAAAAGGCTTTCAAACACTAAACCGTCAACGGCTGGCAGATAGATATGTCTGTGAAACAGCTAGAGAAGATGTATACAGCCTTCTTACATACTGAAGTAGAAGTTGGAAATGTGTAAGCCATGACGACCACAGCATGCACCGGAACCAACAGATTATAATAGTGGCCTCATTTCTACCGTCCACATAGAGATATAAATTAACCTATATTAAATATGTTAAAAATGAGACAATGCTCTTCTTGTGTTTGCATAGGTGTCCTTCACGTGCTTCAGATTTTTAACTCAAATCAAAACATACCAGTATGTTAATCATCAACCACTTCACTCTAGAAAGAATGTCATTATGTGTATTTGCATGACAGTGGTTAGACTGAAAGCCCCTGCCTCTGTCTGCCTCCTGCTTCTATGCCAAGAACTACAATATAGAGTGCTGATCACAAGTGGAAAGTACGCCTACTAATTTAACTCAACAGATATGTTCTGCGGGGGTGTGGCCAGCTTCATATGCAGTAGACATGTGCTAGCTGTAAAGTACAACTATGGTGCAATATGACTGAGAGGACAACAGAGTCTGGTACTGCACGCCACACTTTTCTTCAGCGCAAACCACTGCATTGTATTAATCTAGCCTAACAGGGAACAAGGATGTTTGCCATATCCTGCATTGTAACTGCTCTGGGCAAGGTACTTTTCCATGGTTTTATTGTTTGTATGCTGATCTTGTAGGCATTGACAGGTAATCTGTACTCTAGACAATGGTTATAAAAGAAAAATGACATCTATCCATCTAAGTGAGCTGGATGATGTCTGAAAAAGTCTGTTGGTGGTCTGATCAGCAGAGGCACCTAATTGTCTTGTGTTTAAGAAGGGATTGGAATCATCTGGTTTATTGTACAATGAATAGCTTTATTTTATCAGAAAACTGCAATTTTAGGCCACAAAATGCTTCTTTTTTTTTAATTAAATAAAGCTATTCATTTTACAATAAACCAGATGACTCAAATCCCTTCTTAAACACACGATAACAGGAAACTCTGCTGATAGGACCACCAACAGGCTTTTTTAGATGTCATCCCTCTCACCTGATTCAACACCCACCTGAGAACCCTGCCAGAGGATCCAGGATTGGGACCTCAGTGGCATTGAGAGCAACCTTTCTAATCCCGTGTAGAGACGGAGTATTCTCTAGCTGTGCTCAGGGAAGGTTGCATGCATCTACCTTACAGGGTGAGCAAAACCTTAGCAGATGTAAGTTATTTCATCTTGGATCTTATAGAGAAACTAATTTTCATCAAAGTATTTGAGTCAATCGCTACATTTTAAGAGTTCTCACACCTCCCTCTTTTCTTTCAGAGCCAATTCACACTTGAGGATTTTTCAGCACTAAGCTCAATGCTCAAAAACACTCAAGTAAAAGTCCAATTATTTCTAAGGGCCCCTGTTCACACTTGAGCGTTCTGTTGCCTGTAGCAAAACACCTGTCGCTCAAAAAAGTACTTTACAGGCAGATCTGAGTTTTTTGTCCCCATAGACTTGAATGGAGAAATGCCTGAACAGTGGGAATAAGTATTTTTTCAAGCGTTTTGTTCAAATGTTTTTTTAGGCTTTTTAAGCTCAGACAGCAGCTGTTTATATTGGCCACAGCAAAAACACCTAAATGAAAAACACCTATAAATGACTGCAAATCAGCACAAAAAAAAAAATGCTTAAAGACGCCTGAAAAAAGCACTTGAAAAAAAAAACCTGAAAAACGCTCAGCTCAGTGTGAATGGAGCCTTTAGGTTGATATTCCCAATTGGCCCATGGGTCTATGATCAACCTTTTTGTGGCTAAACCCCTTTGACCTCCTTGGACCACCACACCGCACATCTTATCTATCCATCTAGTCACTAGCCATTCAGATGCCTTTTTTCGAACGTCCACAATCATACTGACTGCATTTCACACCGATTCTGCAGCACGTATGCACCATGTACAAATTACACATCATATACAGACTCTTTAATCTTTAATGTTTCATCTGCTGGTCTAATAATGACTACGCACTGAGTTAAAGTGATTGTAAAGGTTCCTTTTTTTTTTTTTTAAACAGTAAAAGGTGTTATACCAACCTGCTCTGTGCAATGGATTTGCACAGAGCCACCCTGGATCTCCTCTTCAGGGATCCCCCACCACCACTCCTGGCTTGTCCTCCCTTCCAAACACTACCTCACAGTAAGCCACTTGCTATGGAAGCACACATGCAGGCTCGATCCTGAGTCTGGCTGTGTGTGTCTATTTAAACACACATAATCAGCATAGCAACGTGTTAATGTTTTGAACACTGTATATTTTTATGGTTTGTAAATATATACTGTATGTATATGGGTGCAGCCATCTTTGCTTTACATATACAGGATTGCATTCCTGCTTTGCAGTTGCGCACAATGGTTGTGCTTTACTGAAAACAACCCTTACATTTCAACAGTTGTAAAGCAGTAAGGAATAGATTGTACTGATCCACTGAAAGTTTCATCTAGTGGCTTACCTACAAATCTTTTTATTAAATACAATAGCAATTATAGAACAAAAATGTATAAAAAAAGAAAGTCTTTAAAAACCAATTTAAACTACAAACACTGAAATACCTTTTTTTTCCCTTTAAGCAACTCTGCCTTTCGCAATTCCCAAACAGAATATCTAAAAGTTCCTTATGACCAGATTTAATGTTTATAAAAACTCAGTAAGTCACAAGTGTCCAAAACCTAATCCTGGATCTCAGCGACTCTGTCTAATGGTAGCCATACGCAAAACATATTTTTTAAATGATTGTATTGTTGATCGAGTTACCGTCAGAGAGAAATACAATCAAAAGATTGAAAAGAGAATTCAATGCACCATACACTTAACGATCTTACCGATCTATCAACTTACCTATGGATATTTCATCTAGACTGATCAGAAAAATTTAATGAAACATTAAGTTTTGCTCCAAATTGAATATCTTTTTGATAGTTTGTAGATTGGATCACATTGTCTGATTCTGTGAAGAATCGTTCGATGAGATCATTATGTGTATGGCCACCATTAGCGATCAGAGAGAGACATATTGCATACTATAAAATAAAATAAAATGTTACATACGCTTTTTTTTATTGAGTTTCTGGCAATAGGCTGGAATCACCCATCAACTTCTGAAATCATTGTAGAAAATGGTCTTTTGTTGGAGATGCCCACATGATGATTTTCCCTCCCCAACCCCCCTTTTCCCTAGCTACTTTTGTAATGACAGATAAATATCCAACAAGGCAGAGTGAAACACTGTTGTATTGGTTGCAGCAGTTAGATGAACCTCACAACCTCCAGAGACCCTGAGGAGGTGGGTGCCTTAATCAGCAGCACCAGTATCCTCTCAAAATTAAGCCAGTATCCACCCAAAACATAACAGTTTACAACACAGAACCCCTAAAATGCATGCAGCGTTAGTGCACTTGTGCCAAAATTACATTCCTATTTCTTAACTACGTTTTTAAAAAGCATAAATCATAAATACACACAATATTAAAAGCAAAACACAAAGAAACCAGAATTTGGAAAAAGACAATATTAATTAAACAGCAAAATAATAATGAACAAGAATCTTTAGAAAGTAAAAGATTAGACTTTAGACAGAGCTCAGAACACAAGCAAACAGCTTCTGGTTTGATAATGCCAATGAAAGGAACGATAAAGACTTAACTGTAAAAGGATCCCAGCAGATGGCGACAGGAGGCTAAGCCCAGCAGAAAAGAGTTACTAACAGGAACAGACACACTCCCTTTATGAACTAGCAAACAAATGTGTGTACCAATAAAGTTCTATCAGGTTAGTAATCAGTTGAGTGATTTCCTGAATATGCAATGAGCTTGGTTCTTGTTGCAGCGAGTGTGTTCCCCCTCTATCTAGGTGTGCACAGAATACTAACGTCAGAATCAGCCTGTCGAGAGGCAGCATCTGTCATATGGCATCCTCCCTCTTTTTGGACAGAGTACATTGAGACAGAAATGCACAAAGATGCTTACAGAAATCGATGCTTTGTTTTTTCAATGGCTCCCGCTTCTATCTCAGCCAATGAGAAGGAGGAGTCCCTGGATAGCCGAGACTCCAGTGCACATCGCTGGATCGAGAGGGGGCTTAGGTGAGTAGTAGAGGGGGGCTGGAGGTGATGCTGCACACAGAAGGTAAAAAACCTTCAGCCTTTAGAACCACTTTTAGGTTACATTCACACTAGCATTGTGTGCAGGCGGCAGAGAGGCGTTTGGGAAGCGGTTTTACCTCTTCCCAAACGCCTCTGCCAATTCTGCACATTACAGCACATGGTGCTGTTCTAACGGGAGCGTTTGCGTCGCGTTGCGTCAAAACGGACGCCTCTGGTCGAGCCAGGAGGCATTGAAGCCTCCTATTCTAGTCTATGGTGCAGCTCCGCAAACGCCCGGCCGGCATTTGCGGAGCGGTAACATCACTCAAACTGCATTATAGGTGTTTGTGGGGCGTTTAGCAACTGCCGCTAAACCGCGAATGTGGCGTTTGCCGAGCGTTAAAAAACACTACGCAAACGCCGGACCAACGCTTGCCAAACGCTATAGGGGCATTTGGCAAGCGTTGGTAAAACAGCCAAGTGTGAAGGAGCCCTAAGCTTTTCAAAATGCTGAGTTGCTTTAATAAGCACACAACGATCGAGGACAACCTGCAGTCATAAAATACAATGCTTTCTCCATCAAACAGCACAAACTCCCAGCAGACGCTTAACCAAAGCCTGGCAACAGCCACTTCTCAGCTTTGCTCAGATTAAACAGAGGCTCATGAGAACTATGCCCACAAGAAACTCACCTCTATACTTGCTGACACCCACACCAAATTCCTGAAGGTCTGAGACCCTTGGATAACTTACAATGGTTACTTGACTTTAGAAAGCAACCTGCTCTTGGTGTGAAAAACCTATAGCTTACTGCTGATGAGCCCATCTGGCTGGGTCACACAGAACTTCCCTTTCTCCCTCCCCTCCTTCTCCCCCAAGCAAGTCCCCCTCCTTTCCCTTTCTTCTCTCTCTCTCTATTGTTCCCCAGGCCCCTCTAGCCATACGTCCCCCCCTCTCCTTTTTCCCTGACCTTGAGCTTCTGTTTAGAGCCAAAATGAACTTCTTACCCCCAAGAGACGCTCACTCCCCCACCCAGAACTCCCCATTGGCTTGCTTTGTAAACTTGCTCCCCGTGGCATGCGTGGAGCCACTTTTACACTGATGTTACATGCAATCTACCTCTGCTCATATACCTTGTTGTAGCAACTGGGTATTATGTTTCCTCGCTTCTGTCTTGTGTTTTCTGCACCCTCTTATTGCACCATTGAAAGCTGTGTACTGCTTTAAAACCTAATAAACTCCTTGTGAAATTAACAGCACAGATTGCTCCTCCTGATTTTCTAAAATGAGTTAGAAACAATAAATCAGTAACCCTACCTTTACACCTAAGCGTTTTCTGCAGCGTTTTACAGAAACGCAGTACAGTCCATTTAACATGATTTCCTACGGGATATGTTCACATCTCAGAGTTTTCACCCGATATGCTTTTTGGAAAGGGTCAGGGACTTTTTTTTTATGCAAAAAGTTGTGTTTTTGGTTCTATAGACTTCAATGGGAATATTGCAGAAAAGCATGTATTGCATTTTAAATCTGCCTAGCAACAAGAAAAATGTTTAAAAAATGAACCCCCCCACAAATGCATCAAAAACACAAGTGCAAAAAACGCAATGCAGAAATGGCTCAAACGCAACTTGCATAGGTGTGAATCTAGACTAAATCTTTTTGTGTTGTAACAAAGTTACATTCATACCAGAAAAGCCATCAATTCAGGCAAAACAATAAACTGTCTCAGTGGTATTTTCATAGTATGTATAAATGATCAGTAATAATTACACGCATTTGCAAGCCTATTAAAGTATGGAGTTAAAGGTAATGTATAGTGTACATGGACATGTTGCTCCACAGCAAGCTACTCTGCTGTTCAGTCTCTTCAGATAACTCATAATGCTTTGGGAATCCTTTGGTATATTTAGAATTTCACTTGTAAAACACAGATTGTATGTAGAAAAAAATGTATGTATGTATCAATTAAAAGTAAACTTGTCAGCCATGTGAAATGTTTAGCCACTACCGGGCACTTTTATCGCCTTCCTGCCCAGGCTAATTTTCAGCTTTCAGAGCTGTTGCACTTTGAATGACATTTGTGCTGTCTTTTTTTGAGACATAAAGAGCTTTCTTTTGGGGGTATTTAATCACCACTGGTTTTTTATTTTTTTGCTAAACAAACTAAAAAAGACTGAAAATTTTGGGGAAAAAAAATTTCTTAGTTTCTGTTATAAAATTTTGTAAATAAGTAATTTTTCTCCTTCACTGATGTACGCTAATGAGGCTGCAGTGATGGGCACTGAGGAGGAGGCACTGATAGGCGGCACTGGTGGGCATCGACAGGCATCACTGGTGGGCATCGACAGGCATCACTGGTGGGCATCGACAGGCATCACTTATATATGGCACTGAAAGGTGGCACTGATAAGCTGCACTGACTGGCACGGATTGGCGGCACTGATTGGAACTGTTAGGCGATACTGACTGGCACAGAAAAGCAGCTATGATGGGCTCTGATATATGGCATTGATGTGCACTGGTAGGCACTGATATGTGGCACTGATGTGCACTGACAGGTGGCATTGATGGGCACTGACAGGTGGCACTAATGGGAACACACTGATCATCAGGGCACTGATCATCAGTGCCCTGAGGATCAATGTAGATGTCCCCTCTGAGGAATGCCGCTTACCGGCTCTCCTCTCCTCACACTGCCAGCACGTAATCAACATTTCCTGTTTACATGCGATCAGCTGTTATTGGACACAGCTGATCAGATGATAGAGCCTGTGTCATCGGCTCTTTACTACAATCGGTGATCCGCTTTGTCCCAGGGACACAGTGCACCACCGATCACTGCACTGCTCGCTCCTGGGAGCGCGCATGCGCAGTTAGAGAGTGGGAGAACATCATATCAAGTCCTCCCAGAATGAGAGAGCTGCCGCCGCCCGCCCCACATTTCCTTATATGGTGGGCAGGATGTGATTAGAGCCCTACCCAAGAGGCACCATAAGGCATCTATTTGTGTTAGTCAGGAAAACGAATGTTGAGCATCCCTCTGATCCCATTTTGTATTTAAACTGCCCACAAATCTAAAAAGGTGATCATGCAAGCATAATCCAACCACCTGCAAGAAACCTATTTCAAGAATAATGCAGAGCACTTCATATACTAATTTGTAGTTTAGTCTGACTAAAGCTGGCCATACATTATACAATTTCCTTGTTCAATTTGATTTAGATTTATCTTCAACTATGTAGTACAAGGGCCAGCCTAAAGCATACAGTTACATACAGTCAGGTCCATAAATATTGGGACATTGACACAATTCTAACATGTTTGGCTCTATACACCACCACAATGGATTTGAAGCAAAACAAAGAAGATGGTCTTTAACTGCAGACTCTCAGCTTTAATTTGAGGGTATTTACATCCAAATCAGGTGAATGTTGTAGGAATTACAACAGCTTGCATATGTGCCTCCCACTTCTTAAGGGACCAAAAGTAATGGGATAATTGGCTTCTCAGCTGTTCCATGGCCAGGTGTGTGTTATTCCCTCATTATCCCAATTACAATGAGCAGATAAAAGGTCCAGAGTTCATTTCAAGTGTGCTATTTGCATTTGGAATCTGTTGCTGTCAACTCTCAAGATGAGATCCAAAGAGCTGTCACTATCAGTGAAGCAAGCCATCATTAGGCTGAAAAAACAAAACAAACCCATCAGAGAGATAGCAAAAACATTAGGCGTGGCCAAAACAACTGTTTGGAACATTCTTAAAAAGAAGGAACGCACCGGTGAGCTCAGCAACACCAAAAGACCCGGAAGACCACAGAAAACAACTGTGGTGGATGACCGAAGAATTCTTTCCCTGGTGCAGAAAACACCCGTCACAACAGTTGGCCAGATCAAGAACACTCTCCAGGAGGTAGGTGTATGTGTGTCAAAGTCAGCAATCAAGAGAAGACTTCACCAGAGTGAATACAGAGGGTTCACCACAAGATGTAAACCATTGGTGAGCCTCAAAAACAGGAAGGCCAGATTAGCGTTTGCCAAACGACATCTAAAAAAGCCTTCACAGTTCTGGAACAACATCCTATGGACAGATGAGACCGAGATCAACTTGTACCAGAGTGATGGGAAGAGAAGAGTATGGAGAAGGAAAGGAACTGCTCATGATCCTAAGCATACCACCTCATCAGTGAAGCATGGTGGTGGTGTCATGGCGTGGGCATGTATGGCTGCCAATGGAACTGGTTCTCTTGTATTTATTGATGATGTGACTGCTGACAAAAGCAGCAGGATGAATTCTGAAGTGTTTCGGGCAATATTATCTGCTCATATTCAGCCAAATGCTTCAGAACTCATTGGACACCGCTTCACAGTGCAGATGGACAATGACCCAAAGCATACTGCAAAAGCAACCAAAGAGTTTTTTAAGGGAAAGAAGTGGAATGTTATGCAATGGCCAAGTCAATCACCTGACCTGAATCCGATTGAGCATGCATTTCACTTGCTGAAGACAAAACTGAAGGGAAAATGCCCCAAGAACAAGCAGGAACTGAAGACAGTTGCAGTAGAGGCCTGGCAGAGCATCACCAGGGATGAAACCCAGCATCTGGTGATGTCTATGCGTTCCAGACTTCAGGCTGTAATTGACTGCAAAGGATTTGCAACCAAGTATTAAAAAGTGAAATTTTGATTTATGATTATTCTGTCCCATTACTTTTGGTCCCTTAACAAGTGGGAGGCACATATGCAAACTACAACAGTAATTACAACAATTCCTACACCGTTCACCTGATTTGGATGTAAATACCCTCAAATTAAAGCTGACAGTCTGCAGTTAACGCACATCTTGTTCGTTTCATTTCAAATCCATTGTGGTGGTGTATAGAGCCAAAAATGTTAGAATTGTGTCAATGTCCCAATATTTATGGACCTGACTGTAGGTAGTCTGGCTGAAAAAAAAAAAAAGACAAAAGTTCATCCAATTCAACCATAAAAAAAAAAAAAAAAAGTTATAATCCTACACCCACAGTTGATCCAAAGGAAGGCAAAACCCCCAGCAAAGCATGATCCAATTTGCTCCTGAAGGGGAAAAAAATCCTTCCTGATCCCCCTAGAGACAATCAGATATTCCCTGGATCAACTTTACCTATAAATAGTAACCAGTTAAATTCTATGTATCCAAGAAAGAATCAAGGCCTTTTTTTAAAGCAATCCACTGAGCTGGCCAGAACTCTTGAGGGAGTCTATTCTACATTTTCACAGCTCTCACTGTGAAGAAACCTTTCCGTATTAGGAGATTACATTTCTTTCCCTCCAGATGTAGAGTGCCCCCTTGTCCTCTGTGATGACCTCAGGGTGAATAGCTCTACACCGAGTTCACTATATGAACCACTGATGTATGTATACATGTTGATCATATCCCCCCTTAATCGCCTCAAGAGAATAAACTCAGTTCCTCTAATCTTTCCTCATAGCGGAGTTCCTCCATTCCTCTTACCAGTTTGGTTGCCCTTCTCCAATTCTCCAATGTTCTTTTTCTGAATTGGTGCCCAAAATTGAACTGCAAATTCCAAATACAAAATTGAAAGTGTTTTGGTTTTACCTAATGGTTTTGGTAAATCTGAAGGAAACTTGTACAAGAAAATTGTATAACGTATGGCCAGCCCTAGGCTTGCCATACATTATACGATTTTCCTTTAGATTTACCAAAAAGTATATAATATGGAGGTCAACCCTAAACAACACTTTTAATTGTATCCAATTAGGCAGGCTCTTGCACTACATAGTTGAAGGTAAATCTAATGGAATTTGTACAGAAAATTGTATAATGTATGGCCAGCCTTAGCCTGCAAGTAGATAAAACGAAGAAAGGGGCAGAAGGAGTAAAGCAAAAAAAAAAAAGTAAACAGGACTGGGCTGCAGAGAGGAGGCTTTTATAGCTAACAAAAATCATATTGGGGTACTCTTCATCCTGCCCAAGTACAGACACCCCAAAGAGACCCTGTCACTGGTATTTTTTTTCTAAAAAAAAGGGCATCTGTAAGTACTCACCCCTCTGCTGTGTTGGAGGGTATCAACTCAGTTAACTCTTTTGATGCCAATATTTGCTGGCAAAACCACTAACTTCGGACACATTTCCAGGTGCATAAGTTGCTGGGTGCTCTGCTGTAAAAGGTTTGATCCATCTGCTCCTGCATCACTACAGGACTGCAGTAGTGACATAGTGAATGGCTGTAATGCATAGGCATTGGCAGTCTAGGCATCTCAGCTGCTCATCTGGAATGAGGGGACACATAGGGATGTGCTGGCGTGCTAGCTACAAAAACACATACAAGTGTTACTAATGACAGGACACACATACAGGCACCAGGTGTAGAGGGAAGCCTGTAATGACATAAATGAGTAGGATTCCTGCACTACCCTAGAAAAAAGTAAAATACAGAGAAGTCAGAGTACGGCTAGCCATATGTTATACAATTTTCTTAAAATTTTCTGTACAATTTCCTTTATATTTATCTTCAACTATGTAGTGCAATGGCCTGCCTAATTGGATACATTTGAAAGTGTTATTTCTAAATCTAAAAGGAAAATTGTACAATGTATACCCAAGCCTAAGGTTTTGACACACATATTTGCAAGTATTCAGTGACACAAAGTGGTGAAGTTATCGAGTCTGTATGTCTGCCTCACAAATAGCAAGAAAAGTCAACAGCAGCAATCTATATATGTGCACAAACATTTCAATGGGTGACATAAGGTGGATCAGTTCACTAGTATGCCAGGACATGACAATGTAAGGCGGGCTTCACACCCATGGTGCATTGCGGTGAATTCTGATTGAAACCCCAAGGTACCTCAACAGAGCACCTGTTTCGCAGCACACTGCCACACACGGTAACACAGTAGCACATATTGCATTCTGCTGGAAATAAAAAGATGAAGGTCCATTATTTTGGTTGTTCTGGTGTGTTGGAAGCCTATTTAAATGAATAGGTTTCCTTAGCACAAGCTGCATTAATGAGTGTGCATTACCGCAACTCCCCAGAGCAGACAGGTGTGAAGGGGCCCCAAGAAATGATGTAAGAACACAGGACGGCTCTTCATCAGAGGCTTTTACCAATTTATACACACTGGCAGTTTGATAAGATGTTCTACACAGCTGTGAGACAATTAAGAGACATGAACCTTGTAAATGTATTCAGTGTACTAGCAATAAAGGTTTCACTGTGTTTGCTGTGCATTGGAGTAATGTAAACACCAACTGCTTGCTATTATCAGCAGACCAGGTAAAAAAAAATAATTGCTGAAATAGGATGTTGCTTGGAGAAAATAAAAACATTGCATCAGTGCTCCGATCATAAATGAGTTATGTTGGATCCACCATAGGTGTTTGCAACTACTACAAATAACACATCTTTGAGAGGCTGTAAAGGGTTAACTGAACAAATGTCAGAAACATGCCACACAACAAGGTATTCCACCTGCTGCAGGAACTATATTCTGGGACCAATGCTTCATGGAAGTGCCCCAAACAATGCATGCTTTCATAGGCAGCTGTGACCAGAAGTTAAACCGAGATGTATTCATTAATGATTCTCTTTTCTACTACTGTACCAAGACAAACCGAAGGACAGCAGCTAGGAAAGGCCAATGTTAGTCCTACACATTTCTTACATTCAATTTCCACACCCACATTGAACAGTGTGGATGGAGGAATCTTCAAAGCTGGCTATTGTTTTCAGACAGCAGAAGCACCTGCAGCTGTCTGAATACTCCAACAGCGACTGCATCTGATTTCTCAGCCCCTTTGATTTTTCAACCAATGTCTGTAGAGATGGGTGGTGCTTGAAGGGCTTTATCAACTGAAATTCAAGCCAAGTATGTCCAGCTTGAAGCTATTACTGAAAATCAAAAGAGGTCATCAGGAAATATGTCTTGCATGTCCTGCAGTTCATATAACAAACTGCTGGAACAAAGTTGAGTTGGGATTTAAAAAAATATATAGAACAGATAGAAAGTGCAATAACATTTTGTGATGCCTCAGTAAAATGCTATTGTAGAATATTTTATAATCAAAAAGGTCCTTGGCAAACAGCATATGTCATAAAATACATCCAAGCTGAGACCTGCTTGATCCACTAGATGCAAGAGAAGACCAACTGTGGTTCCCATTCAACAGCACCTATGATCTCAAGGGCAGGGCCATACAAAAGGCAGTAAGGCTAGGTTCACACTAGCCAGCAAGCTGTGGACTGGTTGCAGGTGTGGGAAGCAATGTAATTCCAGCACCTGCAGCCACACAGCATTTTCCTTGCGATACGCAGGGGGTGCCTTTCATTCGCATTGAAACCACATGGTCAAAAAGACCATGCAAATTCCATGAGGATGCATTTTGGAAAAGGTGCATGCACCTTTTCCTTGTGTGAAACACAGGTACAGCGGACCATTCAAATGAATTGGCTGCCATACCTGTGCAAACACGGCCCGCTGTAATGTGAACCAGGGGTAAGTGTGCAGGCCAAGTAGCTCGAAAGAAATTGGTCAGTTCATGAAATACATTAAAGGAGAAGTTCACTTTTACAAAAAAAATAAATAAATAAAATGCACAGTTTTTTGCAGGTAAAGAAATATGCATTATTTTTTTGTTAGGGACCTGTAAAGCATTGCGCCCACAATCAGCAGATCGTGGGTGTAATGCCATTGACCTGCCATGGTCCTGCAGACTGTCTATGTATTTGTCTGACCATACCTCCAATACAGACAGGCAGTTACACTCTGACAGGAAGCTCAGTGAACTACCTAGAGAGCTCAACAGTGACATGGTAGTTCATTGAGAACTACAAGATGACAGCCACTAAGGCTGTCGGGACAAGTTGTATTCCAATTCACAGAACACTGTTATGGATGAAACGGCTGGGGGATCGGAAAGGAATCGGGGGGGGGGGGGGGGGGGGGGGGGGGGGGGGTTGCACGGACCGATGCATTTGTTACATGTTAAAAAAAGGGAACTTATCCTTTCAACAAACACTTGAAGCAGTGACTACATTCTGCTGAGCAGAAACAGTTGATTTCCCATATTGACTCTACCTTTTTGTTGTGTGTCTCTGTGTGCCACATGGTGCATGGAGAAGAGAAAGCACAGCAAAGAAATGTCTGAGGATTTGAGAACAAAAATTGTGGGAAAGCATGGACAATCTGAAGGTTACAAGTCCATCTCCAGAGATCATAATGTTCCTATGTCCATTGTGTGCAACATTGTCAAGAAGTTTACAGCCCATTGAACTAAAACGAATCTCCCTGGACATGGACGAAAGAGAAAAACTGATCAAAGATAGCAACGGAGGATTGCTCAAACAGTGGATAAAAAAATTTTGATCAAATTCCAGACTCTCTCGTACTATACGTTGCCATCTGAATGAAAAGGGATGCTACGGAAGAAAACCAAGGAGGACCCTACTGCTGACACAAACATAAAAAAGCCAGATTGCAGTTTACCAAAACTCACCCAAAGAAGCCAAAATCAATTTGGGAGAATGTGCTGTGGACATATGAAACAAAATTACAGCTTTTTGGTAAAGCCCATCATGCTACTGTCTGCAGAAAAAGAAATAAGGCCTTTAACCACTTGCCTACAGGGCACTTATACCCCCTTCCTGCCCAGGCCAATTTTCAGCTTTCAGCGCTGTCACACTTTGAATGACAATTGCGCAGGTCATGCAACCCTGTACCCATATGACATTTTTTTCACACAAATAGAGGTTTCTTTTGGTGGTATTTACTTGCCGCTGGGTGTTTTATTTTTTGCGCTTTAAACAAAAACAGAGCAAAAAGTTTGTGGGGAAAAAAAAAGTTTTTCTTTGTTTCTATTATAAAATTTTGCAAACAGGTACTTTTTCTCCTTCATTGATGTGCATTGATGAGGCTGCACTGATAGGCAGCACTAAAGGGCACTGATAGGCGGCACTCATGAGCTGGCACTCATGAGGCGGCACTGACATGCAATGATGGGCAGCACTGACTGGCGGCACTGATGGGTGGCACTGCTGGGCAGCACTGCTAAGCACAAGTGGGTAGCACTACTAGGCACTGATAGTCACAGGTGGGTGGCACTGCTGGGCAGCACTGCTATGCACAAGTGGGTGGCACTACTAGGCACTGATCGTCACAGGTGGGTGGCACTGCTGGGCACTTGTGGGAGGCACTGGTGGATGACACTGATCATCAGGGCACTGATAATCGGTGCCGATCCATCCTCTCGACAATTGCTGGTTATCGGCAGTACTTTCCTCACACTGTGACAGCGTAAGAAAAGTGCAGCAGTTAACCGGCAACTGTATTTACCAGTGATCTGCTGCATCACTGGACACAGCTGATCATGTGGTAAAAGGACACTGTGATTGGCCTTTTACCACATCAGAGATCGCCAGGTGTAAATAATGTAAATAAATTGAAACATCAAAATGCGTTTCAGCGTGTATTACATGTGTGTTATGAGAAGCTTTGACGTTCAAAGAAAGTGCATTGCAATGTGTTTCAAAAACACATAACAGATTTAAGGAGCACCTTGAACCATTGGTGGGTAGCCCAAAAAGACCTAACCGAGCATCATATAATGCTGTTTAAAGACACCCTTACCTGTATCAACAAACCAAAATTTGTTTCTCACTAACCTTATTTTAGTGAAAACAAATGACTGCTAGAGATTACTGTAGTTATTTGCATTACTCAATTACTCCAGTAATTATGGGGAGTCTGAGAATGAATTACTTATACGAATGCACTGAACAGCTATGCACACACAACTGGGGGGAATTCACAAAAGCTGCTGCACCAGTTTTCTGGCGTTAGTATTGCGCCATATTTATAAAGCATTTGTGACACCTTTGGCTCTGACAACGAATAGCTAAATGCACCACTTTTACATTGTGTGACATTAAATGGGGCAAAATCACTTGTGTCACATTCAGTATGACAAATTCAAAATAAAATACTGACAGTTGGAAGTGGAGATAATTAAGACCACCTCTCTTTTGGCGTACAGAGATAAATTGGCACAAATAGATTTGCCAAAGGGTGTTGTGTGGATTCTACAAGAGGTGCAGCATGAGCCAAATTCATGTACAAGTTCTAGTCAAGTAATGAATTTGGCCCATGCTGCACCACTTTGAGAGACACGCAAAATCTGTCTGCGCCAGTATTTGAATTCCAGGAATGTAATATCTTTTATATGACGAACACCAACTTTACAAAAGGCTATCTACATACAGTATGCATTGCCATAACTGTCCATCAATCCATGGAGACACTGGCCACAATTGGGCACATATGGTATTTTTCAGAAAAGACTGCCTATCCACTATAGCATTGGGACTGATTGGTGCTTCTCAAGTGACTCACCCATTGGAGAAAGACAATTCCCATACTGTTTAATACTTCTTTCCCTCTTCTCAAGAGAAAAAAATGCACTGTCAAGTCTGTTTACCATTGTTTTATTTACAAAACAGTCTTAACTGAGCCACACTTGAGCAGTTTTGTTTCCTTGCACACATAATGAGAGAACTGTTCACTCTTCATCACAAATAAGTAATAATCTGGCCCTTAAATGGAGTTTTCTCAAATTATAGACTCCTGGATGGATGTAACCAAGTTTAAATAAACCTGCTGCAGGTGTTCACATACCTTGAGCAGAGGCCAGTGACCTAAAATACAAAACAAAAGGAAATAAAGACTAAACCTGTCTCCAAGTCCTTTGTGCACACAGTGCCCAGAAATGGACACTTGACAGATGATTATTTAATTTAAATCGGATTTGCAGTTCCATCATTTGCTCCTTAACAGCCAGGTATTGTTAGTCCTGCTTGGATCAGTTTCATAAACTTGTGTGTCTGTATGTTAATTTGCCCATACAAATGAATGGCCTTCATTTAAAGACTGCAAATTTCTAAGTTCAGGACAGGAACATTTAACTGTCTCTAAACTCTGCTGCTTCTAAACTCTGGTAAAGGCCTATGTGTGCACAGACATATAGGAGGAGATTTACTATAATTGGAGCATTAAGAATCTGGTGCAGCTGTGCATGGTAGCCAATCAGCTTCTAACTTCAGCTTGTTCAATTAGGCTTTGGCAATAAAACCTGGAAGCGGATTGGTTTCTGTGCTTGCAACCAGGCCCTGGTGTTCCGCCACTATGGAGGGGGCCCCAAGCAGTGTTGACAGTAAGAAAGGGTACTTTTCTGCTGTCTGGCAAAAGGGGCTGGCCACTGGTCAGATGACCAGCGATGTCATGACTCTTGGCACCTTTACAGCAAATTTGAAAGCATCTGCAAGGACGGGGGTGGGGGAGAAGAGGACTAAAGCATGCAGGCATTTACAGGTAAGTGTGTGACAGTCACTCTTTTGGGGGTTCACTGATGTAAGGGGCAAGTGGAGACCCTAAGGTAAGGGGGGGCACACTGATAAAAAGGTCCCCCTTATATCTGTGTCCTCACTCCCCTCTTACATCAATGAACCCCTTTACCTTAGCGTATTAACTCTACAGACTCTGGTGTAAAGGGGAGCTCTGCAGACTGTGATGTAAAGGGGAATATTGCGGACTCTGGTATAAAGGGTAACTCTGGTGTAAGCGGTTCTCTGGTCAGCATCGGAGTTCACCCTTGCAGTGCAAGGGGAACTTTGCAGACTCTGAGGTAAGGAGGAGCTCTGCAAACTCTGATCCAGGAGGGGTTCTGTTGACCAGAGAACCTCTTACACCACAGTTCCCCTTTGCACAACATTCCCCATTACATCAGGGTCCGCAGAGATCCCCTTTACATCAGGGTCCACAGAGTGCCCCGTGGACTCTGATGTACTGTAAAGGGGAACTCTGATGTAAAGGGGGGATCGGTCACTACAATGTCCAGTGTACACTAGTAATGTCTCCTTGTCCATGTCATTCTGGTTTATTGTTAATAAAATTGTTTGAACAAGAAGGGGGGATCTAGGAACTCTGATGTAAGGGGGATTCTAATATAAGGGCAGGAAGAGGGCCGCAGCGAGACCATGATAAAGGAGGCCCTTCATGTTTTTTAGCACCGGTGCCCTGAAGGTTGTAGTTACGCCTGTGATAACCCCCATAGGCTTTTATTGAGCTGAGTTAAGGGGCTTTGGCAAAAAAAAAAAAGTCAAAAGCTCATAAACTCACATTTAAGAGCAGCAGTGTACATGAGGCTTAAACGTTGGATGGTGGTATTATCCAGAGTGGAAATTCAAAGCTTAATTACCCACTTTTTTCGTCTAGATTTTGATCACAGATTCCCAGTTGTAAAGTCTCATTACTCCTACAAAAAGCATCTCCATCAGGTTGCATTCTCTATAATGTAAAATAAGAAAAAAAAAAGAAATAAAACTTCAACTGGCAGAGATAGATCCCTTGTAACTGCCACTTAAAATTACATGTAAACCCTCACTGGAGGACATTTGGTTTGCAAAAGCACTGTATATCGTATTACTATGTTTTGGGAGATTGGGACAGAGTACGAACATACTATTATACACTGCTGAAACATTTTTTTAAAGGAACACTTTTTTAATCAGAGTAAAGCATCAAGTCAATTAAACTCCTAGGATATTTATCTGGTCAGTTAAATAGCATAGGGGGTTGTTAATCGGTTTCAGCTGCTTTGGTGTTAATTAACAACAGGTGCACTAGATGGGCAACAATGAGACAACCCTTAAAAAACAGGAAAGGTTTTACAGGTGGAGGCCACTGACTTTTTTTCTCTACTCATGTTTTCTGAATGTTTTTCACTAGTTTTGTATTTGGCTAGAGCCAGTGTCACTACTTGTAGCATGAGGACCCTACAGAGTTTGCATAGGCAGTCCAACTCTTCCAGGATGGCACATCAATATGTACCATTGCTAGAATGCATGTTGTCTCCCAGCAGAGTCTCAAGAGCATGGAGGAGATTCCAGGAAACAGGCAGTTACTCCAGGAAAGCTGGACAGAGCCATAGAAGGTCCTTAACCCATCAGCAGGACCAGTATCTGCTCCTTTGTGCAAGGAGGAACAGGATGAGCTTTGTCAGTGCCCTACAAAATTACCTCCAGCAGGCCACTGTGTGAATGTATCTGACCAAACAATCAGAAACAGATTTCATGAGGGTCCTGACATCCTCTAGTGGACCCTGTGCTCACTGCCCGGCACCATAGAGCTTCACTGGCATTTGCCATTGAACACCAGAATTGGCAGGTCCGCCACTGGCACCCTGTGCTTTTCACAGATGAGCGCAGGTTCACCCTGAGCACATGTGACAGACATGAAAAGGTCTGAGAAGCCGTGCAGAACATTATGCTGCCTGTAACATCATTCAGCATGACCGTTTTGGTGGTGGGTCAGGGATGGACTGGGGAGGCATATCCATGGAAAGAAACACAGACCTCTACAGGCTAGACAATGGCACCCTGACTGCCATTAGATATTGTGATGAAATTCTTAGACCTTTTTTGTCAGACCCTACGCTGGTGCAGTAGGTGCTGGGTTCCTCCTGGTGCACAACAATGCCCGGCCTCATGTGGCGAGACCACTGAATGGCCCCCACGCTCGCCTGACCTAAATCCAATAGAACACCTGTGGGATATCATGTTTCGGTCCATCCAACGCCTCCAGGTTGCACCTCAGACTGTCGAGGAGCTCAGTGATGTCCTGGTCCAGATCTGGGAGGAAATACACCAGGACACCATCCATTGTCTCCTTAGGAGCATGCCCCAACGTTGTCAGGGATGCATACAACCACATGGGGGCCATACAAACTACTGAATACCTTTTTGAGTTGCTGCAATGAAATTTCAGCAAAATGGACTGCATCATTTTTTCACTTTGATTATCGGGGTGTCTTTAAATTCAGTCTGTAGGTTGATAATTTTCATTTCCATAAAACAATGGGGCATCCTTATGTTCCTGACACATTACCCTGTCCATATCAGTATAGATATCCAGCATGATATTTTTCCCCCCACTGAGATCTGATGTGTTTTTAAAGTGTTCCTTTAATATTTTTGAGCAGTGTAGTAACCTCCTGAACAAGGTGGACAGAAGGTTGGACATTTGTCCCTATCCACAGGTAACTGCTGGGTGTGTGGATACATTCAAACTGCAATGGCTCCTCTGAGTCGATCATTTCGTTGTACATGCTGAGTGGCCACAGCTAACACATAAGTGTAATCCCAGGCCTTATGGTAGGATCAGCTAATATTTTAATAAAGGCTGCAGATTTTAGGTTGTAAAAATTAACTGTTGAAATGACATTAGCATGTGATATTTTACATTAGGATTAGAGAGTGCACCTAGCAAACCAGATGCAGAGAAATATATAGAGAGCTATAGAGATTCATCCTATTTGCAATATATCTTACAGCTTTTACAGTATGCCACTTGTTGGGGACTCTAGTTTAAAAAGGCACTAACATTTTTTGCATGTTAAGCTGGGCATAGATGGATTGAAATTCAGACTGTTCAGCAGGGACTGGCAGAATTTCGATCTGTGTGCGGTCCTCCTTGTTCAACAGAAGTTGACAATTAGATTGTCAACCATTAGAACTTTTGACGATCAGCGTCTGCAGCCGCTGTCAAAATACAACGTCCCAATGAGGGGAAATCCTTAGTCTACTTCACATGTGTTAATGGTGGAATCTGATTTTTTTTTTTTCCAGTTTTTTTGTCATCCAACCATAATCTTCTATCCCCAACTTAACATTTATTTATTATTGTTTAAAATGTGTATAGTCTTTTCTTTTATTGTATATTTTTTATTATAAACCATAAGGGCCCATTCACACACCAAAAGACAGCTGTCGCACACTAAACCATGGCAGTTTAGTGTCCAGCAGCTGTCCATTCTGGCTGCAGTGAGTAGGCGGTAGGAGAAGGTATGGTACACATTTCAGAGCGACACACAGCTCCCTTTATCTTTTTCTTTTGTTTGTACGAACCTCATTTGAAGTGCACAAAAACAACACTCCATCTCACTGATCAGCAGCACGATGCGTTGCACTGCTGTACAGCCACGTGCGATCTTGTCCAGTGCACTGCGATAAAAATCAGCAAATCTGCTTTTCAGCAGAGCTCACTGCACTGTACCTCTGGGATGTGCTGCAGCGTGAATAGGATACATAGAAAACAATTGTTGTGTTCTAGCGGTGACCTGCATTCTTCCAGAGTGGTAAAATGCAGGTCACTGCACTATGTGTGAACAGGGACTTAATACCAGATGCTACATCATCATAAAATTTGCAAAACATACAGAGATTTCTAATAAAAAGTCCAGCAGTTTCTGCTCACTTTTATGCAGAGCCCTGTGACCTGAATCATTCAACTACTGTGTGTTCTGAAAAGCAGATCAAATTATGCCCCACTCAAAGCAAAGGTGGCGGAGAACTAACTTGACTGCATCACCTGCTGGCTGCAAAGTGGTAAATATGAAAGTCATATTCAGTAGTTCATACTTCTCTTAAGAAATAAGGTAATGCTATGTCTAGATTTTTATATTTCAATGGTTTTATTAATTTTTAAACAGTATAAAACAGAGGCAACAAAACACACCCACGCAGGGGCTATCAATTGCACAGATAAAAAAAGCAAAATTAAAAAAAAACAAAAAAAAAAAAACAGTGCTCTAATGCCAACAGGGCAAAAGGTACGCCCACGCAGGGGCTATCAATGGCACATAAGTTACAAAACATTAATGTAACTGACTATAACAACTAAAGGCAGCTGTCCACTGTCACACCAAAAACAAACAGAGAAAGAGAGAAAGGAAGGAAAAAAAAACCCAAAACAAAACAAAAAAAAACAAAGTGCAAAGGGTCCAAGAACGCCATTACATCCCCAGACTAGCCGGGGGAAATTGGGAAAGGCATATTGCAACCACGGCTCCCATATTTTGAAAAATGTACGTTGGGAGTCGTTGCAGATACTCGACATCTGTTCGTTGAGCATCATAGTGGTCATACCATCCCGCACCCCCTGAAGAGGGACAAACGGACTCTTCCAGGCCTGAGCAATTGTTCTAGTGGCCGATAAAAACAAATAGGAAGCCAACTTCTGCTGGTGAGCCAAGAGGCCCGGTATGGGGCAATGAAGCAAGGCATACCGAGCACCCCGGCATATAGAGAGATGGACAAGATGAAAAGGAGGCCAAACACACGAGACCAAAAACGAAAGAGTCTCGGGCATGACCATCAGATATGCAATACATCTCCACGATGGCCACAACCCCGAAAACATCGATCACCACAGGCAGGGTTAGCCTGGGCCAACCGAGCCGGAACCCAATACCAACGAAACAATACCTTATAGGCTGCCTCCAGAGTGGTCATATTAAATAAGCATTTAGCTATGAGTGACCAGGCCTTATTCCAGTCCTCCGGATCCACAGCCACTCCCAGGTCGCGCTCCCACTGAACAACATATGAAAGAGAAGTATGCAACGAGCGTCTGTTCAGAGCTGCATAAAGAAGGGATATAAGGCCAGGGGCTCCCGGACGCTGCTGGCAAAGCTGTTCAAAGGCAGATTTCTGGTACGGGAAAGAAGAAGTGCCCCGCAGCGATAGCAGCCAGTGCCGCAATTGAAGGTATCGAAAGAATTCCGCTGGGGGGACATCCTGGGATTCCCGAAGAGAATTCCAGGTGGGGAAGGATGGAAAAATCAAAAAGTGTCGCACCTGCGAAAAACCATTAGTCACCCACCAAGAAAACGCCCTTGGGTGATCTAAACCCGGTGGGAAAAGAGGGTTGTTAATAATTGGGAGCAAAGGCAGAAAAGGTGACATCAGGCCACTGGAGTAACGTACCGAGTCCCAGACTTGTAAGCCATGGAGCAACATCGGACTCAGTGCCATAGGGCACAGGGCAGGGGGAAGCCATAGAAGCGTTGATGTTGCAATAGGGGCACAATTAGGTAGTTCCAACAGGACCCAGACGGGAACTTTAGAAGAGGCGTGCAACATAGACAGCGGGGCAATCTGGCTCGCCTGGTAATACTTAGTTACATTAGGCACCCCAATACCACCCTGGAGTCTATGAGCAAAGAGCATATTTTTGGATACTCTGGGGTGCTTACCGACCCAGATAAAAACGCATAAACTTCGCCTGAAGCAACCAAAGAAAATGAGGGGGAACCCGAACTGGGAGTGTGTGAAAAAAATATAACAATTTCGGCAAGATGGTCATTTTCACCAAATTAACCCGTCCTATCCAAGACAGCTGCGGAAATTGCCAAGAATGCATAAGAGAAGATAGAGAGCTAAGCAATGGATAATAATTTGCAGCAAACAAGGAGTCATAGGTGGGGGTCAAGCGATTGCCCAAGTATTCAAGAGAAGAGAAAGCCCATTTGTAAGGGAAGTGGGATTGTAGGCTCGAAACCATATCTGAAGCCAAAGTAATATTGAGAGCGACAGTCTTAACCAAGTTAATACGGAGACCCGAAATCAAGGAGAAGCGTTCAAGAACCTGTTGCAAATTAGGACGCGTCGTCAGGGGGTTAGTAAGAGTCAGGAGGGCATCATCCGCAAAAGGGTTCAGCTTGAACTCCTGTCCTGCGTAAGGGACCCCCGATACATTGCAATCAGTCCAGAGCGCTAAAGCCAGCGGCTCAAGCACCAGGACAAAGAGCGCCGGGGTCAGGGGGCAACCCTGTCTCGTCCCTCGCCCAATAGGAAAGGGATCTGATAAATACCCAGCGTATGTAACGGAGGCCAAAAGGAGAAGAAAACAAGGCTTGAATCCAAGAAAGAATAGAATCCCCAAAACCCCGACGAGACAGCACAAACCGCAGATATTCCCAGGATAGAGAATCAAAGGCTTTATAAATGTCTAAGGACAGTAAGAATCCCAGGATTTTCCGCTGTTGCAGAAAATGTATAAGATGGACCATCTTACAAACGTTATCACCCGCCTGCTTCCCAGGGACGAACCCTACCTGGTCCCTGTGGAGCAGGCTACGTAAATATTTATTGATGCGAAAACTAAGGATCTTGCCCAATATCTTCAGGTCTTCATTAAGAAGAGAAATGGGCCGGAAGGCTTGCGGTTCCTGTACATCATCTCTCGTCTTGATATGCGCTCTAAGCACGTCTGGAGAGGGCAAGGAGCCCTGTCGTAACTCAATAAAATAGTCAGCCAAAAAGGGCGCCAACAGGGCTGAGAATTTCTTATAATAGAGACTGAAGAAGCCGTCGGGACCTGGGGTCGCGGTGGACCGTAAAGATTTGATAGCTTGGAGCACTTCCGGTACGGTGACACCGGCGTTGAGGGCCACCTGTGCTGCCTCGGATAACCCAGGAAGTCAGAGATCTTGAAAGAATGTCTCTGCTTGAGCCACGGGGAAGGGATCTGGTTTAGCGTAGAGGCACGAAAGGAAGTCTGAGAAACGGGAAACAATCTGCTGGGGATTAGAAGTACAGCCACCTGCAGGAAGTCGCAGTCGGATCGATTTATGGGGTTTCCCTACAGAATTGAGTTTCCTGGCCAGCATCGGGCCCGGAAACTCAATAGCACAGGAATAAAATTTGTGTTTGGTCCAACGCAGGGCCCATTCCGCCTCCAAAGAGGCAAGTAGGTCCAACTCTGCCGCCAGAGCGTCCCGAGCGCGTTTATGGGCCGCGGATGGAAATGACTTCCAACGCGCATCCGCAGAGGCCAGGAGAGAAAGAAGCTCCACAAGTCGGCGCTCCTGGACCGCCGCGAGCTGTATAACATGACCCCGCACCGTGGCCTTATGCGCCTCCCATAGGGGCACAGCCGAAGAGACCGATCCCGAGTTTTCCGTGAAGTATGTTTGTAAGAAAAATTCTATTTGTTGGCAGGTAGTCTGAGTGGTCAATAAAGAGTCATCGATTCACCAATGGAAAGGGCGCCGTTCTGACCCAGAGAGGGCAAGGAGGAGTACCAAGGGATTATGGTCCGACCAGGGTGAGGAGGGAATAGTGATCCACCGGACCAAGGGAAGCTGCTGAATATCCTACAAAAACTGTCATGAGGATTGGAATAGAATGTAAAGTCGTGCTCAGTTGGATGAAGTTCCCTCCAGGCGTCCGCCAGGCCCGCCGTCCACAAGAGAGAGCGCATACGCTCCTCCAGCACTAAGTCGTGAGAAGGGGCCGCCCCCCGTCCGCAGCGCCTATCCAATGTGGAATCCAAGGTAACATTTGAATCTCCCAAAACAAGAAGACGACCCTTGGAGTGTCGGGAAACAATGGTGCAAAGAAGCGAAAGGAATTTATGCTGAAAACGATTAGGCGCATAATAAGAGACAAGGCCGTGTAAAAGGTGGGATAGTGAGGTGAAAGATAACGTGGAGCCGAGGACTGAGAAAACCTGGTCTCTTGTAAACATTCCATGTCAATTTGTTGCGATTTGAGGTGATGAAAAACTTTAGCCCGCTTCTGAGGCGAATTGAAGCCTTGAACATTTTGTGAATGTATTTTCAAAAGGGGCGAGGCCATGGCGGCATCAGCATAGCACGCTCAACAAAAAAAGCATAAAGCAGCCAACAATTTCTACTCCCACTGGCGATTGGACCGTGGCGTCCCGGAACCCTGCATAAAACAAAAACAAAAAAAACAGAAGAAAAAAAAACAAAGAAATAAAAGAAAAAGGACACAAGAAGTATATACAACAGTGCAATTGTGTCACGCCAGTGGTGACGTGCATCCTACACTCGAAGGATACCAGTTAACAGTGGCTCTACCACCAGACACATGGCTGCAAATGGAAACATCAAAAACATAAGCCCTCAGGGGGCAAAAAGGCAATGAACATAATAGAACAGGGTACCAAATAAGAACACTATGAGTCCCAGGAGCGAGAACCTCTGTGATGACCTCCCCATAGAAACCCGGAGAACCATGGGGGCCAACCGCCTCCCACCCAACCGAGCCTACCAGGTCAACCTCCCACCCCAGAGCCCGAGGGAACCATCACCCTATGCCACCAACGGAGACCCGAATAACATCACCCGGACCCAAAATAGGCTGCAACAGCAGAAAGTCATAATCCTTAAGTCCAGGAGGAGCCCCCCCCAACCAGGGATGGAACCCAAGGGAGCAAGCTGGATTAGTCCCAACCTGGAATGCTAACAAACCGGGAAAGCCCAAGGGCCAAACTCACGGTCCCGTCAGAGAAGTCCATCGGTGAAACGATACGTGGGAGGTCCAAAACACATCTTAAGCCTGGAGAAGAACAGGAAGGGCTTGATCGTAAAGGGGTCTGAGGGAGGGCCCTCTTCCTGTTGGACGACCACTCCCAGATGTGGCCCGGAGGAAGCGGCCTCACCAGAGATCCAGGTGAATGAGCTGGGCAGCAGCTTCCGGCGAAAGAAGATGTAAAGATTCCAAGAGAGAATGGGCCTCCTCCGGCGTAGCAACCGAGTGACTGCGGCCCTGGTAGTTGAAGGTGAGGCGAAACGGAAAGCCCCATGCGTATTTAATACTGCGTTTCACCAGGACCGAAGTGAAGGGCTTTAACTGGCGGCGCTTCTGAAGAGTGGTCTGAGAGAGGTCCGCGAAGAGCTGGTAGCGATGCCCCTGGAAGCTGAGATCAGGGTTGTTTCTGGCCACCAAGAGGATAGTTTCCTTAGTGCGGTAATAAGTAAACTTGATGATAATGTCCCTCGGGGGCCCATCCGGCCATCTGGGGCCCAATGCACGATGTATGCGGTCACATTCGAGCCAGTAAATGGGGATAGCGGGCATCAGCTTCTGAAACAGAGCAGTAGCGGTGGAAGTGAGATCTGCGACCGTTTCCAGGATACCCCTTAGCCGCAAATTGCCATGGCGGGAACGGTTTTTTGAAATCCTCAAGCCGTAGCATCACGCCTGCCAATTCTTTCTTGAGGTCACAAAAATCCTGTTCATGATTTTCAATTACTGTGGCCGCAGCGTCCATTCTATCCTCGAGATTGTTCGTCCGGTTGCCCAACTCCCGAATTTCTCACGAAAGACGATCGGCCAGCTTGGCGGTAGCGGAGAACAGTTCCGCCTGCAGCATGGATTTGAAGCGGCGCAGGAGCTCAGCATCCCGCAAGGATGGAATGGGAGACTGCAGGGATGTCTCTGCTGCCAGGTCTTCCATACCGCTAGGATCCGCAGGTAGCAGCGGCGGGGGACCCGAATTCGAGGCCGGGGCTTCATTTGCGGCCTCCGGCGGGAACCGCGAACTCGCGGCCGGGGACCTGGAAGGATCCGGCGGCCGGCCCAAAATCGAGGCCGTGGCTTCAGCCGCGACCTCCGGCGGGTAGGCCGCAAATTCCGGCGAGGCCCGCAGGGTGCTGGAGGCCGGTGTTATTTTGGCCATTGGGGCACCTGGAGGACAAGGGGCCAGCGGGCAAGCAGGGGGACCCCCCCTGAGGGTCAGAAATCGGCCTATGTGTCCGGCGGCCGAGGGAGAAATTCAAAAGGCAGCCATCCTGGCTGCTGCTCACGAGCGCCCCCCTAGATTTTTATTCAGAACACAGTTTAAAATAATTTACACACAAAAGAAAATCTAATTTCATCTGAGCCTGTGTGTGCTTGGATGACCGTGAAAGATTTCATACTATAGAACAGTCTCATGTTAAAATTAATTCTACTTTGGTTTGGAGAAACCCAAAAAGGAACAGAAGAAGCTGAAACCCTAAAGACAAACAATATCTATTCAAGGATTTATGTTAATGAACAATTTGTACTTCAGTGACTTAGCCAAATACTCCCTAGGTTTTATCAGGTTTTCCAGAACATTCAAAGTATTGGCCCTGACATGTCAACGTCAGCTGGCTTTTCGTGATCCAGAGTTACGGTAATTAAGTCCAAATGTCCAAATTGTTTATTCTAAAAGGCCCTTGAAAAGGGAAAAAAACAGTAGCTTTACACAATAAAATAAACAAATCCTCTACAAACTATTAGAAAATGCACAGCTAGTTTGTAAAATGCAAGAGGGTTTGCTTAAAGTGGTTGTAAACCTCAGACATGAGACATGAACAAAGCATATCCCTCAATAGTGTGTACTTGTCTCAATTAAGAGCACTAAGTGCCATTTCTGTCTGCTGCCTCATTCTTCTGCTACCAGCATAAATCACTTCTGACAAGTTTTCCTGACACAAAGGGAAAAATGGTGACAAGATAGGGACAGCCGCATTTCTGCTCCTGTGTGCTCTGTGAAGGGGGTATATCCCTTCACTCCAATCAGCTCTCACAGCTCTCTTCACTGAGCTCTGCAGACTGTAAAATCAGCTCTCTGCACCCTTTTTTGTAACAGCTCAGACAGCTTTGTAAATTCAGCATTTTGAATGGATGTAGAGAAGAAGAGATACAGATAAACAGGTACAATGTATATAGGAGGACTTGTTTCATCTCTGTGTATCACCTGAGGTCAGTCACCTCACTGGGTATATGTAAGGATTTACAACCACTTTAAAGGAGACATGCAGCCAAAGCTCTTTTGGCTGTACTTTTCCTGTGGATCACAGAAGTGCACTTTGTTCTGCACTCCTGTGACCCGTTTTCAGCTGACTGAAGTCCGCTGACGTCACTGAGCCAGTCCAGGCTTAGGAAAGATCCCAACTTTAAAGTCGGGATCCACCCGAGTCTGGAGTGGCACCTGGCTCAGCCTCTCAGCAAGCCGCTGACAGCCTAAGCAAGCTGCTCCCTTGCCCTCCACAGCCCCGTGCTCCAGTGAGTGCTGGGGGGGCTGAGCAGAGAGCGGGGACTGACAATCACTGCTCTCTGTTCAAAGCAGCTGTGAGAACTCGGCGATCAGTGGTCATGTGATCGCTGAGTTCTCACACTTAGAGCCAGCGGGGGACAGAGGCTGCATCCACCTAGTTAAGTATAATGGGGGGAAAAAAAAGCATCCTACACTCTTTTAAAGCCCACCTCTGAGCAGCTTTATTGACCTAACTCCCAACTCACTGTGCATACCACTTCCAGCAATGATCAATGTTCCAGCACTGCTATCTGTGCCCACACTTACCAGTTGCCTTTTCATGACATCACCAAGCTATACCCATCACTTAACAGCCAATTAGAAATGACCATGTCAGCCAGGCAGTGATGTGGACACCCAAAGAAGTACTCTCCGCTTTTGCATTAAAGAAGAAGTCTAGGGAGACCAGTGACCAAGCATGTCATGCAACTACAGATGCAGGTAAGTACATGGGGCCTTTAGATTAGGATTTCTTAACTAACTCAGCTGTTTGGAGTGGCGAGGGGTAATAAACAATTTGATTATGTCCTCTGCTTGTGTTTACCCAATCTCTTTCTCCTCCTAAACATGTAAAACGTAAATAAGTACACAAGATAGTCCTATGTCAACTGGAGCCTTGAAGAAACTAAGTGTAAAATACTTTCACAGCATTAAAAAATTTTAAAATTAAAAATATATATATATTTTATATGAAACCTAGTTTAGATGGTACATAAAGACGACAATATTGCAGAATGCAGCAACATTACATACAATGCAAGGTAAACAAGAGTAGGTAGTATGAAAACAACAGGAAGGGGGGTTAATAAAATCGCCCTAATTATATACAACATGGGCTACTACAGTGAAAGCTCAGTACAGTAGTAGTGGATTCACAGTTTATACGGAAATGAACTTAGCATGCCTGTTACTAAATATTGTTTCATGCTTTTTAATTATAACTGTGACTCTACACAGAATTTAGTTATAGATTAGGCCTTTTAGGTATTTGCTATTGCCTGCTAGGTGCTAGTAAACTAAAATAAAAAGTAATTTGGGATTGGCTAACTCAGACTTATTGTGGCCCACTGTGAGTGAAATTTTCCAGGGTTTTGAGGAAAATTTGACCTATTAGGTATGTTAAAAATTCGCACCACAGATGATTGACGATCTCCAGGTCTGTGTTATCCATCCATTATGGGCATCCTCCACCCAAAACAATCCCAGCATTGAGGAGACTGACAACTGGCAGCAGCAAAGTTTGGCTTACTAGAGTGTATATTTGCTGCCTTCAGATATATCTGAAATAAAAATAGATGTATGGGAGCACAACTACAATATTATAACTAAACAGGGTTAGGCCCCTTTCATCCGTTTGCTCAACAGGGGATCTGAGAAGAGCGGAGCAAGCAGATTAGAGGTCTGTGTTGGCTCCACTTATGTAGAGCGGAAATAGACACGCGCCTCACTGCTCTATGGGCGGTTGAATGAAAACAGACTGAGCTCTGATCCGCCCAGATGGAGGGGAATGGATCCCCTTTCATTTGCTTTTAGTGGATTGGAGGTAGAGGCAGGTGTAAACAAACACTAGTCAGTTTACATCCACTGCTCCACAGGGGAGGATGGAGGGTCTGAAAGGGTCCACCTGAAAAACGGACAGGTGGACCCGAGCAGACCGATCATGTGAATGGGGCCTTATTCAGAAAAGTGAAATGCTCTTCAGAAGCACGGTACTTAATGATTTGTGCTTGAGAAATTGGATTTTAAGTGCAGTTCTAACCAACTTCTAAGGGTCTCAGAGGGGCTTAATTCAGTCCACTCAACAGAATGACATAATAGATAAATATTAGCGATATATGTACTTACCTTGATACATGGTACAGAACCACTATACCAGTCCAGAACACCTAATATGAATCTGTCAAATCTTCATTGCGGTTTTTGTGTCTGTCTTTCAACTCAGATGTTGTCCACATTGAAACGCACTATTGAGCTCCTAAAAACAAAAAGTTTAAGATATAATAAATATGCAGCCCTTAGTCCTCATGCACACTGGAAATTTTTACAGCTGCTGTTTCTGGCATTTTTTTTCTACAGCCAGTAAACTCCCAAGCATATTATCCCATGTGTCCATGCACACATAGGCTTTAACCACTTCCCATCTGCCCTATAGATATACTGCTACAGGGCGGCACGGATGTGCAAAAACACGTAAATATACGCGATTGTGCATTTCTGGGTAGGGGCTGTGACAGCACAGCCATGCAAAGCAGTGTGCTTACAGTGAAGCACTAACACACAGCCCCTAGTAAAACAGCACACAGTTAACCTTTTGATCGCCCCACATGTTAACCCCTCCCTGCCCAGCGCCATTAGTACAGTGTCAGTGCTTTTTATTAGTCAGTTCCCCCCAGTGTCAGAATGCCAGCCGCAGTCCCGCAATAAGTCACTGATTGCCAGGAACATGAATTCCTGCATACAATGACATACAGTTCAAAGTGTTTGGGAACACTGCGACACAAATACCTAGATGTACGAGACAGAATTCACCTTTATTATTGATCAGGCCTTAAGTAATAAATGATAACACTGCATTTTTCTGGCGGTTTCCATAAAACACAAATCAGAATACAGTAAAAAGATTTCAGTAAACTACTATATGGCTAGTCATAGCAAAAATGCAACAGAGTAGTAACTTCTACAATTTCTCAGCGGAAAAATGTGTGCATAGATAAGAGCATTTAAATCCCAAGGGAAAATCTTGAATGAAATAAACCAGTTAGTAGGCACAAAGCAAAAATTAGTTAACTATTAAACCTTTCACAACCTCCCTTTTGTCACAAAATGACAACTGCTGTATTTACCCTTTATACCTTTCAGTATTGATTTACTGAATGTGCCATTGCCACCAAATTGGGAATACACTGTATACAAGAGCACACTCCAATTAGGCCACAACATGCTATTATCAAACCACTCATTATCTTCCTCAAACTTTTTAGGCCAGGTATCCATCCAAAATACCCAGTCCCACCAATTACCAGTAACATCCTGTTTAATTCCTGAGGCCAACTCATGTAAAGCTGTTATGTGTGATTGTATAGAGGTGGCATGATCACTTAAATTAAAACAGCACATTAGGTCAAAATGTTCACGACCATAATTATTTACTGTTCCCCCATAAATGTTCACAACCATATTTCAATCATGGGTTGGATGCCTTCCAACTTTTTCCTTGGCCAAAGGGTATTGCTTTAGGAAAACTGGGTGTGTGTTAGGCTTCAGTGTGGCTTGATATGGTGTACAAGGTATAAATCCTACATCCAACTTATCCCTTGCCCACATTTTGGGATCTACCTCCTCCAATTCCTCTCTAGCAGCAAAACAATATGGGGATGCCATGTGAACACCTCCTTCAGGGCTTACTGTAATGACACTTTCTAACTTTCCCAATAAATCTCTGCCTAACAAATTTACTGGACATTTTTGGAATGACCTTCAAAGAATTATTTACAATGTGACCTCGCCCATAGGGACTGCTCACCTCTAACGGTGGAGTTTCCCAAGTTTTGGTTAAAACCCCAGTTCTTCCCATAGAAGGTTCACACTCCAGTACAGCACCCTTGTAACATGCTGACCTTAAACATGAACAGGTAGCTCCCGTATCAGTTAAGAAAGAGAACATCACCCCAAAACATTGATCAGACTTTGAATGGAGATTACAATGTATATGCACTGAAGCAGAGCTTGGCTGACAGAGTTTTGATGAGGCAGCTGGACAGGCCCCAGCAAGACAGAGAGAAATTTTCAAAAGAAGGGTCAGCTTAAAGTTTAAATGGCTCTAAAGCCAAAACATTTTTTATCCTAACGCATTCCCTGCATTAAGGTAAAAATGTTTTATGGCTTTCTGTCCTCCCCTTTCTCTGCGTGAAGGGGAAGAGAGGGGAGAAGAGATCCAACGCTGTGCATGGCTGCATCTTCTCTTTCTTTTCACACAGGGACTCAAGCAGCAGGAGCCACAGGCCATGGGGGTGCACATAGAAGAGGAGGAGCAAAGATCGCCAACAAGCGACCCCAGAAGAGGAGCATCGTGGCCACTCTATACCACTGCATAGACCAGATGAGCATAACATGTTTATTTTATTAATAAAAAAAAAACCAAAAAAACTTTATTAACTCTTTATTACTGGGGGGGTTACATTTCATCCTCTGGTGACAGGCTTATTTTGTTGCTACCCACAGCCTAAGTATGAAATTGTGCCAACTAGAACATTTCTTGCTGCCAATGCAAACCAACAGTGTTAAACAATTATTGTGCATTGCAAAGCTTAAAACAAATTGTTTAGAGATGTATGTGGGCAGTATAAAAAGTCTGTTATTACATTGATTTTAGATTAGTTTAAGTCTTATTTTTCAGGTTTTTTAGGCTTCTAACAAACATGAATTCAATTGTGAATTTGGAGTCCTAAGAGCCATGTATGCCTGGGTTATAAGCATTTAATTGCTGTGTGTATTAACGGTTGAATCTACGTTCATTAACGTATAAAAATAGACATAGCTAGGATGTGGTTAAAAATCAGCCCAAGATGACAAGTGTAGAAATAAAAGAGGGGAACTTCTGTAACTGCACCCCTTTGTTCCCTTACTGATGCAAGCCAGCCAAAATTAAACATCCCTCTTATAAATGCCACCTCAGAGGTTTTGTATTTAGTTCTGGAAGACATCAGTCATTCTTGCAAACAAGGCAGAGCCCAACAATGCCAGACATTTGTTCATCAGGAGTCTTGGGAAAGTACTACCCAAACAATTGCACTGGCACCATGCCAGACACTAAACACAATTCTATATTGTAGCAGCAAAGGAAGATGCCAAACGATGAATAACAGGCTTGTGCCTCATTCTGTTACCAAGCTCATGGCTTTTTATCTTGAAAAAAAAAACACGTTGAAAATTGCAGAGGACCAATTTAGAACTCCAAGGTGAAAAACACAATAGCCTTTTATTCATATGATTTCATAGAAAATTGAAGACCCTTCTAGAACCAATCAACGGTAAGATGCTGGAGGGGTAGGAGATCGACTTTCTTCTGGATTTAATCACAAAGCACAAAAGAATGATCTAAGGACACAAAAAGTGTTACTATAGGTCTTTTTTCAATCAAAATAATAAACATGTTATGGTATTGCAGAGCAGCTCCGAACCTCCTCTTCTGTGGTCCCCCACCAGTGATCTTGGGTCCATAGACACATACAGTGTGGGTTGGCCCTGCCCCCACTTCTTCTTTACTGCAATTGATTGAAAGCAGCAGGGGCCAATGGCTCCTGCTGCTGTCCAAGTCCCTGTGTGAAGAGGAGGACAGGAGAGATTCAAGAGTGGTGAATTGAGGACTCATGTAAGTATTTAGGGAGGTGGAGGAGGACAGCAAGCTGTAATGCATTAAGGATGTTTTGGCTGTAGAACCATTTCAATTATATTTTATAAGTTTGCTGTGCCAGCTGTTGGCATACAATTGCACAATGATAAATACAGCTCTTGACTGGTGTGCACACTATTGGAATGTAAGATCAAGGAATTATTCCCAGACCACAGATGAATACACAATGATAAAAAGCTGGCCATAGAGAGGGCAGGCACACCACATCCCATCACACTCAAGTCTGTCCATCATTTGGGTGTAAAACATATACACTTCATCAGCAAAGCATACAGCTTTATGCTACAGAAAAAAGAAGCCAGGCACATGTAAAAGATTACCATCACTTCCCCTCAAAGATATATGAATGGTTTGCAAGATGTATTAAGCTGACAATATAGTGAACTTCATTTATTGACCACTTTTATAACAACAATAAATATAAGCCCAGAGCAGAATTTGAGCACTGCTTGCCATCTGGTACCAGAATCTTCCCTTTCACATGAGACAGCTCCAAACAAAACGGATCACTATTCCCACCAAGATGTGTCATCAGCGGAGCCTTTCACCATCTGAAGGCCAAAAACATTAGGAATGAGCAACGATCTTCATTTTACAAGAACACCATATCCTATGTCTATGAGAATCATAGGACCTGCAGTTTCCAGCATCTGGAGCATTAAAAAAGCTGCATATTAGCAGGAGACCACAGTCAATGAGAAATGTTCCAATTCAGCAAAAATATTTACCAGTGCCCATTCATTTTCCCAGCCAACAGTTTCTACACAAGAAAGTAGGAATAGTTTAGAAAATCTGTATTGTTTGCAGGATTCCCATGAGGTAACCCAGTACAGGAGGTACCCGTATACCATTTCATTGACATAAAACACAGATGGCTGGCAGAGCCAAATGTTGTTGTTTCTAGAAAGGCAGCTCGACTGTTCCGCCTGAAGGCAAATTTGATAGTGCCAGCCTGTCTGTTATATGGAAACCTTAAGAAGATAATCATTTCAAAAAGAAATGTTCTGTTTACCAACCATTCATAAACCTAGAATGTTTTCCCAAGATCAGCTGTTTAGGAAATTGCTCATACGCATTACATGTTACTGCTGTAGTAGCAGAAAGAGCTCAGAATACCATGTTCTTATATCTAACACACACACACACACACACACACACACACACACACACACTATATTGCCCAAAGTATGGTAACACCCCTCCAAATCATTGGATTCAGGTGTTCCAATCACCTCCATGGCCACAGGTGTATAAAATAAAGCACCTAGGCATGCAGACAGCTTCTATAAACATTTGTGAAAGAATGGGTCGCTCTCAGGAGCTCAGTGAATGCAAGTGTGGTACTGTGATAGGTTGCCACCTGTGCAATAAGTCCATCTGTGAAATTTCCTTGCTACTAAATATTCCGTCAACTGTTAGTGGTATTATAACAAAGTGGAAGCAACTGGGAACAACAGCAACTCAGCCATGAAGTGGTAGGCCATGTAAAGTGATAGAGTGGGGTCAGCACATGCTGAAGCACACAGTGCACAGAAGTTGCCAACTGTCTGCAGAGTCAATAGCTAAAGACCTCCAAACTTTGTGTGGCCTTCAGATTAGCACAACAACAGTGCATAGAGAGCTTCATAGAATGGGCTTCCATGGCCGAGCAGCTGCATCCAAGCCTTACATCACCAAGTGCAATGCAAAGCGTCGGATGTAGTGGTGTAAAGCACGCCGCCACTGGACTCTAGAGCAGGTTAGACGTGTTCTCTGGAGTGAACAATCACACTTCTCTGTCTGGCAATCCAATGCACATGAATGGGTTGGGCACTTGCCAGAACGGTACTTGCCCGACTGCATTGTGCCAAGTGTAAAGTTTGGTTGAGGGGGGATTATGGTGTGGGGTTGTTTTTCAGGGGTTGGGCTTGGCCCATTAGTTCCAGTACAGGGAACTCTTAAGGCGTCAGCATACCAAGACATTTTGGACAGTTTCATGCTCCCAACTTTTTGGGAACAGTTTGGGGATGGCCCCTTCCTGTCCCAACATGACTGCACACCACTGCACAAAGCAAGGTCCATAAATATATGAATTTGTTTGGGGTGGAGGAACTTGACTGGCCTGCACAGAGTCCTGACCTCAACCCGATAGAACACCTTTGGGATGAATTAGAGTGGAGACTGCAAGCCAGGCCTTCTCATCCGACATCAGTGCCTGACCTCACAAATGCACTTCTGGAAGAATGGTCAAACATTCCCATAGACACTCCTAAACCTTGTGGACAGCTTTCCCACAAGAGTTGAAGCTGTTATTGCTGCAGAGGGTGGGCCAACTCAATATTGATCCCTACGGACTAAGACCAGGGATGCCATTAAAGTGATTGTAAAGCCTGAAGGTTTTTCACCTTCTTGCATTCTATGCATGAAGGTAAAAAACCTTGTGTGCAGCAGCTCCCACAGCCCCCTCAATACTTATCACGATCCAGCGATGTGAATGATAGCCTCGCCTGTCTCGGGTCTCTGCCTCCTCATTGGCTGAGACAGCAATCGGGAGCCAGTGGCTCCCGCTGCTGTCAATCACTGCCAGCCAGCCAATGACGAGAGAGGGGGCGGGGCCAAGTCACAGCTCCATGTGTGAATGGACACACAGAGCAGCAGGTGCTCCCTTAGCAAGGTGCTGGCTGTGGGGGCTCCCAACAGACAGGAGAAACCAGGAGAGCCTGTGGGAAGACCAGAGAAGAGGAGGATACAGGCTGCTCTGTGCAAAACCACTGCACACCGCAGGTAAGTATAACATGTTATTTGTAATTTTACAGGAAAAAAAAAAAGAACCTTTATAATCGCTTTAAAGTTCATGTAAAGGCAGGCGTCTCAATACTTTTGGCAATAGTGTGTGTGTACATATATATATATATATATTTTTCTAAAGTATTTATTTATTTTAGCCACACACATAGTAAATATTCTGCATAGTGAATCTGAGGAAAGAAAACAAACAACGAAGAGCTTTACCATCTAAAAGCATCTTTGCCCAGATTGAGCTCACAAACCATGGCCTAAAGCAGAAACTGCGGAACATTAACAAAAAATTCACAGCTGCATGTGTGTGTATATATTTATACGCAAACACACACGCATATATACATACATACACCCTACACCCCAGCTCGTAATGCAAAATAAAAAGTAATACAAATGTTGGTGTGTTACTAACTTAAATTTGTCTTAGTTACATGTATCCCAATACAACGGCTCAGAATGTTATTGAAAATAAATGTGACGTGTATCAACATCATAAAATACAAATACAATAGAAAAAAAAAAGAAAATTCAGAGGGTAACACCACTATTCCAAGTGACACAAAACATAAAAAAATACCAATTATTAAATCAAAATTAATAAACCATTTGCGAACGATTGCGCCAACTGTTGTCACCGTCTCTCCAAGCTGCTTGGCGATAGTTTGGTAGCCCAGTCCAGCCTTGTGTAGGTCTACAATCTTGTCCCTGAAATCCTTGGACAGCTCTTTGGTCTTTGCCATGGTGGAGAGTTTGGAATCTGATTGTTTGATTGCTCCTGTGGACAGGTGTCTTTTATACAGGTAACAAAATGAGATTAGCAGCACTCCCTTTAAAAACTGCTTCTAATCTCAGCTTGTTACCTGTATGAAAGACACCTGGTAGGCAGAAATCCTGCTGAATGATAGGGGATCAAATACTTATTTCACTCATGAACATGCAAATCAGTGTATAATTTGTTAGACATGCATTGCTTTTGAATTGTTTCTTGCTATTCTGTCTCTCAGTGTTACAATACACCTACCATTCGACTGATCATTTCTTTGTGAGTGGGCAAACATTCCAAATCAGCAGGGGATCAAATACTTAATTCCTTCATTGTATATACATACATACACACACAGTATCTCACAGAAGTGAGTACACCCTTCACATTTGTGTAAATATTTTATTCTATCTTTTCATGTGACAACACTGAAGAAATGACACTTTGCTACAATGTAAAGTAGTGAGTGTACAGCTTGTATAGCATGTAAATTTGCTGTCCCCTCAAAATAACTCAACACACAGCTATTAATGTCTAAACCGCTGGCAACAAAAGTGAGTACACCCCTAAGTGAAAATGTCCAAATTGGGACCAAAGTGTCAATATTTTCTGTGGACACCATTATTTTCCAGCACTGCCTTAACCCTCTTGGGCTTAGAGTTCACCAGAGATTTACAGGTTGCCACTGGAGTCCTCTTCCACTCCTCCATGACAACATCACGGAGCTAGTGTATGTTAGAGACCTTACGCTCCTCCACCTTCTGTTTGAGGATGCCCCACAGATGCTCAATAGGGTTTAGGTCTGGAGACATGCTTGGTCAGTCCATCACCTTTACCCTCAGCTTCTTTAGCAAGGCAGTGGTCGTCTTGGAGGTGTGTTTGGGGTCGTTATGTTGGAATACAGCCCTGCGGCCCAGTCTCCGAAGGAAGGGGATCATGCTCTGCTTCAGTATGTCACAGTACATGTTGGCATTCATGGTTCCCTCAATGAACTGTAGCTCCCCAGTGCCGGCAGCACTCATGCAGCCCCAGACCATGACACTCCCACCACCATGCCTGACTGTAGGCAAGACACACTTGTCTTTGTACTCCTCACCTGGTTGCCACCACACACGCTTGGCACCACCTGAGACCTTGTAACACTAACGAGTCACACGACACGGGAGGGAAAATGGCTAATTGGGCCCAATTTGGACATTTTCACTTAGAGATGTACTTACTTTGTTGGCAGCAGTTTAGACATTAATGGCTGTGTGTTGAGTTATTTTGAGGGGACAGCAAATTTACACTGTTATACAAGCTGTATACTCACTACTTTACATTGTAACAAAGTTTCATTTCTTCAGTTTTGTCACATGAAAAGATATAATAAAATATTTACAACAATGTGAGGGGTGTACTCACTTCTGTGAGATACTGTATATATAGAAAAAAAGTCTATGAATTGACACTTCCTGTGAAGAAAACTACATGTCGTACCATCCCTGGAAGTCGAACGCTGGTGCAGGGAAGAGCTACACAGTAATTAGATTTGATACAGACGCATGCAGGAGCTCTGAGCATTCTCAAAGTAGGCTGAATCATGCTGCTGTAGATATTTTACCTCAAATTATCATCAATAGAAGGTAGAGCAAAAAACACAGAGAATATAACTACACTAATACCTAGTTAAAGGAATGAAAACCTTTGTAAGTGTACAATACCTTTAAACATTCTCTTAGTCCAGTAAGGCAAACAATTCCTTACTACTCAATTTAAAAGGACTTACATTTTCATAATCATACCACCACAACTATCAGCTTTCCGTGTGCCGCTTCCCTGAACATCCTTTCATGGAGCTCCCACACTTTACATCAATGCTATTCACCATTTTAGATTCTTCGGTACTACAAGTCCTATCATACCTAGCACAAGTTTGCACGCACTCCCCATTCATTGATAAAATTTTGTAAGGATACTGTCTATGGTGACCAGAAATGGCAGTCCAGAGGACAACACAGGGAAGACACACCTCTGCTCCTCCTTGTTGAATTGACAGTGCTGGCTTGGGAGCCTCTGTTAATCATTTTTCTTTGAAGAAGGAGGAGCAGAAGTGTGTATTTAGGGTTTCTTGTCCTCTCGAGCTGCCTGCGTGCATCAGGGTAGGCAGCATACCAACATCACCCTGTACTGCTGGGAGCGCGCATGCAAAGGTAGCTCCATAGGAGCCTACAAGGGAATGGAGCCACCCTAACCCCAGAAAGTGGGGAAGAGCTGGAGGGATCATTTGGAACTAAAATAAAGCTAAACTTTAAATCTTTAAAAAGCAGCATATACCATGTTTAAGCCAACTGTAAAACTCTCAATAAAAGTTTGAATAACTAAAGGTCTGCAATGTAAGTACTCTTATCAGCAGTCGAAACAACAAAGAAAAATGTAGGCTTTCTTATCAAGTAATAAGTCTACCTTTACAGGCTTTTTAACGGTTACAAAAATAATTGTAACGTGTAATTTGCTGCATACTCCCAGCTGTAAAACTACTGCAAGCTCATAAACTCAGCCTCTGTGTGTTTGAGACTTTCCAATACGTACAGCAAACAAAAGTGTGTAAGCAGCTGAGCACCTGGGAGAGCTGAAATTTTGCAGCATATAGGGCCGGTTCACACCATAGAAATGCAGTCCGCATGCGTTTCTGTATGCGTGTTTTTGCTGCATTCTGATGCATTTTTTATGCGTTTCGGTTAATTTTTTCCCCTCTTTTCTTCAACTTAAATAAGGACATGTGTTCCGGTGTATTTACTGCGTTCCACTACAGTTCAGTCCAGAAAAAAATGCAGCATGTTCTACTTTTTTTTCCTGAAACTGGAATGCACTGGAACTGACCGCACTGGTATGAACTATGCCATTGGAAACCATGTAACCTACTATCAATGTGTTTTTGATGCAGAGAAAAAAATAAAAATGGACTGCATGTAGTGTGAAGTGGCCCATATACCTGAATGACACCACAGAGGTAAATGCAACCTACACATTTTACTTATGTCCCCAATCTGCTCTCCCTGGGATTTCTCTTTAAGGCTAGAGCTAAATGGAGGATTAAAAAATAGCTTGCAACTGAGTCTTCAGAGGGATGTTAGATGCTGGTAAGATGGTAGAGGATTGTGGGCAGTACTAGTCTGAAGTAAACAAAAAAAAGAATGAATGTGCAGTTGAATCAGCAAGCACAAGGACCTCCTGGATTTGTAGCACCAGGAGAGTGGTGCATGTGACCGCAGCACGTGTGCACTCCTCGTACAAATATTGAAGTCACGGAAACAACTTATTACTACAAAAAGCAGAGAATGTGAAAGATTTTAACAAATGGTAAGCACTGGCAGCAGTGTAATTTTCCGGTGGTTTGAGACTATGATTAACATCAAACGTTCAGTAACACTTTAATCATTTGCAATGATCTCATTAGGCTAGAAATACATAGGAGAGTCTCAGTAGCTCTATTGTGCTACTAAAATCGCTAGTGATTGCTACCAGTAGCAATTGATCACTAAACAAATACAGCAATTTGTTCCCTACGGAATACTCCATAGGGAGTAATTTGTTTCACTCACTAAGCAATCAACTGATTGCTTGCGACTGAGCGAATTGAAATTTCCCGCGTAGCTCCAGCATCAGCAGGTGACTGCAAGTAAGTGGTTTAGACTCTTAAGGCCCATACACGTGATAAGAAAATTGTCTAAAAATTGCTGCATAAGGAACGATCAGCCGATTGTCTGATCGTCAGTATCGTGTTCGCAACAGCCGATTCCAGGTTTAGGATGACAAAAACCGAGGGCGAAAGCTAGAAAATTTTTATTGTACATGAACACAACATCCAAATTTTGTTGAATGTGTACAGTAATGGTATGGAAGTTACTGAATAGAAAAAATGGCTCATGATCAGAAGCAAAGGACGACCTTACACTTCCTCTGCTGCTATGTAGCTACATTTGCTTTTGTCGTTCGAGAATTTTTGTACAAGTTAATACTATTCTTGGTTACATCATGATATGTACCTTGATGGAAAATCAGACAATCATTCATCCGATTTTCTCATAGTGTGTACTAGGCTTTAAGCTGTGCATACACTGAAATTTGGGCAGTTCAGCAGGGATCATTGTGTAGTCACCCTTGCCTGAATTAATTTGTTTTGACTTCTGTCAAAAGGATATGATGGAAAACGTTTCTTGACCAGCAACTGCTGATCAGTGTTGTCCGACAGCTGCATGTGCCACTGTCAGAATAAAAATGTCCCAGCAGAGAAGACTCCACCATCCACCTTGTTTCTGTGGATGGAGGATTCGTTTTTTGTCAACTTTAGCAGCAACAAGTTAAAGTGATTCTAAAGGTTAATTTTTTTTTCTTTGGAAAATAAGAAAACATGTCTATGCTTACATGTTGTGTGCAGTGATTTAGCAGCCTGGATCCTCCTCTTCTCGGGTCCCCTGGCCCCTCCCTTCTGTCATGTGCTCCCACAGCAAGCAGCTTGCTATGGAGGCATTCGCTGCTCTGAGTGGCTCCCATTTGCTGTCTCAGCCAATGAGGAGGCAGAGACCCGGGACAGCCAAGGCTGTCATTCACATGCTAGATCGCGATGAGGCTCAGGTAAGTATTGAGGGGGCTGAGGGCACTGCTGCACTCAGGTTTTTTTACCTTCAAAACCTTTACAACCACTTTAAAATCACCAGTGTAGCTGAGCACTAACACCTTTCCAGAACTAAAATGTATTATGTGGGCCTTCTGAGGAGCCGGGGAAATAAACAAGCAAGATATTCACATCACTCCACTATCCCAATACATTTTGTAATTAAAAAAAAAAAAAAACAATGTTTTTGTAGCTTTCATACTCCGGACGTTTACATCTGACTGCAGATTTTAAGTTAATCTTCAAACAGAATTTCCTAAAATAAGAAAAAATAGAATCTCTATTACTTCTAGAGCAAGATCACTACCGCTGTACAACCAGCATGACTTGGTAGTACTTCCAACACCATGTTTGATCAGCTAGAAAAACTTGAGAAGACATCTCACGCTGCAGCTACCAATCCAGATAAAACACAGGTGTTGTGGAAAGGCCAAGTACCATAGAGAATGGTTTGAACTAGTTGGAAATTTCACTTAAAGGGATATACAATCAGGTCCATAAATATTGGGACAGTGACACAATTCTAACATTTTTGGCTCTATACACCACCACAATGAATATGAAATTAAACAAACAAGATGTGCTTTAACTGCAGACCGTCAGCTTTAATTTGAGGGTATTTACATCCAAATCAGGTGAACGGTGTAGGAATTACAACAGTTTTCATATGTGCCCTCCACTTGTTAAGGGACCAAAAGTAATGGGACAATTGGCTTCTCAGCTGTTCCATGGCCAGGTGTGTGTTATTCCCTCATTATCCAAATTACAATGAGCAGATAAAAGGTCCAGAGTTCATTTCAAGTGTGCTATTTGCATTTGGAATCTGTTGCTGTCAACTCTCAAGATGAGATCCAAAGAGCTGTCACTATCAGTGAAGCAAGCCATCATTAGGCTGAAAAAACAAAACAACCCCATCAGAGAGATAGCAAAAACATTAGGCGTGACCAAAACAACTGTTTGGAACATTCTTAAAAAGAAGGAACGCACCGGTGAGCTCAGCAACACCAAAAAACCCAGAAGACCACGGAAACCAACTGTGGTGGATGACCGAAGGATTCTTTCCCTGGTGAAGAAAACACCCTTCACAACAGTTGGCCAGATCAAGAACATTCTCCAGGAATTAGGCGTATGTGTGTCAAAGTCAACAATAAAGAGAAGACTTCACCAGAGTGAATACAGAGGGTTCACCACAAGATGTAAACCATTGGTGAGCCTCAAAAACAGGAAGGCCAGATTAGAGTTTGCCAAACGACATCTAAAAAAGCCTTCACAGTTCTGGAACAACATCCTATGGACAGATGAGACCGAGATCAACTTGTACCAGAGTGATGGGAAGAGAAGAGTATGGAGAAGGAAAGGAACTGCTCATGATCCTAAGCATACCACCTCATCAGTGAAGCATGGTGGTGGTAGTGTCATGGCGTGGGCATGTATGGCTGCCAATGGAACTGGTTCTCTTGTATTTATTGATGATGTGACTGCTGACAGAAGCAGGATGAGTTCTGAAGTGTTTCGGGCAATATTATCTGCTCATATTCAGCCAAATGCTTCAGAACTCATTGGACGCCGCTTCACAGTGCAGATGGACAATGACCCAAAGCATACTGCAAAAGCAACCAAAGAGTTTTTTAGGGGAAAGAAGTGGAATGTTATGCAATGGCCAAGCCAGTCACCTGACCTGAATCCGATTGAGCATGCATTTCACTTGCTGAAGACAAAACTGAAGGGAAAATGCCCCAAGAACAAGCAGGAACTGAAGACAGTTGCAGTAGAGGCCTGGCAGAGCATCACCAGGGATGAAACCCAGCGTCTGGTGATGTCTATGCGTTCCAGACTTCAGGCTGTAATTGACTGCAAAGGATTTGCAACCACGTATTAAAAGTTGAAACTTTGATTTATGATTATTATTCTGTCCCATTACTTTTGGTCCCTTAACAAGTGGGAGGCACATATGCAAACTGTTGTAATTCCTACACCGTTCACCTGATTTGGCTGTAAATACCCTCAAATTAAAGCTGACAGTCTGCAGTTAAAGCACATCTTGTTTGTTTCATTTCAGATCCATTGTGGTGGTGTATAGAGCCAAAAATGTTAGAATTGTGCCGATGTCCCAATATTTATGGACCTGACTGTATGTCTTTTATCAGGGCCAGGGCTAAGTATTAAAAAAAAATATTAGTAATATGTAATTTGCTACATGTTCCCAGGTGTAAAACTACTGCAAGTTCATGAGCTATGCTGCTGTGTGAGATGAAAAATGAAGTGTGTGCATGTGACCGTACTGTGTAGAGAGACCGCTCTCATTCTGTTTCTAGGGAGCTTTGGACTGGGCTATTTTCAAATGCTAAATTAGTCTTATCTGCTTTGCTTTTTTTATCTGCATTTTTTTTTCATTTGTGGCCACCATCTTCCTCCCCTTCCCCTGTATTCCTCCTGCCAGTGTTTGCCTCTGGCAAATGCTAAGATCTGGAGACAGTCACTCGCTAACAAAACAGCCATCTCCTTGCTAGCTGCGGTGTTGGGTGGCTGTAGATCCAGGGGGTTTGCCTTGTATGACATTACAGCTAGCATTACAGGGTACCTAGAAGGTGGGACAAAGTACTATTGTGTGTCCCATTCGGCAACAGATTACTGTATAAAAAAAAAAGAAAAAAAGATACTTCTTTAATACCCCGTGCACCAATTTACACACAACTGAGTAAAATAAGCAAGGACTCACCCAGCCCCCATGATGGAGCGCCAGATGAATGAAGACTACAATGAATGGGGAAGCCAATACTTCCTGGGATATGTGTTGTAATGCAAGAAGATACCACATCCAAACACAACTGCATCGTTATATCATCAAAAAGAGAGGAAAAAAAAAAAGCAGACTTTTAAAAAGGTACCCAGACATTACACAATTCTATTAATATCATTATTAAAGGGATGACAAAAGATAAATGTTGTTTGTATGTGCACTGTATATATACACACACATACATAAACACACATCGATACACACTTTTGCATTCATCCATTTTAAATTATATTATTATTATAATTAAGTTTGTGTAATTTCTGGGTACCTCAAGTCTGCTATCCTTCTCTCTTTTTGGCGATATAAAAGTGCTGCAAATACTGACATGAAGAGCTGAATCTCAAGTTACACGCACACTGCTAAATGAGTCAGCTAAGTGTCTCAAAGAAGGGACACCCCCTCCTCCTGTGCTAGTAAAGACAGTCGTTGTCTACATTTGTAGTCTACAGGAGCAGACAAGTTCAAGGGCCCACATGCATTTCACACATTGTAACTTGTAATATGTTTATTGCAACAATACCAATATAAAATATCTGCTTCTCAACTTCTCAAAAATCCATTACAGTTTCCCTTTAGGGAGATATCAATGACAAGCAAAGGAATACATGTCATTAATGTGACAAGAAATACAATCTAAGCTTCTGTTCTATAATTATAACTTTCAACTAAAACAGCTTTGAATTCTTCATGGAATCCCAGTCTCCAATTTAATGTCTCTTCTCAGACTAATTAGGTCTTCTAAGCTCTTCGGTGTAGTGATAAAAAAGCTCACAAGTGCATATAGACTAACAATATAGTGAATGTGTTTATTTTGAAAATTGTTTACATTTATTTTTTCTTGGTAAGTAAAATTTAAAAAGCATATTTCTCAAGGGAGAAGCATTGCTCTAAATATACATGTAATTTTTTTTTTTTTTTAGTTGTGAGCTATATAAACATTTAGATTGAAGGTTAGCAATAGTTCCTTGTAGACAAGTGCTAATTCACAAAATGTAAATGGAGGAGGTGTCACTGCTGGATGAAATAAGTGTGTGTAGAGGCTAGCCTGAGCCTGCAACACAAAGAAGCTTCTACTAGATCATCAGACCTGCTTTCAGGACAAGAAACAGCAGCTGATAGGAAATGGACCCCTTTGTTTCTTTTTATTTCACCTGAATAATCTGAATACCAACTCATACACTCTCAGGGCTTCAACTACCACCTCTATGCCGACGACACACAAATCTATCTCTCAACCCCCCACCTCACCCCCACGGTCTCCGCCCGAATCACACACCTACTGAGCGACATATCAGACTGGATGTCGCTCCACTGAACCTCTCCAAAACAGAGTTTCTTGTCTTCCCCCCAGCCCGGACACCACCACCCCCCATTGGCTTCTCCATCACATCCAACAATGCCACCATCAAACCCGCCCCACAGGCCAGAGTACTTGGTGTCATTCTGGACTCCAACCTATCCTTCCAGCCCCAAGTCCAATCTTTAACAAACTCATGCAGACTCCACCTCCGCAACATCGCCAAAATACGCGCGTTCCTAACTCCAGAAACCACTGAACAGCTCATCCACTCCCTCATCATATCACGACTCGATTACTGCAACTCCCTCCTCACTGGCCTGCCTCTCCGCTGGCTATCCCCGCTTCAGTCCATCCTGAATACGGCTGCCAGACTCATTCACCTTTCCAACCGCTCCATCTCCGCCACCCCCCTCTGCCAATCCCTCCACTGGCTTCCGATTGCGCAACGGATCAAATTCAAAATCCTAACACTGACGTACAAAGCCGTCCACCATACTGCCCCGTACTACATCACTGACCTAATATCCAAGTACCGCCCAGCACGCACACTCCGCTCCTCACAAGACCTCCTTCTCTCTAGTTCCCTGGTCTCCTCCTCCCATGCCTGCCTCCAGGACTTCTCCAGGGTGTCACCCATCCTCTGGAACTCCCTGCCCCAACCCATCAGATTGTCACCTACTCTCCTCTCCTTTAGGAGCACCCTGAAAACCCATCTCTTCAGGGAAGCCTACCCCACCCCCTGTTAACTTGCCGACCTCCTCCACTCTTCCTACCACTCCATCCCCCACAGCTATCTCCTCCTGTGCCGCCATCCCCTCCCTCCTAAATTGTAAGCTCGAAAGAGCAGGGCCCTCAATCCCCTCATGTTTTGCATTGTATTGGTATTGTTCTGTCACATGTTCTGTCCCCCTTTGTAATGTACAGCACTGAGCGAACTATTGGCGCTTTATAAAGACTGTAATAATAATAATAATAATAATACCATTTTTGCTGTACAAAGGATTTTCTTAGGTCTCACCTACTGGCAGACATTCAACCAGACCAAACACAGAAAAGGCATTTACTGGCTTACCTTTATCACTAGGACCTAAAGAAAGTCACTGCAGATGAAAAAAATCAAGCGTCTAATGCAGGGTTTCTCAACCAGGGTTCCTCCACAGTTTGCTTGAGGTTCCTTTAGCAATGAGCATGTTCTGCCTCTCAGATAAGTTTCCACTGACACCATTGATCAATCTTTTTAGCCATCTTTATGCGGGTAAATCTTCCTAATGACCACAAGTGTAAGGAGCATTCTTTCCACTCACCATCACACTAATGCATTATGAGTGGTAGATAGAGTATTTTTTATCAGGGGTTCCTTGAGAACGGACAGTTATTTCAAGGGTTCCCCTGTTTTGAAAAGGTTGAAAAAGGCTGGTCCAATGTTTCCACATACTCACTGGACATGGATGCTTGCCAGACTTTATTTCAAAAACCAACCAAGGACTACCTATAGGAGAAGTATGCTGAATTTTTTGTAGTAACATATTTGGAGTTATTATTTCAGTGTTCACATACTTGCTCTTTCATATTATTCATAATAAAAGTGGAGATGTGTGGATATAGTCACTAGAGACAACGTAGATTAAACACTACAAAGAATATAGGGATAACAGACATGTGGAGTGCACGGTTGTCAGTGTCCTTGTGCATCCTAAATGGAAGTACCACTCAGTACAGTGTCCGGTCATCACATATTTCATAGATTTTGTTAGGCTGTTGGCAGTGGGACTGGATGCTGCACCTGTGCCACCAGCAAATGCCGGGATTTGGCGCACACAGGCCAAAACCCTAGTGTACATGGGGCCTTACAGAGAATACACAGCCATTCTACCCATATATAAAACTGGAGATGATGGCTCAAAACCGAATCAGCAACAAGATTTTATGCTTCATATTTCCATGTCTGAAAATATATCGGATTTGGATTAAAAAAAAACTGCCTATGCGTGCGTTCACATTCCTCCCTTCTCATGCATATTATCTTTCTATCATGGCACAGGCTGGCATTTAAAAGACTGGTTTCTGCCGCCAAGAACCCCTACCCACGATCCTCCTAACACATTGGGGGGAGATTTACTAAAACTGGTGCACCTGTCCATAGTAACCAATCAGCATCCAGGTTTTATTGTAAAAGCTTACAGTGAAGGAAATAAGTATTTGATCCCCTGCTGCTTTTGAATGTTTGCCCACTCACAAAGAAATGATCAGTCTAAAAATCAAATGGTAGGTGTATTGTAACACAGAGACAGAATAGCAACAAAAAAATGCATGTCTAACAAATTATGCTCTGATTTGCATGTTCATGAGCGAAATAAGTATTTGATCCCCTATCATTCAGCAGGATTTCTGGCTACCAGGTGTCCTTCACACAGGTAACAAGCTGAGATTAGAAGCAGTCTCTTAAAGGGAGTGCTGCTAATCTAATTTTGTTACCTGTATAAAAGACACTTGTCCACAGGAGCAATCAAACAACCAGATTCCAAACTCTCCACTATGGCAAAGACCAAAGAGCTGTCCAAGGATGTCAGGGAAAAATTGTAGACCTACACAAGGCTGGACTGGGCTACTAAACTAACATCAAGCAGCTTGGTGAGAAGGTGACAACAGTTGGTGCAATCATTCGCAAATGGAAGAAATACAAAACAACTGTCAGTCTCCCTAGGTCTGGTGCACCATGCAAAATCTCACCTTGTGGAGTGTCAATGATCATGAGAACAGTGAGGAATCATCCCAGAACTACACGTGAGGATCTTGTCAATGATCTCCAGGCAGCTGGGATGACAGTCACCAAGAAAACAATTGGTAACACACTACGCCGACAAGGATTGAAATCCTGCAGTGCCCGCAAGGTCCCTCTGCTCAAGAAAGCACATGTCCAGGCCCGTCTGAAGTTTGCCACTAAACATTTGAATGATGCAGAGGAGGACTGGTTGAAAGTGTTGTAGTCAGATGAGACCAAAATCGAACTCTTTGGCATCAACTCAACTCACCGTGTTCAGAGGAGGAGGAATGCTGCCTATGACCCCAAGAACACCATCCCAACTGTCAAACATGGCGGTGGAAACATTCTGCTTTCGGGGTGTTTTTCTGCTAAGGGGACAGGACAACTGCACCGCATCAAAGGGACGATGGATGAGGCAATGTACCGTCAAATCTTGGGTGAGAACCTTCTTCCTTTAGCCAGGGTATTGAAAATGGGTCGTGGATGGGTGTTCCAGCATGACAATGACCCAAAACACACTGACAAGGCAACAAAGGAGTGGCTCAAGAAGAAGCACATTAATGTCCTGGAGTGGCCTAGCCAGTCTCCAGACCTTAATATGATTAAAAATATGTGGAGGGAGCTGAAAGTTTGAGTTGCCAAACGTCAGCCACCAAACCTTAATGACTTGAAGAGGATCTGCCAAGAGGAGTGGGCCAAAATCCCTCCTGAGATGTGTGCAAACCTGGTGGCCAACTACAGGAAACGTCTGACCTCTATGATTGCCAACAAGGGATTTGCCACCAAGTACTAAGTCATGTTTTGTGAAGGGGATCAAATACTTATTTTCCTCATATATAAACAAAAGGGACTCAGCGAGTGCTTAATGATGGAAGCAGCTAATGCACTAAAAAGGAAACCATATACCTTCTGAAATAACTTGTAAAATTGTAAAAGTGCAGCACTTGTAATATAAATAGATAAATAAATGAATAATTACTGGATGATATCTAAAGTGCTTAGTATGCCAATTTTATAGAAAATAAGGCAAGATAAATGACATAAATAAGTGATAGTCCCAATAATTAATGTAGGTAATCCAGATGTGGAATAATATATCCTGATACCTCAATGGTGAATAAACAAATATTCCAGTGATATGTGGGGTATGGTAAAAATGCACACTCACCAGATGTGCATTTTAAATGCGCATTGTATTAATGTGTTAAAGTCAGCCAGAGGTCCCCTTTAAGGTGGGATAAAATACAGCCTGGTGTGGATATCCCTCCTCTGGATTCTGGGATGGTTAGATGTCACCTGGGTTCCTGGAATGTTAAATGCTCGGTGCAGATCCAGAAAAAAGGGTGCCCATAGTGTAGTAATTGGTAATGGATAGGTTTATTGTGCAAGAAATAGAATAAAAGCATCCATGGGATTTAAGCAATGCAGCACATAGCTGCCAAATACACTGACAAGCTGGAAAGTCAAGATGGCCGCCGGACCACTGTGATCCGGCGGTGTGACATCACGGTGTGCGGCTCCTCCTTAAATATTGGCATACTAAGCACTTTATTTAGATATCATCCAGTAATTATTTATTCATTTATCTATTTATATTACAAGCACTGCAATTTCACAAATTATTTCCTTCATGAACATGCAAATCAGTGCATCATTTGTTAGACATGCATTTCTTTTGAATTTTTTGTTGCTATTCTGTCTCTCAGTGTTACAATACACCTACCATTCGATTTTTAGACTGATCATTTCTTTGTGAGTGGGCAAACATTCAAAATCAGCAGGGGATCAAATACTTGATCCTTCTCTGTAACTGAAGAAGCTGAAGTAAGCTCTGGTTCACACTGATGCAACTTATCATGCAATTTGACAGTGACAAATCGCACCCTGTGAGCGGCAATGGAACCGTTCTAAAGGGTGTGACTGACTTTGCAGGAGTTGCACTGCTTTGAAAATTAATTCGTGCACTACTTTGCCAACTTCTGATGCAACACTTGCTTATAAATCTGTGCATGAAATCGAATTTGTTTTGTAATTGTACTGTCTGACTTGCGTTGTAAAGCGCTGCGTAAACTGCTGATGCTATATAAATCCTGTATAGTAATAATAATCTCACTGTGCACATGAATGCATAAACATTTGCCTATATTAGACTGCTTTCATACTGATCCGTGTTTGCTCCCTGTGATCATGTATTCCTATGGAACTCCTCACACTGGTCAGTTGCAGGACAGGTGAGTTTTTCAAAGTCCTGCTTGCTGCATTTTTGGTGGCGGTAAAGAAAAAAAAAAAATCGCACCTCCCCAATGAAATTAAAAAAAAGTGGTTCTGTCTACAAAGCAGCTGCTGAATGTGACAAAACTTAAAGATAGAGAACGCCCAAGCCCAAAAAAAAAAGAGGGCCATTCATATCAGCATATAAAAAATTGCAAATAGTCATTGAAGTAATTCTAATACCAAACCATTTTTTAACTTAATGCATTCCCTGCAAGGTAAAAATACACCTACCCCCCTTCTCCTCCCCCCTCCAGCGCACATGTATTTCATATTCCACTACTACCATTTAAAAATTGCCAACTTTTGACACAAAAAAATAAAAAAAGTAAAAACCCTCTCAAACACACAAACACATTCCAATTAGCAGAAGCATTTGACCCAGCTGCTAAGTTGCGTCACAATACACTAAAAGTGACATTAAAGGATTTTTATTTTATTTTAATTACAAACATGTCTACTTACCTGCCCTGTGCAGTGGTTTTGTACAGAGCAGCCCTCCCTGATGCCTCTGGTGCTCCTCTACCCCCTTCTGCTTAGTGCTCCCAGAGCAAGCAGCTTGCTAAGGGGGCATCCGAACAGGCTCGATCCCCAGCCGCAGTTCTGTCTGTACATTCAGACACAGAGCGCAACTCGGCCTCACTCCCGCTGGCTCACTGGCTAGGATTGACCACTCACATTAAAGCATGGGGAAACTAGAAATATTCTCATGGCGTACCATCTTTATTAAAACATTGCAAAACCACTCAACAGAAAATCTCTATGCAAGATCACTCACATTTTAATGGTGCCTAGGGACCGGCACTCAATATATCCAGCAGTGTGATTGAAAGGAGTGCCGCTGTTCCAATATATGGAACCAGCGTGTGCTGGAAAACCTGGAAATTATGTCAGCGTCCACCGTACCTGCTGAACGCACTTTACCCGACAGGGCATCCTCAAGAAGCTTCTTGCTGAGAAGCTGTTTCTCTAAAATTAATAGTAGAGTTAGGTTACACTGACATGTTTGCTGTCAAGAAGAATTTCATACAGTGTTTTCAGCAACAATGTATTATGTAGTTATTACAAAGTAATTTTCTTCTCCACCATAAGATTGGAGTTTTCAGCAGAGCTTCCATTGTATGATTTCTTGGTAATATATGCACGGCAGAAACAACATGAAGCTCAAACATGTCACTGCAAGTCTCCAACATAACTCACTGGATGTGAATGTTCATCTATCAGTAGTTATGTGAAAGCGTTGTAGAGAAAACTGTGTGCTCTAGTATTCAGAATATACACAAATCTTACACTAGTGATACGAGACACTTCATGCATCTAAAAATAAAGGAACATGCTGTCCCGACAAAAATGATTTCCTTCCTAAAATTTAGATTTTACAAACCAATCTTGCAACCCTAAAGTGTATTTCCACTTTTTTAGTGTCATTTGAGAAACTCCCATTAGGTTTGTTATCTGTTTCCATTCACAAAGTATACCTAAAAATAAGAAAAAAACATATCTCACTTTGTAGAGGTCTACTTGGAACAGGACTCTGCGAAAACTGCAAACAATTTTACAGCAACATCTATACCATTTTTTGGAACAGGCAGTGTGTACATATAAGGCGTTGTGGGAACACATGCAAAATTGTGTGCTTTCCCACAACCCACAGAAACGCTGCAAAACACGGTCTTTTTACAGACACACGGTTCTGCCATTCTTAAAGCCGTAGTAAACCTGATAAAAAAAAAAAAAACTTTTCCCCTGCAAGGCAAACATCATAATGTGCTAGTATGCATCACATACTAGTATATTATGTGAAACAAAGCCCTCCAGCGGTGCGTTGTCACTGCTGACAGGGCTTCCATCTTCTCATGATCCCTCTTTCGGGTTTGCAGGCTCCAGCAGCTTGAAGGGCCAAGCCATGATGACGTCACTCCCCGTGGGAGTCACCATTTACGGCACATAGCATGGGTATGCCGTTTCTTCAGTGCACATGAACAAGTAAATACCCCTAAATATCTATCTTACCTAAAATGTTTGGCTTCAGATAATTTTTATTTTCTAGAAACGCTTCAACTTTTATTGTTAAATAAAGCCATCCTTGAGCTACAATCAATGACTCTGCGTAGGCTGAGAGATCATACTAGTGCTGCAAGGCAGGAGAAAGCTTCATCTCATTCTCCACTCCCCACATGATTAAACTGCACCATTATAGCTTTGTAACAATCAATAGGTGAGATAGTGCAGAAGGGGCTGATCTTTGTTAGACATTTTTTTAAAACACCCAAAAACTGTACAATGCCCTTTATACCTAAACCACAACCATGTGATGCTCAAGCCCCGAGTCTTCTTCTGTTTATATCAGGTGGGGTCCTTCTTTGGGTGTCCAGGTCACTGCCTACAAAGCGTGGACACTTAATATTGGCTGTCCAGTGACAGGATTCCCTCAGGATTCTGAAAAGGAGTGACATCTGACTGGAACTGACAGGGAGCAAGAAGGAGGTAGATCACTGGATTAGGAGGTCCCTATATCCTGAAATAGCCCCAATGAGGGGCCCAGACAGTGGGTTTAGACGAGTATGCATTGCTTCACTAGGTCAAAAATAAAAATTGCCGTCCATATTAAATGCAGAAAGACGTTTCCCATCTACATTTGACCAAGAACAGGTTTGATAGTTCCATTTCCCATTTCAATCATTGTTTGTGATTAACATGCCTTTTCTGTTCATTTAGGTGATGACAATTGCTTCAGCCAGTCATAGGCATTTGCAATCACATTATAATACAATATGACAATCACATTGTGCCATACCCTCCAACTTTGAGTTATAATGTGTCCCTCTTTCCCATCTCACAAAGTATTTAGGCAAAGGACAAACCCCTGACACACCGCCAGTAATGCAGACCATGTAGATTAATGCTCAAAAAAATTTCAAATTATTTTTTCTTCTTTACTTTACCATTATTAAAATAAAAATGGAACGATTTAACAATATAGATGACTGTACATCAGGCCAAAATGGGGGGACAACTGAGGAGGAAAGAGCAACTGGGAGATTTGATTCCAAAAGAGGGAAAACCAGGAGCTATTATGAGCTCAAAAGTTTAATTTCAATTCTGTCCAGTGTTACCATTACAGCTTTATAATCCTTACATATCACTCACAACCAAATCAAATTATTGCACGACTTTGATCTCCATGACTCCATTTAGATCAAGAGAGGCTGTCTGTGAAATATTTCTCTTCTAACAGACAGTAGGGGCAAACACTACTTTTCAATACTTCTTAGATAAAAATAATAATAAAGATTAATTTTTCAGGCATACCAGATTCCTCAGTGCAACTGACATATTTTAAGAACAAAAATGAAGCAAAGGATATGATGTATGAAACATTCAAGGCATGTGCAGTAATTAGCACATGTTCCAGCATGCAGAACAGTCAATCTAATGAGAGTACTTTATACACCAGTCTGCCTGTGCTGGCCTGGCAAACAGCAGACTAATGAATGAAGGAAGACTGCTGCCTGGCTGCATATGAATGATCAGGACTAATAGGAAAGCAGGGACATTATTAATCAGGGTGCAGGGACACCTACAATACAACAATGATTTAGCTCCACATACAGGGAGATCAGAAAAACTTTCCAGTTGCTTCAACTGAAAGAAACTGACATCATTTAGACAGCACACAGCCGTTAGAACATCTCACCACTCCAAATAATCTCCCCCACCCCAAACATACATACTGTACATTCTACAGACTGACACAGGAAGAGACATCCAACACTCTATAAAGAAAAAAAAACCTAAAAGAAAAATCGGCCATTTAGACATGAAAGTCACCAAATCTAGTCAAATAAATTCCTGAGTCTGAGTTTCATGTACAAACCTTGGCCAGCCATTCTTTTCTGTGAGGTGCAATCAATTGGACTGGTAAGAAATCCTGTAGTTTTCCAACAGCAATGTCTGTCAGTGCTGCTCTCTTCAACTCTTTCCAATGATTAAACATGAATGCTTGGCAAAGCCAAATTCTCTTGTTGCAGAAGAGCACTGAGGATGGTCGGATCGTGCAAGCACAAACCTGTGGGCATTGGCACCCTCAAAGCTGTTCCCAATACAAAAAAATGTCTTTTTTTTTTTTTTCATTTATTTCAGGTTTTGTCCTCTGCAGTCAGCAAAAGAACTCATCTAATCTTAACTGCATCCACATATGTACTTCCAATACTAGCAAAGCTGACCAAGACTGTAAACACTGGAGCTTAGTGTCAGGGCAAGGGCTTATCACAGGGGTCTAAGACACAAATGCAGTAAGCAAAAGCTCAGAGTCCCAGGTAGCAGGCCAAGTCTAATAAATCAGCCTTCATATTAGTACAAAATACTACAAAGCTGTGTGCCCTACTATTGACATTCTAAAGTCGCTTAAAGCTAAATTCATATTTTAAATGAACTGGCCGATGCAAGTAAGGGGATCATATACAATGTGGTATGGTAATAAAGTGAGCGCTCTAAGGTAAGCAGCTGGAACACTCAAGGAAACCAAGTAAAACCCTTGTCACAAACATATAATAGGAAAGTGCAGCGCTATATAATGAATATTGATATAATGTCCCCAATAACATAAGCATGTATCAGTGACAGTCTATATGGTGAAGATAGTATGGTATAATAATCCAATCCAGTGGCGGTGCTCCCAGTGATAAGGTAAGAATTACGCACTCACCAGATGCGTAATTCAAGTACGCAATGTGTAAATCAACACGGATCTCCTTCACAGATATAGGACCGGTCTGGAACACAGGATAATTCTCCCTCAGGGTGGTATGGTTATGAGCCCTCAGAGATGTAGGATGATCCAGCTGGCCAGAGGTCCCTTTAAGGGATAGATGGGTACAGGTGCCTGCTTACAGGAGCTTCACCGCAGTCCCATTATAAGTCACTGATCGCCGCTATTACTATTAAAAAATAAAAAAAATTCCAGTATCTATACCACCATTTGTAAACGCTAAAACTTTCACGCAAACCATTTCATTTACACGTATTGGGATTTTGGCCTACATTTATGACAAAATTTGATTTATTAATTTTTTACACTGGACACGTTTTAATAACAAAAAGTTAAATATATTGTTTGTTTAGTTTTTCAAAATTGTCACTTTTTTTTTTTTTTTAATAGCACAAAAAATAAAAAACGCAGAGGCGAGCAAATACCACTGAAAAAAAAGCTCAATTTGTGGGAAAAAAGGACATAAGTCTCAATTGGGTGCAGTGCTGCATGACCGCGCAATTGTCAGTTAAAGTAACGCAGCGCCGTAACTCAAAATATGGCCTGGTCAGGAAAGGGGGTAGTAAATCCTCAGCAGGGCAAGTGGTTAAACTGGGCCTGTGTACTACAGTCTGTACTTCTACTGAGATAAATTAAAGTTTTCAAATTTGTAACTAAACGCAAAATAATGTATATATAATGTATCTTTTGCGCACCTGTCCCACCCTGTAGCAGTATTTCTGCTATAGGAAAGTCAGGAAGCGGTTAATGTCCTAATGTCTGCATTTTTTAATTTATTCTTGGGTTACTATTTTATTTTATTTGTCCGCTTCTTCCAGAAAGCACTCTGCTCTATTCCCTCTGTGATATCCAAACTGCAAGTACAAAATGACAGGAATCTAAGCGTTGCTTTACAGCTAATCCATCTTCTGTAACACAAGATCAGAGGGGGTATTCACTTTCACTTGTCACAATCAGAGGTGGAAAAAGGTCTTGTCGGTGAGCATGACTCAGTGGGAAAAGGGGTGCAGACATAAAGTTGCCCAAGGTGCCAAGCAATGTACAACTCCTCCCACTGTAAAGAAATAGCTGAAACTGTATTACTAGACCACAGCTCCCTAAAGTGGATGAAGAATTCTGATGTACTATTAAGCCCCATACAGTGCACTATATTCAACTGTTCCGTTTCTCTTTATTTCCCTGTTCCAGTAAACTGAAGAGCCGAAATACTAACATTTCAAAGAAAAAATGTGGCTTCATGTTTCCTTCATAGCTGGCCAAACACATGAAAGCCTAGGGTACTTGGTCTGCTGGAGATCAAAATGGCTTGTCGCTTCCGTCAGCAGCTACCACATGACTAAGGCTATTGAAACACAAGCAACAAATTGCCAGCACGAGGATCAATAATAAGACTGTGTTTAGTGAAAAGCAATTCCATATGGGTCACACAGGCACACAGCAACATTTCTCTTGGTTGCAAGCAATGGGACAAGCATCTCACTGCCTCAGCTATAGGGGGGAGCTATTCCAAAAGAGAAAAACTGGGATTCTTAGCAATTGACAAATCTTTCACAAATTGTCAGTGGCAGATCACTAGAGACGGACTTGCAGTTTGGAGGGAGACTGAAGGAATGGAGGACTGAGTAAGTACAACTGCTTTTCTTGTTCCCCCAGATGTAATCAAGCATTTAACCTTTATGGTCTGGGAGCAGCCCAACTGCAAGAGAGCATTTTTACTTCCTTCACAGTTCAGCTTCAACATTTCAGCACAGGTCCACTTTAAAAAACTGTATGAAGGGAGACAATTACAAAGGAATTTTAGTTTTAACCAATTAAGGCGAATGTAACCAGAGACATTTCGTTTAAGTTAGAGCATTAGGGAGGATGTACTGTGCATGCTTTACATATGAAATCATCCCAGAAAGCAACGGTACCAAACATACACAATATGAATAACATTCCCGTGAGAATGGAAAAAAACATGGAACAGTGCAATAAGATGGGCTAGAAAAAGACACAGGGACGCTTCCATTGCTTTGCTGGTTCTAGGTGTACACTTAGATACAAGAGCACACTAAGAACACGAAGCATTTTTAAAGAAAAATGCTTTAAAAAGGAGAAGTATAGCCAAAGCTATTTTGGTTATACTTCTATGGATCACAGGAGTGCAGTTAGTTCTACACTCCTGTAACCTGTTTCAGCCGACAGCGGGCGTCACACAGCCAGTTCAGGCTTTGAAAAATTCCCAACCATATGATTGGGATCCACCACCCTCCCACCCCCTCCACAGCCCGAGGCTCCAATGAGCGCTGGAGGAGCAGAGCAGAGAGCCAGAGGCTAATTTTCAAATGGAACAAGTTAGGCACAAACAGGACTCTGCCAAGAGCTGGTCACCGGCCAAACTGAGCAATTGGGGGAGAAGGGCCTTGGTAAGAAAGGTGACCAGGAACCCCTATGGTCATTCTGATTGAGCTGTAGAGGTCCTGTGCAGCCCTCCACCGATCTGGGCTTTATAGCAAGCCCTACATCACGTGCAAAACACATGAAAGCCCACTTGGAATTTGCAAAAAAGCACCTGGAGGACTCTCAGACTGTGAGGAACAAGATTCTCTGGTCTGATGAAACCAAGACTGAATTGTTTGGCCTCAATTCTAAACATTATGTCTGGAGGAAACCTGGCACCGCTCATCACCTGCACAATACCATCCAAAAGGTGAAGCATGGTGGTGGCAGTATCATGCTGTGGAGGTGTATTTCAGCAGCAGGGTCTGGCAGACTGGTCAGGGTTGAGAGAAAGCTGAATGGAGCAATGTACAGAGATATCCTCAATGAAAACCTGTTCCACAGTGCTCAGGACCTCAGACTGGGTTGAAGGGTCACCTTCCAACATGACAACGATCCTAAGCACACTGCCAAGACAACACAGGAGTGGCTTAGCGACATCTCTGTGAATGTCCTAGAGCGGCCCAGTCAGAGCCCTGACTTGAACCCTATTCAACATCTCCAGAGAGACCTGAAAATGGCTGTCCACCAACGGACCCCACGCAACCTGACTGAAGTTGAGAGGATTTGCAAAGAAGGATGGTAGAAAATCCCCCAATCTAGGTGTGTAGTTTGTCGCATCATACCCAAAAAGACTCAAGGCTGTATTTGCAGCCAAAGGTGCTTCTACAAAGTACTGAGCAAAGGGTATGAATACTTAAGTACGCTGCTAAAAAAAAATAAAGGAACACTTTCTAATCAGATTATAGCATCAAGTCAATTAAACTCCTGGGATATTGATCTGGTCATTTAAGTAGCAGAGGGGGTTCTTAATCAGTTTCAGCTGCTTTGATGTTAATGAAATTAACAACAGGTGCACTACATGGGCAACAATGAGACGATCCCCAAAATAGGAATGGTTTTACAGGTGGAGGCCACTGACATTTTTTTCCCTAGTCATATTTTCTGACCGTTTTCTAGTTTTGCATTTGGCTAGGGGCAGTGTCACTACTGGTAGCATGAGGCAATACCTGAACCCTACAGAGATTGCACAAGCAGTCCATCAGGATGTCACATTAATACGTGCCATTGCCAGAAGTTTTTCTGCATACCAGTACAGTCTCGGGCATGGAGAAGATTCCAGGAGACAGGCAGTTACTCTAAGAGAGCTGGACAGGGCCAAAGAAGGTCCTCAACCCATCAGGAGGACCAATATCTGCTCCTTTGTGCAAGGAGGAACAGGATGAGCACTGCCAGAGGCCTAAAAAATTACCTCCAGCAGGCCTGCCAGGGATCTCCTCGATCCCTGCTGCGATGGTCCCGGCGCAGGCGCACTGCTCCACCCAGTACACGGGCACTAGGTCCCGGCCGGCCGCGGCGTTCCAGTTCGCGCATGCGCAGTAGAAGCCGCGGCCGCCCGCTGGGCACCAATGGCAGCGCAGGGCGGGATATTTAAAGGTCCCTGAGCTGTCATTTCGTTGCCTTCTGGTCTTACCTGCTTCCTGTGATCCTGTACCTGTGCCTAGTAAGTTATTGACCCGGATTGCTCTTGACCTTGCTGATTTCTCCTGCCCAGACCCTTGCTTGCCTGACCTCTCTCCCTGGATGCCCCTCATTAGATCTGACCTCCTGTTGCTGACCTGGCGTGTGACCCGACGATTCTCTGCCTGCTCCCTTGTACCTTACCGTCCTCTACATTACCGACTCGGCCTGTCTGACTACGCACTTGCTCAGCCATCCATCCATCCATCCCATCGGGGTCACCCGACCTCCTCACATCTGGCTCTCCCTGGTTGGAGCCCCTGGCGAACACCCCTACCACTGACAGGTGTGCTCAGTAGAGGCGACCTGGTCTCGGGGTACTACAAGTCCATCCCCACCATCAGGGGCCCTGGTGAACAAGTACCCTGGGGCTTAGACTCCACGCTCTGGGCACGCCTGACCAGTGGAGTGCTAGTGGTGTCGCTCGGCGGTCCCTCACAGTACCAGAAGGTCATGACTGAGCCTCGAGGAGGACTCTCCCCGTTGGACGAGGTTTGCAGGCACCTGGCCACCCTGACGCAAGCAGTAAACACATTACAGGACAGATGTCTGCAGATCGAGAATCGGTTTCAGGCCTGCACCATATCTGTTCCTGTTTCACAGGCCCCGGTTCCTGCACCACCGGTCGCAGCAGCCCACGAGCCGGCCCCTGGGCCTTCCACATCACTCCCTATGGCGGAACCCCGAGTACCCTTACCCGAGCGCTTCCATGGGGATCGCACACACTTTCGGTCATTCCGTGACTCCTGTCTGCTCTATTTTGAACTGCAGCCACGGACCTTTTTGACAGAATCGGTGAAAGTGGGGTTTGTTGTCTCCCTGTTGCAGGGTGAACCCCAAGACTGGGCCCACCGACTAAGGGGAAACAATGACCCTCACCTGGTTACGGTCGACAGCTTCTTTAACGCCATGGCCATCTTATATGATGACCCACAACGGGCGGCCTCGGCCGAGGCCACACTATACGCACTCCGACAAGGTCGGCGTGCGGCTGAGGAATACGCCTCTGACTTTAGGCGCTGGATGGGTGACACTCGTTGGAACGAGTTCGCACTTTTGCACCAGTTCCGTATGGGCCTTTCTGAGGCTCTGAAAGACGAGCTCGCCCGGGTGGAGGTGCCCGAGACATTAGAGGACTTGATTGCACTCACCATTAAAATTGACCGTAGGCTACGGGAGCGCAGACTGGAGAGGTCTGGTCAGGGTCGCGGAAATCCCTGGGGGTCATTTCAGGGATCCGGTCAACATACTAGGCCAAGCATCCAGAACCTGCCGTTTGAAGATGCTCCCGAACCCATGCAGCTAGGCCTGGCTCGGCCTAAACTATCGCCTGAGGAACGCCAGCGCAGACGCTCCCAGAATCTGTGTCTGTACTGCGGCGAAGCTGGTCACATGGTGCGTTCCTGCCCGCAGAAACTGAGTAAGTTCACCTCCTCTTCTTTATCTGTTGGCAATATGAATCCGTCCCAGTACTTAGTTGTTCCCCTCTCCTTTCAGCTTTCAGAAAGGACCGTGGAGGTGACGGCCATAGTTGATTCGGGGGCATGCAGCTGTTTTGTGGATATCAATTTTGCTCACCAGCAGGGTATCCCCCTCCGCCCAAAGGAGAAGGGGTTTCACATCTTTTTGGCTGATGGTTCCCGGATAAAGTCAGGAGTAGTTAACCAGGAGACCCCTTCCATTGTGACTTCCATTGCCGGTCAGCACCGGGAACTCCTCCGCCTGGATGCTATTGCATCACCCCTTTTCCCAGTCATTCTGGGGCTCCCTTGGTTGCGGGCCCATAACCCCCAAATTGACTGGGAAACTGGGGTTGTCTCGTTCCCTTCCCCATATTGTCGGGAACTGTGTCGAACTTCGGGCCCGGAGGTCCCCCAGGTCCTCCTGTGCTCTGAAGGGGATGACAGTCTAAAACAAGTGATTCCTGCAGCCTATCATAAGTTTCTTGATGTGTTCAGTGAACGGGGAGCAGATGCTCTACCCCCCCACCGCCCATATGACTGTCCTATTGATCTGTTGCCCGGTTCTGAAATTCCGTTCGGGCGAATTTTTCCCCTTTCTGAGCTAGAATTAGGGGCCCTGAAGGACTATATTGAGGACAGCCTCCGAAAGGGATTCATCCGTCCCTCCACTTCCCCAGCAGGTGCAGGGATCTTCTTTGTAGAAAAGAAGGACAAGACTTTGAGGCCATGTATTGACTATCGGGAGCTGAATAGGGTCACCATTAAAAATCGTTACCCATTACCACTGGTACCTGAATTATTCCAGAGCTTAAAAGCTGCAGTGGTATTTACCAAGCTGGACTTAAGGGGAGCCTACAATTTGGTTCGCATAAGGGAGGGGGATGAGTGGAAGACGGCCTTCCGCACCCGTTTCGGCCATTTTGAATACCTGGTCATGCCTTTTGGGTTGTGCAATGCGCCAGCCACCTTCCAGCACTTTGTAAACGACATCTTTAGGGACTTCCTGGACATCTTTGTCATCGTCTACTTAGACGACATTTTGATTTTCTCATCCTCCCTGGGGGAGCACAGGGTACATGTAACAAAGGTGTTGGGGCGGTTGCGGCAGCACGGGTTGTACGCTAAAGCAGAGAAATGCTGCTTTGAACAGGCTAGCGTTACATTTCTGGGTCTGATTATCTCCACCACGGGGGTCGCAATGGACCCTCAGAAGGTCTCAGCGATCCTAGATTGGCCTGAACCCACGGACAGGAAAAGTGTCCAACGTTTTATTGGGTTCGCAAATTTCTACCGGAAGTTCATCAAGAACTTCTCGGGTCTGGTCTCCCCCATCACTCAGCTAACTAAGCTTGGGACGCGATTCAGATGGACGCCCGAGGCACAGGAAGCTTTTGAAGCACTAAAAAGGTTATTTACCTCGGCACCCATTCTGGGTCATCCCGACGCCTCCCTGCCCTACATCTTAGAAGTAGATGCATCAGAAAACGCGGTTGGCTCCATCCTTTCCCAGCGGAAGGGCGCCAAGGAATTACTTCACCCAGTAGCATTCTTCTCACGGAAACTTACCCCTGCGGAGAGGAACTACGACATTGGGGATCGCGAGCTACTGGCTATCAAAACCGCTTTAGAAGAATGGAGGTACCTGCTGGAAGGTGCCTCCCATCCCATCCTGATATTCACGGACCACAAGAACCTGGAATATCTGAGGACGGCCAAACGTCTACGCCCACGACAAGCAAGATGGGCATTGTTTTTCTCGAGGTTCCAGTTCCACATCACATACAGGCCCGGCTCGAAAAACACGAAGCCTGACGCGTTGTCGCGCATGTACGAGGACACCAAGGAGATCCCAGTACCCGACACTATTCTTCCTGCAGGAAATTTCTTGGCCCTTCAGACGAACCTTCGCTCCGAGATCCTGAGAGCGTCCACAGCGATGTCTACCTCCGATGGGGCCCCCCTCCAGAACAAGGAGGGACTCCTATGGAGGGAGGACCGGATTGTGGTGCCGGAGGACGCCCGAACCTTAGTCTTGGGACATTGCCATGACCATCCACTGGCAGGACATTTTGGGCCGGTCAAGACCCTGGAACTTGTCCGACGTTCCTTCTGGTGGCCGGACATGGCCAAGGATTGTAAGAACTACGTGGGCTCCTGTGCCATCTGCCAGCGGAACAAGCCTTCAAGAAATAAGGCGTGGGGCCTGCTACGTCCATTGCCCATCCCTGAACGGCCCTGGCAGAAAATCTCTATGGACTTCATAGTCGAGCTTCCACCTTCACTGGACCACACAGCAATTCTCGTGGTCGTGGACCGCTTATCCAAGATGGCCCATTTCATCCCTTTACTGAAGACCCCATCAGCAGCCGAGACGGCGCAAGTCTTTATTCGAGAGATCGTTAGACTGCATGGGGTTCCCGAAGACATCGTCTCGGACCGAGGGGTGCAGTTTACCTCGCGGTTTTGGAGGGCGTTGTGCAAAGCCCTGGATATCAAGCTGTCCCTTTCCTCGGCATTTCACCCTCAGACCAATGGCCAGACCGAAAGGACCAATCAGACCCTGGAGCAATACCGGCGATGCTACACATCATTCTCTCAGGACGACTGGGTGCCACTCCTCCCTTTGGCAGAATTCGCGTACAACAACGCTTGCCATTCAGCAACTGGGCAGTCCCCGTTCTTCGCCAACTATGGGTTTCATCCTGTCTTCCTCCCGGACTTAGTCCCGGAATGCCCGATTCCAGCGACTCAGGATGCACTGACCTTCTTCACCTCCAACAATAAGAAACTACAGGAAGCCATCCGTCAAGCCCAAGAAGACTACAAGAGGGCTTTTAATAGGAAGCGAAGAGGGGATCTGGTGTTGCAGCCCGGAGAGAAGGTTTGGCTGGCGACGTCAAACTTGAAGATGCTCTGCCCGTCAAAAAAGTTGGGACCTAAATTTATAGGCCCTTTTTGCATCAAACGGATGGTCAATGAGGTGGCCTATGAACTTGTTCTCCCTGAGACACTCAAGATCCACCCTGTCTTCCACGTGTCCCTGTTGAAACCAGTAGTCCCTGATGCCTTCCCGGAACGGGAATCCAGGCCCCCGGAGGCTGTAACGGTTGAAGAGGAAGAAGAATTCGAGGTGGAGGCAATCTTGAAGTGCCGACGAAGGGGGGGCCAGACCCAATTTCTCATCAAGTGGAAGGGCTACGGCCCTGAGGACAATTCGTGGGAACCAGCCCATAATGTCCATGCACCTAGGCTTGTCCGGAGGTTTCTTTGTGATCACCCGTGGTGGAGAGATCGGGTGGGCATCCGGAGGTTGCCCGTAGGGGGGGGGGCAATGTCAGGGATCTCCTTGATCCCTGCCGCGATGGTCCCGGCGCAGGCGCACTGCTCCACCCAGTACACGGGCACTAGGTCCCGGCCGGCCGCAGCGTTCGAGTTCGCGCATGCGCAGTAGAAGCCGCCCCCTGGGCACCAATGGCAGCGCAGGGCGGGATATTTAAAGGTCCCTGAGCTGTCATTTCGTTGCCTTCTGGTCTTACCTGCTTCCTGTGATCCTGTACCTGTGCCTAGTAAGTTATTGACCCGGATTGCTCTTGACCTTGCTGATTTCTCCTGCCCAGACCCTTGCTTGCCTGACCTCTCTCCCTGGATGCCCCTCATTAGATCTGACCTCCTGTTGCTGACCTGGCGTGTGACCCGACGATTCTCTGCCTGCTCCCTTGTACCTTACCGTCCTCTACATTACCGACTCGGCCTGTCTGACTACGCACTTGCTCAGCCATCCATCCAATCGGGGTCACCCGACCTCCTCACATCTGGCTCTCCCTGGTTGGAGCCCCTGGCGAACACCCCTACCACTGACAGGTGTGCTCAGTAGAGGCGACCTGGTCTCGGGGTACTACAAGTCCATCCCCACCATCAGGGGCCCTGGTGAACAAGTACCCTGGGGCTTAGACTCCGCGCTCTGGGCACGCCTGACCAGTGGAGTGCTAGTGGTGTCGCTCGGCGGTCCCTCACAAGGCCACTAGTGTGAATGTCTCTGATCAATCAGAAACAGACTTCATGAGGGTGGCCTGAGGGCCCGACATCCTCTAGTGCAGCGTTTTTCAACCACTGTGCCGCGAGATATTGTCTGGTGTGCCGTGGGAAAAATTGCAATTTCATCCGTAACATGTGGCCTCGGCTCACAAATAGACCAATCATTAGAACAGCAATGGGCAAACTACGGCCCGGCGGACCTTTTAATCCGGCCCGCGGAGCGTGATACTGTCAGGATGATCTGTCCCCCTCGACGTATCTGCGCATGTGCCGGAGATCGCCGATCGGCTGCTAATGCCTGAAACTGGCACATGCGCAGATACGTCGAGGGGGACAGATCCTCATAGGAGACAGATTTTCATGCTACACCGGAACGGCGAGAGGAACGCGCGGAGCAAAGGTAAGTGAATTGACACAGGGGGGGCTTGGGGACTTAATATGGGGGATGAATTAATATGGGGGATGAATTACTATGGGGGATGAATTACTATGGGGGATGAATTACTATATGGGGGATGAATTACTATATGGGGGATGAATTACTATATGGGGGATGAATTACTATGGGGGATGAATTACTATATGGGGGATGAATTACTATGGGGTTTGAATTACTATATGGGGGATGAATTACTATGGGGGATGAATTACTATATGGGGGATTAATTACTATATGGGGGATTAATTACTATGGGGGATGAATTATTATATGGGGGATTAATTACTATATGGGGGATTAATTACTATGCTTACTATGGGGGAATATTACTATACTTACTATGGATGACACATACACATCATTCATCTACTCTTGGTCCGGCCCCCGGGTCCAATTATAAAATACTTTATTATTTCATAATAAAGTAATTATAAAATACTTTCTTTGTGTTTGATTCCTATTCAAGAGAATTACTTTATATATAGTCAATATAGGCACAGAGGTAAATTTTTTTAACATTTTCTAATGGTGGTGTGCCTCGTGATTTTTTTCATGAAAAAAGTGTGCCTTTGCACAAAAAAGGTTGAAAAACACTGCTCTAGTGGGCCCTGTGCTTGCCACTGAATACCAGAATTAGCAGGTCCACCACTTGCGCCCTGTGCTTTTCACAAATGAGAGCAGGTTCAGCCTGAGCACATGTGACAGACGTGAAAGGATCTGGAGAAGCTGTGGAGAACGTTATGCTGCCTGTAACATTGTTCATTAGGACCGTTTTGGTGGTGGGTCAGTGATGGTCTGGGGAGGCATTTCCATGGAAGAATGCACAGACCTCTACAGGCTAGACAATGGCACCCTGACTGCCATTAGGTATCGGGATGAAATCCTTGGATCCACTGTCAGACCCTACACTAGTGCAGTGGGTCCCGAGTTCCTCCTGGTGCACGACAATGCCTTACCTCATGTGGCGAGAGTATGCAGGCAGTTCCTGCAGGATGAAGCAATTGATGCCACTGAATAGCCCCTGCGCTCGCTTGACCTAAATCTAATAGAACACCTCTGGGATATCATGTTTTGATCCATCCAACGCCGCCAGGTTGCACATCAGACTGTCGAGGAGCTCAGTGATGCCCTGGTCCAGATCTGGGAGAAAATACCCCAGGACACCATCCATCGTCTCATTAGGAGCATGCCCCGACATTGTCAGGCATGCATACAAGCACGTGGGGGCCATACAAACTACTGAGTACCGTTTTGAGTTGTTGCAATGAAATTTCAGCAAAATGGAATAGCCTGCTTCATCATTTTTTCACTTTGATTTTCGGGGTATCTTTGAATTCAGTCCTCTCTAAGTTGAGAATTTTTATTTCCATCAAACAATGGGGCATTCCTAACACATTACCCAGTCCATAGCAGTATAGATATCCAGCATGATATTTTTCCCCATTGAGATCTGATGTGTTTTCAATGTGTTCCTTTAATTTCTTTGAGCAGTGTACATGTGATATTTAAATTTTTTTTTAATAAATTCACAGAAATTACTAAAATTCTGTTTTTCCTTTGTCATTATGGGGCACTGAGTATAGATTAATGAGGGAAAAAAAAGAATTTAAACTAACTGTAGTATCAACCTACAATATAACAATATTGTAAAAAGTGAAGGGGGTCTGAATACTTTATGAATGCACTGTATATATACCATATATTTTTTTTTTATTGAACTGCTACTAAACCTGACTAAGAAAGATTTGAAAAAGATTTTATCTTTACATGACCTTTACAAACGCTTTATGGCCTGCTACATGCTGCGAACATATCCTGTAAATGCAGCTCCAGGATAACCTCAACAATGCTGGGTAATAGATGAAAATGTTTAAAAGGAGAAATGCGGGATGTCATAATAAAATATGCATACCCATCTTTGTGGCTACAGCATTGGTCTGATGCTTTAACTGTCCCCTGCTGGATCTAAGACCGAGAACTAAGTGATCACATAACCAATAATCACTCAATTCTCGGTCTTCACTGAGCAGGGAACGGTGACTGTTAGTCCTCATGCACACTGGGCGGTTTTACAGCTGCTGTTTTTGGCTTTTGATGTTTTTATCTACAGCCAGTAAACCCCCCAGCATGTTATCCTATGTGCTCATGCACACAGATTGTTATCAACAGTTTCTGGCGGGGATGTTTTTTGGCTGGAAAAAAACCCCAGGACTAGTGGGTTTCTAGAGGAGTTTTTTAGCTGTAAAAAAGCTCTAACGCTGAAAAACGTGGCAAAATGCGGTAAAATGACGCAAACCGGCGTTTTTGGACTTTTTTGACCGAAAAAAATATGTATAAAAAAGAAAAACTGCTAACAAAACGCAAACGCGGCAAAACACTGCTAAACACTAATGCAAAAATGCTAAAAAAAAAACCTACGTTTTTAACATGACTTTACACAGTTAATGTCACCAGCGTTATCAAAACGCCCCGTGTACATGGAGACTTAGTCACTGACTCTCTGCTCTGCCCCTCCAGTGCACACTGGAGTGTCAGGCTGGAGAGGGGATGGGAGCGTTTTCTCAGGCTCTCAGCACGCTAGCTGCCAATCAGGCATCTGGGTGGATCCTGACATAAGAAATAAGTACACTCCTGTGACCCAAAATAGAAGTACGACCAAAAGAGTTTTGTCCAAACTTCTCTTTTCAACCAGAGGACTGACTAGTTTTTTGATTTTGAGATCACAAGTTTAATATAAAGATCTCTATCCTCTATGCCTTGTTTGATTAACAAAGTAACAAGCCCAGTACTGGAAGCCAGTTCTATCCTTTCCTTTTATTGGCGACAAGCAGGGAGTTCTCTTTCCAAGGGTGATGATTGGTGAGACATTTCCATCCACAAAACGGTCATTCACAAAACTCCCAGCACATATGCTTGTGACTCACGGAAAGGTCCCGATCTCCCCTTGTGATCGGGATCTTTTCGGCAAATCACAGAGGTTACATGACTCTAAAACCCCGCCCACCTACCAGGCTTCTGAAACTCTTAAAGGGCCAGGAGGCGCTGGTGCAAAGGGGTTAAAGTGGAAGTAAAGGCTACATATAAATATGCTTAAAACCACTGCTTCCCCCCTCTTCCTACCTATATTGTGCTGGTGAAAAAGATCTGTGTAAATACATCATTTCAATCTGCTCTGGTTCAGTCACATGAGGCAAAATTTCCAGCATCCCTGTGTCATGGAGTGGCTGCTCAAGAGGAGAGGAAGAAGTACCAACAACAGATGGGAAATGGAAGCTAGTGGGTGATATAGTTTCCAGAAAGGTTTCTCAAAAAACTACTGAGGCAAACTGAGCCAGTGGTCAGAGACACACACACACACACACACACACACACAGCAACATGGCCCCAGAGGGTACCTACTATGAAGCTGTGGATAAAAAAAAACTCTCCTGAAGCAAATCACAACCCAGAGTGTGAAAAGGGAAGTAACTTATCTTAAATCTCTATTTCCTTTTAACAATTAAAGCAGGGGTCAGAAACCAGTAGATCTTAGCCAGGTTACTGGTAGATCACGCTATCCAAGAGCATCAAACAAACAGAGTACAATGCAGCAGGACTACTTGAAAAGTTGGAGCTGTAGTAGGAAGCAAGAGCCGCATAAGTTGATGTCTTCTCTGTAGTGCTGTCTTCTACACCCGGTCATAGTTGGTGGGTGTAGCAACTTCAAAGCATGAGCCATTCAAGTGAATGAGGCCACTTTGGAAGTGCTCTGCAACTTTGTGCAATACAGCAAACAAGGGGTTAAACAGGCAGTGGTGTGTTACTTTCTCACCACCTGCTTTAACCCCTTGGACCCTGCAGAAGCATGCAGTTGTGGGGCACTTGAAGAGTGACCCCATTTACTTGAATGGGTCTTGACTGACAGGTGGTGGCACCTACTAAAAGCAACGGGGGGTGTAATTCCTGCTGCAGCATGTGGTAGTACTACAATTAGAGGTTTAAATCAGGTTTGAAGAGGTGACACTGGCAGATACTGTGCCTGGAGATCTTTGACTTCTCCCATGTTGTTCAAGTAGATTTCCACCTCTTTAAGGTTGCCTAACCTTGAATTAAAGTGCTGCTAAACCCCGGACCCTGCATTCACTATATCTGCCTCTTGACACTGCTCTATCCTAGAAATAGCAGTATTGGTGTCCTGGGGGAATCCTGAACTTGCTAAAGGTGTTATTGGATGAAAAACATGCATCAGATAAATGTGTTATGAAAACTCATATCCAAATAACAATCAGAAAGCTGACAAAGAAATAAGAATTCACTAAGACAAAAAAAAAACACCCCCCCCCCCCCCCCACACACACACACACACAGATATAGCACTTTAAATCAGTGGCTTAAAGTCCACAAGTGTTGACAAACCATGCTTCAAAACGTATGACTTGGGTTTAGAAAAATATGCTCCAGGTGCTCCTCAACCACCACTTCAAACTGTTTAAATAGATTAATGGACCCCTCAGATCAAGAGGTCTTACTGCGCTTCAATATACGATCCAAAGAGCAGCCGGTATCCACAACACGGTCAGCACAAACAGCAACTCTGCAGTTAACATTCAGGTCTGAATGCCCCAGGAAGACGTCTTTTGAGATGAACAGTATGTCGGGCCGAACACAGCAGTGAAATGATTGTGCACGGAGTGAGAGGTGGAGTGTTTTCAAGCAATGCTCGTTTGTGCACCTTGCTGTACGCTATAGTTTTGCGAGTACCTATCCTTTTTTAAAATAAATGCTTCAACCTAAATACTGCAGCACTATGATCAGACTAAATGATGACACTATCTCATGTCTATTGAAGGTTTCATATAAAATCACTGTTCTAAACCCCAGTATGCCTCTCTAGTCTGCACTAAACCAGGCGCCAGCCTCAAGGAGCCCATCCCGCTCAGCGTTCCGCAGCAAACATTCATCAAAGACCTTCTGAGGTGTTTAATCATTAAGAGGTCTAAGATGAAGTCCAATTGGAATAAAAGGTGTGAAAGGAGCATGGCCAAAGCCAGGACTACCTAGTAAGTCAGTGTTGCAGAATAAAATACTAATGGTGTGATGTCATCAGCGCACAACCTTGTATCTCAGGTCTATGGCTGGTCTAGGAATGAGAACTGGCATACTGCATGCGATTTCACTCTTGCTGTGTATTGCTATTAGATTCTGCAGCATTCACAGCAGCTGCCTAAAGAGCTTACAATCCAGGGTCCCTACATTAGTGACGCAAATGTGAACCAATGACCAATTAAGATGCAAACCAAACAATCTGAAGGCATGTTTTGGGCTGGTTGAGGAAAAGATGGCACCTAAAGGAAACCCACAAAATCACAATGAGAGTATAACGTCAATATATTGTCCTTGATGGGACTGAACCAACTGCCCCTGTGCTTCGTAGCACAATTAAAAAAAAAAAAAAGGGGGATTAGGAACTATCAGCACTCCTCCTGTCTTCACAATCTGCATCCTATTAAAGCAGACTGCATATCTTTTAGATGCCAAATCTATTTAAAGAACAAAAAAAGAAAAATCTTTCCAATCTTACTGGACTGGTCTGAGAATTTACTCTATATGTCTCTGAATCCAGTTAGAGGATATTGGCAGTGAGATCCGACAATGCTGGAATCCTTAAAGCACACTATAATCAGTCAATGGCTAGAATGTACTGTATGTTTAGTGAACCTTTTTACCTAAAGAACTGAAGACTGATTACATGAAAACAAGAACTTGAAACTGGAAAATACCATCCAACAGCTTGCACTGGGCACACATTTGTTCAGCACTTGGGTATACGTCTCTGGCAGCTGCTCAAGGCTCTGGGAGCAAGCAAATGAATTACGGCAAACTGCAAAGTTCAGAGACGCTTATAGCATAGCTTTAACCTTCGGACTGTCTTGTACCCACACTCCACACGGCCATACATTCAGCTGTGTTACAGGAGTCATAGCTGTCCTCTTATAGAAGGGGGGGAGGGGGTCTTTCCTCTTATAGGAAGGGGGAGGATGCCTGTCCTCTTATGGGGGGTGAGGATGTCTGTCCTCTTACAGGAGGGGGGGGGGGGTATTGTATGTCAACTTAAAATAGGGATGGGGGTCATATCTGTCCTCTTGTAGAAGGGAGGGGTCATATCTGTCCTTTTATAGGAGAGGCGTGTCCTGCCTGCCTTCTTATGGGGGGGTCATGTCTGGAGAGGGAATCATGTATGACATTGGCACTGTAGTATATAGTGAACACTGGTGTAACATGAAGATCTGTATCCTCTGTGGCACCTGCGCATGCACCGGAATTAGGAAAAACAAGCTGAGCTAAGTCACTGAACTCCTTTCATGTCGGACTACAACCCAGGCAGGTTTCTGGTTCGGATTCAGAAGCTCGAGCACCCTGATAGCCGAGCGGGGACACAGGCCCTGGTCACCATTAGTAACAGTGCTGATCCCCAGGGATACATGAGGAGATACAGGATTTCACAGAGGCTGTAGCACCCCATGCCTGTGCTGTAGTCTGGCATGTAAGGAGTTAAGTGACTTCAGGTACTTCTCCAGCTTTAGTTCAGTGCTTGGCTGACAAAATAAAGCTTTTTTTTTCCCTTTCTCACTGGGGCCAATGACTAATTTACTAGCTCAGCAGATGCACTTCTGCTGAGCATTAAAAGAGCCCAACACTCCCCTTTCCTGAGAAGCACCCAATCGGTGCAAGGTCTCTTTCTCCCCTCCCTGCTAGTCCCCGGGTGAGGTGCTGGAGACAGGCAGGGAAGTGTTAAAATAATTTTTGTTAGGACAAGTAGAGTGTCATGAGGGACCCTGATTTAGTCCCTTGGATGAGTTTGTTTTTTTGTTTTTTTTTAATTTCCACACCCCTGAAGATCAGGCCTGATCTCTGCTAGCACTTTCAGTTCATTTTACTTCTACAGCATAAGCAGTCGGAATGCTAGCCAGGAGCTCTTTTTCCCCACTAGGTGGCCTTTTAGACACCAGTACTGCAGTATTTCATGGTGAAGTGGCGAGCAGTACAAGCTAGTGAGGTGGCTAGCACTCGTAGCGTGATGTAACCACAGCCACCATGAATCGAGCACAGGCCCGTATAGCCAATATTAGCCTTCCAGAGGTACTTGCAAACCCTAATTGGCTGCCCCCAGATTCAGCAGTACCCGTTATCCCCCCATTCATAGTAAGGTTTATGCCCAACAGCACATCACTGCCAACCCAGGCCATTCAAGTAGAAACTTATCATGGTTTCCAAATTTAAAACTTTTTTGGGCTTAAACTTTAATATAAGCATTACAAAAAGCATGAACTGTAGTCATATTGGTGTACAGACCCTATTCCTCATATGTCCTTGTTCTCTGCTGCAATGGTCAGGAAAAGATATGAGGTAGTAATACATTTTATGCATTTCATTGACAACCTCTGCTATTCCACAAAATAAGGAACCTTAAATTACCTGACTCAGAAATTTGCAAATCAAAACATGTGCACAGACAAGTCCCTTGTACATTTTACTGGCAGGCTTGCAATCAAGCAATACCTACCTGGCAAGCGTGCCAGATATGGGATAAAAATGCATAAGTTCTGTGAGAGGGCCACAGGCTATACATACCGTTTTAGAATTTATGAGGGAAAGCCAGTCAAGTGGAGCACCCCCCCCCCCCCCGGATTCCCAGACTACATGGAAAGCAGTGAAAAGATAGTGTGGAACTTGTCACCCTTGTTCTGTATATGGTACCATTTGTATGTGGGCAACTTTTCTGCAAATTTGCCACTTTTAGACATTTGTTCCTTCATGAAATTGGCTGCTGTGGGACCGTGCGACCTAATCGCAGGGGCTTCCCCCAACGGCTTGTTATCAAGCCACTTAGAAAGGGGGAGAAAGCCTGCTTGTGGAAGGAAGAACTGCTAGCAGTAAGGACAAATAAGGACAAGTAAGGACAAATGTGATGTATTCATCCTGTCTTCCATTCACCCAGATGTAACGGTCCAAATTCACACGGCTACTGGCGTCGTTGAAAAGCCTCTCTGCGTTCACAACTACAATCTAAATCATCTCACCCCTATTGTATCCAGAAGGCTCTCTGGCCCAAACCCAGATGCAGTTAGCTGGCTGCATGAGAGGCATTTTCCAGATATCCTCAAACCTACCCCAACACAAAAGTCACCCCAAAAAAGATGTCATGTCTGTGGTAAGCGAGGAATAAGGTTTGACACACTTTTTTGTCCCTCGTGGTCTGGCCAACCTGGTGTCTGCATCAAGAACTGCTTCCATCACTACCACACCATAGTGGAATATTAGTCTAGCGTACAGCACGGCACAGTATAGGGGTCCATACAATTCTTCGCAGGAAAGGCCTCTAAAAGATGTTAGGTAGTCAGGAAACATTTCTATCACATTTTGAGAGACCCTAAAATCAAAGACTGGAAAATGTATTGTTCTGCAAAGTTAAGTTACAAAAAAAAGTTTAAAAAAAACCAAAAAAAAAAACAAACTTTGTTTTATTGAGTTAATGTTATATTGTTTCTGTGTGTTATTTACTGTTGTTGTTTGCTTTGCAAGAATGCCAATCAGCTGTAGCACTGATCTGTATATTATGACAGCAGCAGAATGTAGCTCTCAGAATACATGCGTTAATGCCTGCAGGGGGAGATTTCTCCATCCGCAGTTTAAAAAAAAAAAAAAAAAAAAAAAAAAAGGGCATACCCAACATTAGCAGAGCTCCTATGCTCGGCTTATAGTTTTTTCACTTTTTTTCTGGCAGAAATTTCTTCATGCACATTGATTGATGTGAATGGAGGAATTGGTTAAGTTCTTTTTTTTTTCCATTCAGCCCACAGACTCTAAAATGCCTGTACAGTTCAAACAACCCCCAAATCACCCGATTGGAAAACAGACACCCCAAGCTATTTGATGAGAGGCATTCAAGCCTTTGGAAGATATTATTTTTTGCCACGTTTTTGGAAAAAGGAATTTTATTTATTTAATTTTTTTACACATAGTTGTCACTTTAGTGAGATATTCCTCATATAAGCCATAGGTATACATGGAATCACACTCCAAAACACGTTCTTCTACTTCTCCCGAGTATGGGATATCACATATGAGAGACCTTTTAGCAGCCTAGCCACATATAGGGGCCCAAAATCCAATGTTCACTTTCAGACATTCAAGGGGCTTTAATTAGGCATTGGATTTTCTGACTACCCATCACATTTTCTGAGGCCCTAAAATGCCAAGACAGCATAAACGCCCCCCAAATGACCATTTTTAGAAAGTAGACACTTAATTTTTGTAAAATGAAGAAAGAAAAATGAAAATGTAATTTTTAATTTTCCTTTTTCAAAACCTTGTGTCAACAAATGAAATCTGAAAAATACTGAAGTATTTTGAGTGGTTTCTTTTATTTTAAAAGATAGAACTATAGTCAAAGCTCTTTTGGCCCTACTTCTCCTATGAATAACAGGAGCTCACTTTGATGTGCACACCAGCGACCCCTTTCAGCCGACAGCATGCTAAAGTCCATTGCTGGCGGACATCACTCAGCCAGTCCAGGCTCTGGAAAAATCCCAACTTTTAAGTCAGGATCCACCGAAGTGCCTGGACTGGCAGCTGGCTCAGTCTCTCAGCAAACCACTCCTCCCCCCCTCCCAGCATGGTGCTCCAGTGAGCAGAGGGGCTAGCTTAGAGTGGTGACTGACAATAACCCCTCTCTACTCAAAACGGAAGGGAAAAACTGAGTGATCAGCAGTGTCTCAGCAAATTGATGCTGTATCCACCTAGGCAAGTTTAATTAAAAGAGAAATTTTTTAAAGACATAAGTGTGCTACTGGCTGGATAGCCAGGTGAAAATAATAGGGAAAAAAGAGCCTAGAAAAGTGAATGCAGCCACCTCATTTAAGGACTGGAAAGCTGCAATATATTAATTTTTTTATTTTGGGTTTAATAGAACTTTAGTCTACAATCATCCAAAATCACCTCTGCTTCACACTTTTCTTATTATTGCTCCATATGTAAAGACAAATCATTGCATACAATCATTTATTGAAAACATTTAGAGAAAACCAATCCACAGCACTCTTCAGCATACAGGAACTCTTTAGCAGCTGCACATCCAGAGCTTTGCTTGCAAATGTCATTGAATCCTTCACTTGCATATTTTGCAGCGCAAAGTTCACACACCAAATAAACTTTAGAAGTACAAAATGATCAGATGCATATAGAAATTACCTTTGTTTCCAGACCAGAAAAAGAAGGAATGTATGAAAAAAAAATGCAAAGCAAATATACCCACACTTCTCTAAGAAACATTGATCCAATATATTATAAACAGCTTTGTTTCATGTGCTTGACAATTTCTGTATAGCTGAAGCCCTGGTCTTTTCCAAGACACCGTGCAGCATGCTGAGCAAATCAAGAATACAAATGAATGAAAATTAAGCCTCGCGTTTTAACCTTTTAGTCCTCATGCACACAGGACGTTTAAAAAAAAAAAAAAAACTCTCCTGGAAGCCTTCCTCCTCGCAGCAGCATTTTTGCCGAAAAAATGCCTGATGCTTGTAAAAGTATCTAACGCTTTTACAAGTGTTTAGGCATGTTTACAAGCATCAAGTGCTTTGGTTTAAATTCATTTAATTGGCCAGAATAATAATTTATTACTGCTGGCAGGAGAGAGACCTGTGCCGGGTGCCTGCGGGGAATCTCTGGCTGCGACCTGGTGATCGACATCTGTAGCCGCCAACGGTGGCGCGGGTAGGGCGAGGCGCACATTCCCCTACACAGAAATGCAAATCACGTATATTACGTGATTTTGCGTAGCCCTTTTGCCCTGCAGCAGTATTTCTGCTATAGGGTGGCAGGGAAGCATTTAAATCAGCATTTAAAACCTTATAGAGGCAGGAGGTCTACCTGAACAACATGGGAGAAGTCAAAGATCACAGAGGCACAGTGTCATCTCCTCACACCTGATTTAGACCTCTACCGTGTCGCAATTGTGTGCAAATGTGGGTTTAAATAAATTGATAAAGAGGCAACATATCGCCTCCTCACCACCTTGTGAATGAGCCCTTAGTTGCATTGGCAGCGGCACCCTTGGGGCTCATTCACACATATAGCTGGAGGCTGGAAACCCTGTGGTTGAGTTGCGGTTTTACCCTCCCCTTCCCCAATCAACCAGCCAGCAGCCAAAGGTGTGCACATACCGCAGCAGGATTTAACCACCTGTTGCTTTTGGTGGGTGCTACTGCCTGCCACTCATGACCTAATCAAGTAAATGGAGCCACTCTGCCATCGCCCCACAACTCTATGGAGGTTTGGTGACCTTTCAGAAAGTGTGCCAAACCTGCAGGATATAATAGAAGTCTATGGTTAACTGCAGCAAACCCGCAGGAAAGCTACAGGTAAACTGCAGCGCATCAGTGTGAAAGCAGGCTTATACTATTATGCCCAGTGTATTGCTTCACACTGACCTGAAGATCTCTTCTTTCCTGCTGCTGGCACCACTCTGGGAGACCTCTAGCTGGGATAAGAGGTGGAGTGCAGGTAGAATCAGTCCACATGGGACAGGAGCCAGCACTACAGAGGAAGCATTTACTTATACGGCTCTTGCTCCCTACTACAGCTTCAACTTTACAAGTAGTCCCTCTGCATTGCACCGTTTGATGCTCTGGGATGGTGTGTCAGCAACCCCAAACTGCAATCTACCAGACACCTGGCTGCGATCTACTGGTTACTGACCCCCGCTTTAAATTAATGTCCATGGCTTGGTATCTGAAAATGCACAAAGCATGGCCTGTTGGTGGTACTTAAGGAATGAGGTCAGGAAACACTGTGAATGAGCAGGCTATGTCAGGAAAGTTCTTAAAAACCGGTGTACTTCAGTTGGATGTCACTGAATCGGGGAGACGTTTGTATAGGAATAGCTGGGGGGATATAAGGGTAAAGGGAGAATCTGAGAGCAGTCACACTTCAGGGGTTACCTTTGTAACCGCTGTAGGCAAATGTACTACATTTGTGACCTGCATTTGGAGTGTGGTTAACAGAACACTGACACCCCCTGAAGATCAAAACTACAATGCATTTTGAATACAGATTGTAGGTTTCCCCTCACGATGTTCTAGTGTGAACCTAGCCTAAAAGTCTTTCCTGTCTCAGGGTAGATTGCATTGTATTATATAGACAGTCATTAGAGGGCTACAGTGCAGGCATCATCCAATATACAAGCTAATGCAGCCTTCATTTATAAACTCAGTTCAGCCAAGTGTACAAATATCTTCTATGAATAATATCCTTTCCTGTTTGGGCATACAAAGGAAGAAACGATCTAACTGTCAATAAGGTCAACGTGCAGCTCTTACAATGTCATACACAATGCTTTCTGTTGTTTCTACAAGTACAGAAGGAATCTGGTATCTATAAACAAGAATACAACTGAAGATTTTCACTCTTCCGGTACACACAAAAGGGACACTTCAGTTCCGTGCCATCCATCTGCAGATTAGTGAACAAGGTCCACCACCAGCTCTGAGGAACATACAAGGTATGAAACCCATTTAGTCTCAAGTGTCACTTACACCACCAGCCACCTGCTGCACATCATTGAGAAAATCCTGTCGTTATTGCCCAAAGCATCCAATTATGAGACTATGGTAACAATAGATACAGCCCACCTCCTCTTCCTCAGGAATGATTAAAGTGGAGTTCCACTCACTCTGCAAAAAAATAAAAGTCAGCATCTACAAAAACTGTACCTGTTGACTTTTAAAAAAACAGCCACTCACCTGTCCCATGATCCTGCGATGCCCCCGCCGCAGCCCGTTTCACCAACCGTCCTGTATTCCAGGAGGCTGACATCTTCAGTGTGGGCACACGGCTGTGACAGCTTGCGACTTCCTGAATGGCCCCGTTGTCTTCTGGGACCTGTCACGTGTCCCACAAGACTACGGGGAGGGAGGGTAGGAGGACAACTTCCGTTTCCGATCGCCTAGGCGATGGTAGCAGAAGTGGGAGTGGGTACCTGTCAAATTCGGTTACCCGTTCCCCCCCGCCCCCCAAAGATGCCAATCCTTAATGGGGAGTGGGGGACCAATCTTTATAACAGAACTTCCCCTTTTGGGTGGAGCTCTACTTTAAAGCACTAATCAGCCTCTAACCCTTTGAAGAAAATAGCCAAACTAATTGTTAAAACAGGATCCAATCTAGCAAACAAAATTGAGCACATGACCTCCAGCAGGTTTTACTCCCTTCATGACCAGAGCATTTTTTTTTTTCTTTCGCAATTCTGCAGTGCACCAATTTAACTGGTAACTGTGCAGTCATGCAACACTGTATGCAAAAGAAATTTATATAATTATTTTCACACAAATAGAGCTCTCTTTTGGTGGTATTTGATCACAACTGGGTTTTTTTATCATATAAATGAAAAAGACAGATGGTGCCTTTCCAGATCAGGGGCAGCCAATGCGACCTTGTCTCTTGCAAAGAGATTTCTCCAGATCCTCTGAATCTTTTGACAATACCATATACTGTGTAAGATGATATATTTAAAGTCTTTGCAATTTTACGTTGAAGAACATTACTCTGAAATTGTTTGACAATTTTTAGATGCAGCTTTTGACAGACTGGTTAACCTCTGCACTTCTGAGACACTCTGACTCTCTAAGATGCTCTTTTTCTACCCAATCATGTTAATCAAATTAGTTGCAAAATGTTTCTTCCAGCTCTTTCTTGTTAGTACCACTGACTGGCGGCTGTTGCCCTGTCGCAGGTTTTTTGAGATATGTTACTGCCAGCAATTTCATAATTACCTTATTTTCTTCTATAAATGGTCCATTGTTTCAGTTTAAATATTTGATGTGTTTTGTATTTTCTACTGTGAATAAAATATGAGTTTATGAGATGAACAAATTGAAAAAAAATCTACATAAAACCTCCACTTTCAGTAATTCTATCTTTCATTTCCTGTACATCCTGTGGAAAGACAACAACTGGAAGTGGCATGTGACAGTCTGAGAACTCTCAGGGGGACTTCAAGTGAACTTTGGCCTTGTTTGTGTAAATGTCTGAATTTTCCATTCACCAAATAAACAGGTCCTATGTCTTAGAGCACTAGCCACATCAAATTATGGTAAACATGCCATGTGAAAGTTTCTATAAATGATTAATTCTGCTGTTGCCTCAGCTAATGAGGAGGGAGTGTCCCCGGAGAGCCGAGGTTCTCATGCACATCGCTGGATCTAGAGAGGGCCAGGTAAGTACTAAGGGGTGGCTGCTGCACACAGAAGGTTTTTTTTTACCTTCATGCATAGAATTCATGAAGATGCAGAAAATGCAGCAAGTTAAAAACAACAGACTAAAGCAAACAGTTTTGATTCAAAACGCCAAACTCAGTTTTGGGGAATTATTGTGCAATAAACAGTCTGACACAAACACTGGATGAAGCAAGTAATGGAGAGATGTACGTAACATTGTACATTAGCATCAAAAGTTATAATCAACAAAAGTTCAGTAATCAAAAAATATTTAAACCCAACATTTCATATTCCTGACATGTGCCTGCTGTACCATGTACTTTTACGAAAGATTACCCTGTTCTCTTTGTATTGCTTCCTTTATGTGAAATCTCTTCTGTTCCTGCCAGTTCATCTGCTTTCCTAATTCCTAATAAAAACTGACCACTCTAGGCATGAGAGCACAGTGTGGTAAGTTTTCAGTTTTCTGGCTGTGCTGGGAACTCAGCCTGCTTTCCTCCAATGATCAGCACCCCCCCCCCCCCACAGCCATTCACTGGGAAGATTAGTGTACTGCTGTTCCTCCTCACCCAGCTACTTATGCAGCTGAGAACAGAGATTATGTGATCACTTAGAAGTGAAAGTCAAAACATTTATGTAAAGATATAAAAAACCTTTTTTCCCCTTTTTACACTTTAACCACTTGGCAACCACACTATAGCCAAATGATGGCTACAGAGAGGTTTTCCTGTTCTGGGAAAGCGTCATATGACATACTCCCAGAATGTGCCCTCCTGCGCACCCCCAGCAGCGCACACCCAGCGACCTCCGTGATCTCTGTGTCCTACGGACACAGCTGATCATGTGATGTGGTAAAAGGCCAATCACAGCGGCATTTCACCACGTGATCAACTGTGTCCAATGACAGCAGATCACCGGGTAAATACAGTTGCCAGTTATTGGCTGCACTTTCCTCAAGCTGTGACGATAACCTGCAGTTCTCATAGAACAGATTAGCACTGATCATCTGGACACTGATGATCCATGCCCTGCTGATCAGCCCACCAGTGCCACCCACCTGTTCCCATCAGTGCCACCCGCATGTGCCCAATAGTGGCGCCCCCTATCAGTGCCCCCCATCAGTGTCACCCAGCAAAGCCACTCAGCAGTGCCACCTATCAGTGCCCATCATTGCTGCATACCAGTGCAGCATCACTAGTTGCGCTTATCAGTGCCCATTAGTGCTGCATATCCGTGCCACTTCATCAGCGCCGCCTCATCAACGCACATCAGTGAAGGAGAAAAATTACCTGTTTGTAAGATTTTATAATAGAAACAAGGAAAAACTTTTTTTTTGCTCTTTTTGTTTATAGTGCAAAAAAAAAAAAAACACCCAGTAGCGAACAAATACCACCAAAAGAAAGCTCTATTTGCTTAAAAAAGATGATAAAAATTTAATGTGGGTACAGTGTTGCATGACCGCGCAATTGTCATTCAAAGTGCGACAGCGCCGAAAGCTGATAATTGGCCTGGGCTGGAAAGGGGTATAAGTGCCCAGTAGGCAAGTGGTTAAATTGAATGGGTTGTTTTACAAGGCGAGGAATTACATATAGTTCACCTAGATACACCAAAAAAATATTAATTTCCTTATTTGCTCCCCTGTAACGTGATGGACATGACAAACTGTTTACTGTGCTTGCAGACCCCTGTTCTAATAGCTGGAAAACATTTTTTAAAGAACAATTTACATAATAGTAAGACACATCTCATCATTCGCAGCAACTGTGTAGAAGACTTTCTTGTCTCGGGGTAGATTTCATAGTACTTATATGAAGAGTCATTAGATGGCTGTCCATTGTGCACAGAGAATAGACTATAGTGGAAGCATCATCCAATACACACACACTACTGCCGCATTAACTTCAAAGCTCAATTCAGCCAACTGTACAAATATCTTCTGACACGGGTGTCCAACATTTTGACTTTCCTGGGCCACGGTGTCCAATATTTTGACTTTCCTGTGACACATTGGAAGAAGAGGAATTGTCTTGGGCCACACATAAAATACACTAACAATATGCAGAAAAGGTCAGGAAGATCACAAATTAACGATCACCGATATAGGTAATGTACTAAGGTAACACATTTCTTGATACGCCTCAAATTTCTTAGCATGTTTTTGCATATAATGCTCTTTTAAATTGTAGTCTTTCGAAAACTGCTACAAATTCCCTATAAATAAAGCAGAGTGCCTTAGCATTTGCCTCGAAAAAAAAAAAAAAGTTCTGTCCAATTTTCCTTGAACAATCTTCCTTTATCCACATGGGTTTTGTTTTCTTTTGCGATTTGGAAGCCATGCTAGAATATTTAAAAATAATAAAAGGGATGAGATTTCAACTATGTTTGTAAGCTCCAAGAAGCAGGGCCCTCCTATCCCTTTTGTATTGAACTGTATTGTTGCTGTATTGTCTCCCTTTATATTGTAAAGCGCTGAGCAAACTGTTGGCGCTATATAAATCCTGTATAATATTGTATGTGCTATGTGGGGAGGTGGGGGGGGGGGGTTGTGGGCAGAGGGTACAGTGCAAAATGGATACCGCAGCATCCCTCCAGATGGGCCTGTACCTGGCTGCAGCTGTTATTGCAAGCATGCCATCCCCCCAGACATGAATGGGCCCCGCTTGTCTGTATCGGCTGCTATACTTGCATGACATCCCACTAGACATTCACCAGGCCCCATGCTTAACTCTTGGGCTGTGGATTAGACACACCCCTATACTGTGAATAACATCCTTTCCAGTTTAGACATACAAAAAGGTAGAAATGATCTGACTGTCACTATGGTCAACAGGCAGCTCTTACAGACAATTTTATACACGGAGGCTTTGTGTTCTCTCTTGTTCATAGAAACCAGATTCCAACTGTGCTTAAAGAAACAAGAATACAACTGAAATTTTCATTCTTCCAACCGAAAAGGTACACTTCAGTTCTATGCCATACAATTGCAGGTTATTGAATAAGGTCACATCACCAGCTCTGAGGAACATACAAGGTATAAACCCATTTCACCTTAACTGTCATTTACACCACCAGCCACCTGCTGCCCGGAATTAAGAGAAAACCTCAACAAGACTGTCCACGGCATCCAATTAGAACACTATGGTAACAATAGAGGCAGCACGCTTGCTTTTCTATAGGGAATACTGAAGCCAACTTTATTAGCTAAAGCTAATTACCATTTAACCCATTGCAAACAAACAGTGAAATCAATTGATAAAACTAGTTCCTATCTAGCTAACAAAATTAACCACTTCCAGTTTGGGCCAATTCTGTCATTCTACCTACATGAAGAAACATTTTTTTTTCCTAGAAAACTACTTAGAACCCCCAAATATGATATATTTTTTAAGCAGAGGCCTTAAGAGAATAAAATGGTGGATGTTGCATATTTTTATGTCATATGGTGACATGGCACAGCAGTTTTTCAAATGCAAATTTTTTGGAAAAATTACCCTTTAATGAATTTTAATGCACAAAACACTAATGCATAAAATATATACCCTATTTTTTTTGTAAAATATAAAAGATTATGTTACGCTGAGTAAATAGATACCAGACATGTCATGCTTTAAAACTGTGTACATTCCTGAAACAGTTCCAAACTATGGTACCTAAAAATCTCCATAGGCAACGTTTTAAAAGCTTTTACAGGTTACCAGTTTAGAGTTACGCAGGAGGTCTGGTGCTAGAATTATTGTTCTCGTCCTGACATTTGCAGAGATAACTCATGTGTGGTGAGACTGCTGTTTACATATGCATGCAGGACTGAAGCATGCCTTCACCTTTGCATGCAAGCATAGTGGAATGGGGGCACTTTATAAAAAAAATGTAATTTTATTTTATTTTTTCTACACTAGTAGTTTATCTTGTTTTATTAGTTTTATTGCCATCACAAAGAATGTAAATATCTATCATGATAGCATGGGCCATGACAGATCCTCTTTCTGGAGAGATCTGGGGTCTATTAGACCCCATAGCTCTCCTCTACCCTACATGGCGTCAGATCACACATGCTGCAGGGCTTGTGAATGAACTCTCAGTTTATTCAGAACTACAAGCCATCAGCCGCAATGGCTGATGTTAGTTTTAGTTCATGCATTGACAGGAAACTGTGAATGAATTCTGCCGCCATGTGGACAGAGCCCACTGTCCCTCACCCACTTTCACAATGAGGGGAGGTCAGGGTGAACTGGCTGCTGGATTTGGAACATGTGACATGTTCCATACTAAATATGGGTGGAAAATGCAATATGTTCCAAAAGGTGACTTATCCTTTAATTAAAAAAAATAAGGCAATTTTGGAATTGACGGCAGCAACACATCAAAAAAAATTGTGACAGGGCAACAAAAAGCTAGCAAAGTAAAGCCAGCTACAGACAGTTTGAATCTCGGCCAGTTCAGCAGGGACCGGCCGATATCCAAAGAATGTATGGGCAGGCTGAAAATACCCAAGTTGATCGATCAACTTGGGTACAACCTGCCTGTCGGAAAGAAAATCACTATATCTATGGCTGGTTTTAGGGAGGCCATACATTATGCAAATTTCTTTCCTGCAACCACCGTCAGTGATAGAACAAAAAAAAAAAAAAAAAAAAAGACAGGCTGACAGGCTGGTTCTACTGAAGTCAATAAATAGATTGACTTTAGTACAGCCAGCCTGCCCAGAGATGGATCAAAATTCACCAGGTTCCTGCTGAACCAGCTGAATTTTATTCCATCTATGGCAGGCCTAACCACTTCAAGAGGAATTACCCCCTTCCTGACCAGGTAATTTAACTGACAATTACGCAGTCATGCAACGATGTTCTCAAGACGTCTTGAGAACGCCCGATGGGAGGGGCAAAACGCGTTGATGCATTTCCGGTCTATACCCCGTACGTCTGATGTCACTTCCGGTGAGTGGAACGCACGCTGAGTGGTGCGTTCCAGTGGCCATTTTTTGGGATCTGTGCATGGTTTTCTCTGTGGAGCTTCTGCTGTACCCTGGAGCTGTGATGTGAGATTCCTGAGAAAGCTGTATATCACTCATTTTCCATCTGGAAGAAGTTTGTTTCAATAAATAAGCCTTTTTAAAGTGGTTGAAATGTGAGTGGCCTTAATCTTTCATTTTATTGAAAATAGCAATTAGCAATATCACACTATCTGAGATTTTTTTCTCCCTGGTTGAATGGTGGAGCCTATTCTGATGGTGAGGAATCCTATAGAGTGGATACGAAAGAGGGCTTAGGATCCCATTAAATTCCTAAAAGGCGTTTCATTCACCAAAATCTGGTGAGTGTAATTGATATTGGTTTGCACGGGTGGAAGGTGGAAGTTTTCTTTGCGTCTGAAGAATTTCTGGATTTCTTATTTCTACACTAATTTTTTGTGATTCACGAACTTTTGGTGTTTATTATTATGATGGACTTTCACTACTAATATTATTTATGATATATTTAGTATTATTATGCACTTTATAGATTGATTATATTTAGAGGTCTATGTTTGCGCTGTTTATTTATAGTCGTCACATTTTGTGTGTTTTATCACATTGCACATCAGCAGGGTAGATCCTGTAGTAGTTTTCTTTGGCGCAGGAAGAATTTTTAGTTTTTAGGGAACTGATTAATGGCCACTGACATCTCCACTGACTCTAATACAGTGATCAGTGCTAATAAAAAGCACTGACACTGTACTAATGACACTGGGCAGAAAGGGGTTAACATCTGGGGTGATCAAAGAATTAACTGTGTGTCCTGTTGCGCTTACATTGTGTGCTGTTTTACTAGGGAGACATGCTGTGCAGAGAGAGAAAACAGCATGTCCATGCTGACAGGAGAGAGATATGTGTTGTTTACATACAGATCTCTCCCATCTCAACTTTAGTGGGGATCACCAAGTGCCGGCCAAGAATCGCCGGCCGGGACCCAGTGATTGACATCGCTACAACCAATGGCAGTGCAGGTAGGGCGGAGCACACCCCCTACCCGGAACTACAAAATCACCTATATTTATGTGATTTTGCGCACAATGGCGCCCTGTAGCTGTATATCTGGTTTTGGGCGGTAGGCAAGTGGTTACAGGATAAGCTCACCTTTGGAACAGGTTACATGTTCCACCTATTTTCCAGCATCAGCAGCCTAAACCCCCCCCCCCCTTCCCCCGGATACCCCTCTCCTTGTCACAGAGTGTAGAATATCTTCTTCCCTAACCCACTGTCACAATTTTAAAATGGCTCCGTCCATACGGCCACATCATTCATTCACACTTTCCTGTGAATGAATGTCCTCAAGTACAGTCATTGCTGCCGACGGCTTGTAGTTCTCAATGAACTGCAAGGGCTCTGGTGAGCGCTCTGGTAGTTGACTGATCTTCCAGTTCTCAGGTAACTGCCTGCCCGTATGAGATGTAGGCAGACAGCTATCCTGAGAGTCTGCAGCAGCCTGAGATTGCAGGTTCCTTAGAAAAAAATAATAAATGCACCTATTTTACCTGCAAAAAATGTGCATTTAGAATTTTTTTTCAAAAGGTGAACCTATCCTTTAAGTGATACTTAGGCCTAGTTCACAGCAAAGCAGGCATTGGAGAGGTGCTTTTAATGCTCCTCAAACGCCTATGGAAATGATACTATGGGCAGCACACAGTGTTGTTCACATTATCAAAACATGAAGCATTAGCGTCGCATCAAAATTGAAGCCTCATGTCGAGTCAGGAGGAGTTTGAACGCTTCCCACATTCAACCCTATGGTGATGTTCTGACGTTTGTGGTGAGTTTGCAGTGCGGTTGCCGCGCATTACTACCATTAGTTTATTATAGGCGTTTGTGGTGCAGTTTTACCGCTTGTAAAACACATATAAACCACCTCAGAACCGCGCATAGGGCGTTTGGGGAGCATTTTTAATGCGTGTAAAACGCCCATACTAAAGGTCATTAACGCCTGTCTAATGCCCATACTAACACTATAGGGATGTTTTTGAGGAGTTAGAAATTTAGTGAAGTGTACAAGCCCTAATGAGTGTCTCAGAAGTAAAGATGGGCAGAGGTTCACCAAAATATGAATTAAAAATCGTTGTACAATTTCAGAATAATATTCCTCAACATAAAATTGCAAAGACTTTACAAATATCATCTTCAGTACATATCATCATCAAAAGGTTCATAGAATCTGGAGAAATCTCTGTGTGCAAAGGACGCTTACCTCTGGTTCACATATCCGCGTTACTGCAGGCCGCGTTTTGCGCAGGCATGAGAGCCCATTCATTTGAATGGACTTCCGTGCCCCAGTACACGCAGGGAAGAAGTCCCTGCACTTCTTTGGAAACCATAGCCCGCACAGAAACCTCAGTTCCCAGTGTGGTTGCAATTTCCAGTGCGGGAGGTGTGCCATTAGAATTAATGGCACCCGCCCGCAGGTCTTCATTATTTTGTGTGGGTGGTGCGGCTGCATGGATTTTTGTGTGGATCTGCAGTGGCACCACCCACACATATGTGAACCTAGCTTTAAGCTGGCCATTGGTGGATGAAAATTCAGCCAATTTAGCAGGGACTGGATGAATTCTCATCCATCTATGGCCAGTCCTGTTCGAGAGCAGTCAATTTACCGATCAACTGCTCAACACGGGTTTGCTGGAAGACTTTCGTTTGATACACGCTGCAGCCAAAAAGCTGAAGAGCTGGTAAATGTATTCTGACAGCAGAGGAGTCCAACTGACTGTCAGAATACTGAGCCATGTATGGGCAGCCTTACAGGATAAGTTCACTATTTGACAAAAAATAATAAATGCACATTTTTTTGCAGGTTAAAAAAAAAAAACACACAAAAAAAAAATGTATTTTTTGCTGCAGGAGCGTGGAAAGCATTGCACCAGCGATCGGCAGATTGCTGTGGCCTTGCTGGTCTCCTGCAGCCCTATCAGTATATCTGCTTGCCTGTACAGGATATACAGGAAAGCAGATATACTGACAAGAAGAATCAATGAACTACCACGGCGCTCAATAGCACCATAATAGTTTGAGAACTACAAGCCAATAGCCATCAAGGCTGTCGAGACCTGTAGTTCATTCATTCACAGAACTCTGTGAATGAATGACGTGGCCGTGTGGGTAAAGCCCCACGCGACCACGCTGTTTTTAAAAAGTGACAGCTAGTACTGCTGTCACAGAAAGGGGGGGAATCAGACAGCGCTGCAGCATAGGGACTAAGGGACTATGATGTTACATGTTCCACCCTAAAATTGATCCCAAAGTTTTAACTTATCCTTTAAGAAGCCCTTAGATGATAGTTTTTTTTTTCATTCAACCAGCAGGTTAAACAAAAAACTGACTATTCCCCCATTCACACATCCAACCTGGGTAGGAGAATCCTCCCTGCTGAGCTATTGTATTCTGACAGCAGAGAGACTTCCCCGCCATCAGAATGCACTCTTCAGCGTGGCGCGGATTGAGCAGGGAAAACCCGATAGGGCGGTTGTACAGAAGTTGATTGGTAGATCAACTTCTGTACAACCTTCCTGCCCATACATGGATCAAAATTCAGGGAGGTTCAACAGGGACTGGCATAATTTCGATCCACGTATGCCGAGCGTAACCTCTCCACTTTCTTGTATTTCTCTAGTCTTTTATAGATTATTTTATGCTTGTTTATCAATCAACAAGAGGCAATTCCTTTGTTATCTTTCCTTCCACTGGGGAAAGATTGAAGTTTGAATTTCAGAGGATACCATTCTTTGTAATGCAAGCTTTTACAGACCTGTGTTTCTGTGGACACATCAATTAGATCTGCAGTCTACCCTTGAACCTGCTTGTACCTGCAATCCTAATCCACAACTGGCTTCAAAAGAAAGTCACTGTGTTACAGAGACTGCTGTACATTACATACATGGCCAATTACCAAGAGAATAGAGGCAGTGTGGACTAGTGACAGAGAGGGATTGTTTAGTAAGAATGAACAGCTGTCTAGATAAGGGAACAGCAGGTAACAGGAATGGGGGGTGGGGTTGCTGCCCATGGACAGAGGAAATCTTTTAATTCTGCACCGAAGTGCACTTACCTTTTTTTTCTAAAATGCAGTGCACCACAACACATGGTAATAAGCTACCCTATGTATTGGTGTGGTGCAACACATGTATTGCAAAAATGCAAGTTACGCACATTTTTCAAGCGCCACCATAATAAATGCCTATGGTGCCAAAAATGCACTATCCTACCCCGAATAAGCTCCTGTATACCACAACATGCTTAAAAATGAGAGAGAGAAAAAACACACAAAAATATGGAAAAAAAGTATCAAACTCGTCTACTTATGCTACGCTCAAGAGTTAATAGTGGCTAATGGTAAAATACAATTTTGTACTCATTTTATCTCATGTCATCTCATGGTTGTTCTTGTGTTACATCAGATTTTCCGTTGTACGTCCATTTGGATGTTTTCATTTCCTTGTGTTCAAGTGATTTAATTAGTTCAATGATCACACCACAATTCCTCTTTAGGGAATACAAGGAATCTGACTGTTTACAAGAACAGCCCCCACTAACCTTTCAGGGTTAGCCAATCAGCTGCTCGGCTCACCTGTTACCACAGAGACAGACATAAAGCCGTCACTGTGCTGTGAAAGTAACAACTCTCATGCCTGGGCTGGGAAAGTGAGGCAAACATACTGCCTGGATTCAGCCTGTTGCATCTCTTCCATATCGAAGATATATAATGTAACCAATAAAAACACACGGCACTGAAGCTAGGTATAACAAGCAAACCTAATGGTGGCCACACGTTTCAATTTTATTGTCAATCGATGTGTAATGCGATCAAAACAATTGAATTTGAAAGTAATCAAATAGCCAGAACTTCCCTTCCAATCAATTTGAACTCCATTTAGATGGGATTCGATCAAACTGAGTCGATTGTCCAGGGCGGAAAATCATTGATTCATTTGCAGGGATCGGCAGTACTTAGATACGTTGTTCATGAATATGATCATATTTCAATCAATCAGAATATGAGATTACATAGTGGAAACAGAGATGTGATCAACTTACAAAAGTAATGCAGGCCATAGACGGGACGTTTATCAGCCAAATTGTCAGCTGATAAACGAAAAATCGGTCGTTGCTGCCACCAATGCTTACGAAAAAGGTCCGTTTTTCGTAGATTTTCCAGCATTACCGATAAAAAGTAACGAGAAGAACCGAAAATTCGGCCGATAAACAACCCGTCTATGGCCTGCGTAAGTTACAATTGTATCTTAACTGTCGATCTAAATACACTTTCCTGTGTGTGGTATATCGATCGAATAGGTTGTCAACTATAATAGAAAAAAAAGAAGTAAACGGGAGGACCAAGAAGACAATGGGAGGGGGGGAGATAATTAATCATGGATTTTTGTATTGCACGATGTTTGACATAAAGTGAATTTGTATTATAAAAATGAATAAAGATATAAACTGATACTTCAAGTATAACTAAAAGGCAAAACTTTCTTATTCTGGATAAAGTGGAGAGGGAATAGAACACCTCTCAGGTTTTTACTGCTGTCTGTGACCCCGATAGGGAGATCCACCATATTTGTTATGTCTAACATTAACATCAAAACTGAAAAGAAAATCCCAAATTTTGGGTTGTTCCCATAACAATAACAGAGGGGAAACCTTCCAATGGAGAGACTAGTTCTGGTGACAATCAGGGATTCCCTCAGTATGTTGAGATTTCCTTTCACTTCCTGCTTTGACTATGGAACTGGAAGTAAAGGGAAATCTCCCCAATGAAACAAAGATGGCAAAAAAAAACAAAAACCTAAGAATGGGTTATAACCCTCCCTTAATCAATCCAACGTGAAAAAAAGGTTTTCCCTTTAGTTCTTTCATTCAACTCTATGTGCCCTAATGCACAGGACCGCACACATATGGTGTGACCAGGACATATAGAAAACAATCCTTTTCTATGTAACCTTGCCATGAGCCTGCATTGATCTATGAAGATTAACGCAACTCGACATAAACATTGTGAATGAGCTCTTAAAGTATTAGGGCTCCATCACACCACATTGTGCGGTAAATATATTTTTCTTTCTTATTAGGATAGGCATGTGGCATTGACATGAGTCTTTGTGCCTTGTAAAGCAAACATATAGCATTTTCTTGCAATGCATCTGTGTAGCGTGAATAGGGCATATAGAAAACAACTGTCTCTCCTTTCATAGATAACGGACAGGTTGTGAGCGAGCCCTTTACTGAAAGCCAAACCTTTTCAGTTCTGGACACGGAGGGGGGGGGGGGGGGGGTTGTATTTTCTACTATTCTATTTCCCTGCAATAGGCAATGAGAAGAAGTTTCCTCATCAGTAACATACATAAAAACATATAGCCAGCAGTAGTTGCAACCCTTTCCTGCACTATCCGAAAAGCTAAAGTGGAGTTCCACCTGAAAAAAATAAAAAAGTCAGCAGCTACAAAAACTGCAGCTCCCCCCTCTCCAAAGGTGCCAATCCTTCATGGGGATCGGGGCACAAAGCATTAAAGCGGAACTTCCCCTTTGGTGGAGCTACACTTTAAGCTACACTTTAGAGGTAATTTATCAACACTGGACCAGTCAGAATTTCCAGCAGCTGTGCATGACAACCAATCAACTTCTTTCATTTTAAAATTTACCTGAACAAACTAAAGATAAAAAAAAAGAAAAAAAGCTTCTAATTATTTTATTATGGCAAAGCTTCTGTGGTGCAGACATTCAATGAGTTATCAAAAATGTTCCAAATTGTCACAAAATAAAGCCATAATGTGGTACACATTCAAGAACTAGTAAGGACATGCAAGAGGAGAGCTAGTCCCCGATTTCACCAGCTGCCTCTATGCTGCTTTGCATAGATTATAAGAAGTTCAACTGGACAAGGGAACCCAAAAGGCCCAAGAGAAGTTACACAAAGATATTCTGATATATTAACCACTTAGACACCATGGGGCTTATTTACTAAGGGCTCGTTCACACTTGGCTGTTTTACCAACGCTTGCCAAACGCCCCTATAGCGTTTGGCAAGCGTTGGTCCGGCGTTTGTGGGGCGTTATTAACGCTCGGCAAACGCTCCGCAAACGCTGCATGCGCGGTTTAGCGGCGGTTGCTAGGCGTTTGCCGAGCGTTAATAACGCCCCACAAATGCCTATAATGCAGTTTGAGTGGTGTTACCGCTCCGCAAACGCCTCGCAACCGCGTCGCAACCGCACCGCAAACGCCGGCCGGGCGTTTGCGGAGCGGCACCATAGACGAGAATAGGAGGCTTCAAAGCCTCCTGACTCGACCAGAGGCGTCCGTTTTGCCGCGACGCAAACGCTCCCGTTAGAACAGCACCATGTGCTGTAATGTGCAGAATTGGCAGAGGCGTTTGGGAAGCGGTAAAAACGCTTCCCAAACGCCTCTCTGCCGCCTGCACACAAGGCTAGTGTGAACGTAGCCTAAAGCTGGAGAGTCCAAAATCAGACTCACTTCTGCATAGAAACCAATCAGCTTCCAGGTTTCATTGCCAAAGCTTCATTGAACAAGCTAAGGTTAAAAGCTGATTGGTTTCTATGCAGAAGGGAGTCTGATTTTGGACTCTCCAGCTTTAGTAAAAAGACCCCCATTTGTCTATTGCCATGTCCCTTCATGTGGTGCAGTACTTCTGAGAAGGTAACCAAAATTCAGTATAATTCTGAGAAGCATTCTGGGTATGAGAAAATAGAATAGCAAGAAAAGTGAAGACGAAAATAAGAGAAAAACCCCTCCCGATGCATAGATCTACAACTCACTAATCACACTCCATCCAGTTAGGACTATATAGGCCCCCGGGAACAGAGACCTGGATACTTTACTACAAGCAGAATCAGGAGCGCTGATCACAAGTCACTGACAGTACTTCCTGAGCAACTTCCTCTCTCTGCTTCCTATGCAATCAGTTACATTCAAAGCACTGTATGTGGGAGATATCAAAGATAAATTAGGAAAGGATAGATCCTTTTCTAAAGCTGCAATTTAGGTATGGCAATTTTTTCACTGGACCAATTTGTACAGCTTGGACCAATGTTAGTTTGTATGTGTCATGTCTACGGGAACCCTCTGGAAGCAGGAAATCACTGTAGTAAGTTGGCCATACATGGCTCACTTTTCTGTGTATTCAGACAGTGGACTGAACTGAACTGATTAAACTGACATAATTGAGGGGGATGGGGAATGCTCCCTGCTGTGCTATTGTATTTTTACATTGGGGGGCTCCTCCACTGTCATAATACACAGATCAGAGCTGCAGCAGCTGATCAGCAGATCCAGAGCTGCAGCAGATCCACTCAACAGAAGTCAAACGATACATGAACATCTGTTGAACAACAGGGGCCACACATGGATCAAAATGTGTCTGGTCTCTGCTGAACTGGCTGAATTTCAATCCATCTATGCCCACCTGTAGACACCACTACTCCAGTGATCTCCACTAGCTTCTCGTGGCTGCCCTGCTGCACTGAACACAGGAGGTCACTTGCACAGCATAGGCCCCATTCGGAAACACTTTGAATTTTCTCAAGGAATGAAAACTGACTGGACAAGGTGAAGAGGCGAGATAGTGACATCATGATATCCATCTCGTCCAATCAGAGATCACTTCACAAATTTACGAAATGTGTACTAGACCAAATGTTGTGCTGACTTAAAGTGGAACAAAGGGCAAAAAAAAAAAATCACAAAACTTGCATGCAGGCAGCTCTTTATTACGATGTCTTTTCTGCAATAGAAGAAACCTACCCGCCTACACACAAGTCTTCTATGGCTGGGATGACTGGGTCCTGCATGTTCACAGGAGTTGAATCATCTCGTACCAGTCAGCCAAGACAGTTGAAGACCAGAACCAGAGAGAAGATGCCAACTCACAGACATCAGACTGTTGGAGAGGAGGAAGTATTGTGATTTTAGTTCTGCTTCAAAGTATCATGGTTTTTTTTTATCAAATTCCCCTGTAATGACATGCATGTGGCACTCAGTCCTGTTCCAATATATCTTGTAGTTGCTAAGCAGTGTCTGACAGCTCACTCACTAACCCCCCCCCCCCCCCAACACCACCCACTTTCAGACCTCTCTACAAGCAAGAAGACAAAACACATTATGGGAACTGATTGACAGCATTCATCACTGGCAGCAGGTACACGCTGAAGACAAGCGCCGCCATTCTGCACAGCGCAGAGAGGTGTCAGCTTCATTTATTATACAACCACTGACTGTTCATTCACAACAGTAAGAGATAGTCAGCTCTGCGGAGCTGTGTGAGCTATTTGCCCCTGCAGTGGATGTTTACTATCAACTGGCATCACACAGCCCTGCAGCACCGACTGATTGTTTACTACTGATAATGTGAAAAAACAGCACTTGCAGGGCTGGGTGATCTATCTACTGGGGCTGTGTATGCCTACCATCATCCCGAAGATCTTTCACATAGCCCCCGCCAAACGCTGACTGATGGTTGGCTAGGGCTATGCTGTAGCTCCCCGTAGGAAAACCCATTAATTGGGCTTCAGCCTAGGGTGTAGCTACAGAACAAAACAAACAGAAAAGTAAAGAAAGTTCATTTTAAACCACTGCATAGATCTTAACAAGCCCAAGTGTAATGTATACTGTGTCCCCTTGGGGATTCAGCAGGGATTTTTACTTACTGGTGATAATTTTCTTTAACAGAACTCAGGTTGCAGCATATGAGCCTAGTGGATTATACAGCTACCCCCCCCCCCAATCTGATATTCCCCATGCCCAGGGGATGACAATGCAGTCCTACCAGCTGCCTGTGTCTACATGGATGTCTCACAAGTGGACAGAAACCTATGTCATAATGTTCTGGCGCACATCACTATTTTGGTGTAAAAAAGAAAAAAAAAAAAGAAAAGCAGGACTCAATCTCCAGCGCTACCCCCCAACCCCAGATTCATCGGTTTCCCAATGCAGGTGCCTCTTTTGAGTTGAATGACACAAATAATATATATATATATATATCACAAATTTAAAAAAATCTAATTTCATTTACATTGTGACGATTGTGCAATCAACCTGTGAAACGACTGTGCCAAAAAAAAAAAAAAAACATCTCTACAATCAACTCAGTGAAAGAACAAGTAAGCAGATCAGAGAAATTGTAAGATAAATGTAGATATTATAACATAAGTCCAAGAGTACAAAGTATCTTAGTTTACTTTCCAAGCTTCACCAATGTGCAAAAAAATGTTGTACTTGCGGTGTGGCCCTTTGCCGGACCCAGCAGTCAGTAGGGAAAGCAATAATTTGTAAGGAGGCTTTAATGACATTGAACTGTCAGTCTCATGTAGCAGGTCCCCTCTCTATGACTCCTGTAGTGTCTACTCAATCTCTAAGCACCCATGTTGCATGTCTGCAGTTCCTGATCATCTCCTGTACCAAGTCTGAAGTCTCTGACAGTCTTCAATTGTATACTGAACATTATGTGCAGCTCTTTAGAGCTGTCAGGGGCCAACCACTGCTGTAAATGCTCATGAATCTTCACCACAATGTGCTCCAAAACCGTTATCTGTTCAAGACACAACAATGTGCAGAGAGCTCAACAGAACAAAATGATGTCTATGGATGCATACAAACCACAGTATGAAAATACGGTAACTAGAAGATGCCCATCTAAGTTTTTTTTTTTTTTCATTTTCGATACTCCCCTGCAGACACTACTCACTACGGAAGGGAGTTCCCTATCCTTACCGCTCTAACAGTAAAGAACCTCTTACGCAGTTTAAGGTTAAACCACTTCTCGTCCAAGTTCGTTGAGCGGCTGTGTCCTGCTAAGCTCCCTGAAACTGAATAGTTTTTTTTTTCTTATGCTGGAATCACCATTGAGGTATTTGTATATCACTATGGTGCATTTAGTGCCGTTGCCCTCTACTTTTCATTTGTAACCAACTTCCCCAGGTCATCTTTTCTTGGGCCAATGTACTCTGACCTTGCTTTCTTACGATTTTATTTTTAATATTTTGAGGGAGTTTTTTTTACTCTCTCCATGTGTCTCCCGTGGTCTATTCTATCTGCTCTGAATGCAACTTTGTAGTGTTGGAATGCTGAAAATGACCCCTCGGTCTAATATTTTTTAAAGGCCATTTTTTTTCTCTTTCATATGCCACCCAGGTTTCACCTTGGCTTTTTTATATTTGTCCATTAGAATACACTGGCTGCTACTATTATTTAATATGCTCTTAAAGTACTGCCATTTTTCCTCAGCATTCAATGTTTCTAGAATTTTATCATGTAGTATGGAGTGCAATTTACAAATGTTTTTGAAATTAAATGTTCCTGCACTACCCTTATCCCTCCCTTTCCTATGATTTACACTGAATGTAATTGCTCTGTGATCGCTGTTTCCTATAGGGATGCACCAATATATTTGCGGCCGAAAATGGTGTTATAGGTATTTTGCCAATAGGAAAAAAGGTGCCGATACATGCCAAGTTGCGTCTCATTGACCTTCATGCAAAAACGCCCTCTAGTGACTTCCATGCAAAATCTCATGGACTTTCATGCAAAGTTGCGTCTCATAGACTTTCATGCAAAAATGCCCCTTAGATGCTTCAATGCAAAATTGCCAGCCACATAAATTACATTTTTTTTTAAATTTAAAAACTGTCCTGAATTTTAGGTTTCTGCACAAGAATTTTTATTTCGGTACACTTGTTTCCTAAGTTATCCCTTATTTCCACCATAGATAAAACTTTTTTTTTCATTTTGGATAGAGTAAGGGAGGGTTATAACCCATGGATTTTTTTTTTTCACCATCTATATCCCATTTAGATTTACCTTCACTTCCTGTCCCATAGCCAAACAGGAAGTGATAGGAAACCCCTGCAAATTAAGAGATTTCCTTGGGGACCTCCAGTTCACCAGAACTAGTTTCCCCTCTATTACTGTTCTAGGAACAACTCAAAATCTGGGATTTTATTTTACTTTCACTAATAATGGTAAACAGAACAAATAGAGAGGGTAAATCTCCTTTAAGCTCCGCTTATCTGCCTCCTCCCCCCCGCTGCCACTTTTGGCACCTATGGGGGGGGGGGGGCAGGTACCTGGTTTCGACAGGTACCCACTCCCACTTCTGGCTCAGTTGGCCACGGCAAAATGAGCTGGAGGTTTGGCCCCCCACGTCCGCCCGCACCCCTCTGGGACATTTCACAGGTCCCAGAGCACTGCAGCCTACAGTATTTGTAGCTGCTGACTTTAAATTTTTGGGAGGAGGGGCCATAACGCCTCTACCGAGGCCTCACCTTGCCCACACATGATAATACCACTAACAGTTGACCGTGGAATATTTAGTAGCAAGGAAATTCCATGGATGGACTTATTGCACAGGTGGCAATGCTTGAAGTCACTGAGCTCCTGAGAGCGACCCATTCTTTCACAAATGTTTGCATTAGCAGTCTGCATGCCTAGGTGCTTGACTGTATACATCTGTGGCCATGGAGGTGATTGGAACACCTGAATCCAATGATTTGGAGGAGTGTCCCAATACTTTTAGCAATATAGTGTATGTTTCAGGTCCACACCTTGAGGTGAGCGCAGTGGAGGAAGATATAGATTGGAATCACGCAGATTGGATTGGAATATTTATGGACTATTATCACAAGAGCTGAAGAATCTCTATTCACATTTCTTTGTTTATATCATTAGTCACAGATATTGATGTTTTATTATATGTCTATGATATATACACTTATGTCTGAGTTCACGTGGTATAAGTGAGTTTGATACACCCAGGGAGCGATGCATATCTATTGTTAATTAACTTTTATACCACGTGATTCATTGCAGTACTTTTTAAAAAGTAGTGCATACGCTACTTATGTGAATCTCATGTGGATTGAACAGGAACACACAGTGCGTTCATGTGCAATTCATGCGCAGGCATAGTGTGAACCAGGCCTAAAAGCAAGCAAAATTTTCAAACAATATCCATCCACTCACTGAAGTTACAAAGCATTTTCGTATGAACTTTGTATGTGTAGTCTTCAATTAGGGTAGGTTCACACCTATGTGTTTTGCAGTGTGTTTTCAGATCTTCGGCACTACAGTCCATTTACAGGATAACTTCACCATTATAAAAAAAAATATATTATAATAAATGCGGGTAAAAAAATAAAATAAAATGTGCATTTATTTTTTTTAATTTTTTTACTAGGATCCTGCAAAGCATTGCAGGCTGCTAGCAGATCTCAGGTGCAATGCATGGCTTCTGCAGAATGTCAGTGTAAGCTTTCTGCTCATACCTCATACTGGCAGGCAGTTAGGATCAATTCACACTGACTTGTGCTAAAATGTATGGAAAATGCATGTATATTTCCGTCCATTTTAACGCTCGCTGACATCCATTTACATAAATTTTGACATCTGTGAACATGCCTGCACAGCATTGTGGTGCAAATAGAACACAAAGGAAACTATTGTTTTTCAGACTTCCTGTTGATCTACTTTTTACAGTTGCTCTAAAACACAGATCAATGCACTGGTGTGAATTGGCCCTTACAAAATGATAGGAAAACTCAATGAACTACTTAAAGTGCTCACCTGTGCCCTGCTAGTTCATTGAGAACTACAACCCAACAGCCGCAAAGGCTGTCAATACTTGTTATTGACTTGTGGGCGGAGAACTCTTCCCATATAGTGACAGCAGGTATAGGGACAAGAACCCTGGATCGCTGTCACAGGAAGAGGCGAATCGGGGAGCGGGAACATGTTACATGTTCCACCCTCTAAAACAGGTAGGAAATGTAACATGCTCCCAAAGGTAAACGTCTCCTTTAAAGTCAGACTAAGCTCCCTTGGTTGAAGTTTCCCTATAGGTAAGCCTATAGTAAGGCGTACATCTAGGTATGGTAAATATCTCCTAAACGTGCACCATTCAGGAGATATTCACTCAGCAGCAGCCAGTGTCGTCATACCTGTGTCGTTCCTTCAGAGCCCTGTGCCGTAAAGAGCGACTCCAGCACACATGCGTGAGAGTGACGTCATTGCGGCTCAACCATTCATAAGGTCAAAGCCCACGACCCCAGAAGGAAGACCGGGTGAAGATGGAGGCACCTATAGAAGTTATAGTTTGCCACTGGAGGGCTTTGTTTACAGGTAAGTTTGTCATAATGTGCTAGTATGTGGTGCGTACTAGCACAATGTGACTTAAATTGCCCGGGGCCCAATATTTTTTTTTTTTTTGGATGTGGTTTACTACAGCTTTAACATGATTTCCTATGGGTCAAGTTCACATCCACCAGTGCATTTTTTGAAGGGGGTCAGGGAGTGTTTTCCTGCATAGACCAGTGTTTCTCAAACTTTTTTCAGTGAAGGCACCCTTTAACCGCCTCCCGCCCATCATATAAGGCAATGACGGGCGCAAGACAGTTCTCTCGTTCTGGGAGGATGTCATATGACGTCCTCCCACTCTAACCGCGCATGCGCGGCTCCAGGAGCACACAGCGTGGCGATCGGTGGTGCGCTGTGTCCCTCGGATAAGGCGGATCACAGATCAATGGAAAAAGCCGAAAATGTCGGCTCAGTCATGTGATCAGCTGTGTCCAATCACAGCTGATCGCATGTAAATAGGGAAATGCTGGTTATCGGCATTTCTCTCCTCTCCAGCTGTCACACTGACAGCTCGAGAGGAGAGCCGGTACTCGGCATTCCTCAGAGGGGACATGTACACTGATCATCAGGGCACTGATGATCAGTGCAGCCCTAGCAGTGCCACCTGCCAGTGCCCATCAATGCCACCTGCCAGTGCCCACCAGTGCACATCAATGCCACATATCAGTGCCCATCTGAGCTGCCTTTCAGTGTCACCTATCAGTGCCACCTATCAATGCCAGTCAGTGCCACTTATCAGTGCTGCCAGTCAGTGCCACCTATCAGTGCCGCCTGTCAGTGCTGCCTTTCAATGCCCATCAGTGCACCTACTAGTGGCTCCTCATCAGTGCCCATCAGTGCCACCTATCAGTACCCATCAGTGCAGCCTATCAGTGCCCATCACTGCAGCCTCATTATGGCTAGAAGGTCATTATGGTGCACAATGAAAACCTGTGGCTTTGTGTAACTAAAAGGCAGGATTGTTCCACCCTCTGGCTTGTATACATGTTTTAGGAAATTTTTAAACATTTTGCCAAGGCACCCCTGAAGAAACCTCAAGGCCCCCTGGTTGAAAAAGGCTGGCATAGACTTCGATGGAAATGCATCAAAATGCATGTAAATGGATGTTTTGGCGCTCTTTCCTGTATGACAACAAACACTCTTCTACCATCCCAAAAATGCACAATACAAAACACATGTGAAAAATGCAAACTGTGCAACAAACACACCAGATAAACACATCAACCTGCATGGGTGTGAACCTGTCCTCTGTGGATTACCAGCATCAACCTCAAAAAATCATCGGGACTTCCAAAATGACTCAGCAAGACAGCAGTGTCCCCGCTCATGTAGCCTGTACCCAACTGGTCCTTCATGTCACTGGGACCTTGTCTGTCCCCTCACATCCCCATCGCTGCCCATCACTGGCCTGTCTGTCCCCTATAATACCTGACACTTGTCCTGGCCCCTAGGTCACCAACTCCATGCCTGGCCCCTGTTTATCCCCTCACATCCCGTCTGTCCCCAACCCATGCCTGTTCCCTCAGATCCCTAACCCCATGGCTGGCCCTCCTTATGTCTGCCCTTAGTCCTGTCCCCTGGCTGTCCCTCACATCACCTGCCTGTCCCCTCAGATCCCCAACCCAATGACTGGCCCTCCTCGTGTCTGCCCCTTGCCCTGGCCCCTGCCTGTCCCTCACATCACCTGCCTGTCCCGTCAGGTCACCAACCCATGCCTGGCCCCTGTCCTGTTGTCCCCTTAGGTCACTGGCTTCTCTCTGTACCCATTACACCTATCTCCCTCAGCCCTTCATATCCCCAGCCCTACCTGGCCCTCCCCATGTCTGGCCCCTGCCTCGTTGTCCCCTCACATCACTGGCCCTTGCCTGTCCACTCAGGTCACTGAGCTCTCTCTGTCCTCAGCCCTGCCTGTACCCCCCTTAGGTCACTGAGCTCTCTTTGTCCTCAGCCCTGTCTGTACCCCCCTTAGGTCACTGAGCTCTCTTTGTCCTCAGCCCTGCCTGTACCCCCCTTAGGTCACTGAGCTCTCTCTTTCCTCAGCCCTGCCTGTACCCCCCTTAGGTCACTGAGCTCTCAGTCCTCAGCCCTGCCTGTCCCCCCTTAGGTCACTGAGCCCTCTGTCCTCAGCCCTGCCTGTACCCCCCCCCCCTTAGGTCACTGAGCTCTCTCTGTCCTCATCCCTGCCTGAGGTCACTGAGCTCTCTGTCCTCAGCCCTGCCTGTCCCCTCAGGTCACTGAGCTCTCTGTCCTCAGCCCTGCCTGTCCCCTCAGGTCACTGAGCTCTCTCTGTCCTCAGCCCTGCTGTGCCCTCAGGTCACTGAGCTCTCTCTGTCCTCAGCCCTGCTGTGCCCTCAGGTCACTGAGCTCTCTGTCCTCAGCCCAGCCTGCCGCCCTCAGGTCACTGAGCTCTCGCTGTCCTCAGCCCTGCCTGTCCCCCCCCTAGGTCACTGAGCTCTCTCTGTCCTCAGCCCTGCTGTGCCCTCAGGTCACTGAGCTCTCTGTCCTCAGCCCAGCCTGCCGCCCTCAGGTCACTGAGCTCTCTCTGTCCTCAGCCCTGCCTGTCCCCTCAGGTCACTGAGCTCTCTGTCCTCAGCCCAGCCTGCCGCCCTCAGGTCACTGAGCTCTCTCTGTCCTCAGCCCTGCCTGTCCCCTCAGGTCACTGAGCTCTCTGTCCTCAGCCCAGCCTGCCGCCCTCAGGTCACTGAGCTCTCTCTGTCCTCAGCCCTGCCTGTCCCCTCAGGTCACTGAGCTCTCTCTGTCCCCAGCCCTGCCTGTCCCCTCAGGTCACTAAGCTCTCTCTGTCCTCAGCCCAGCCTGTCCCCCCCCCTAGGTCACTGAGCTCTCTCTGTCCTCAGCCCAGCCTGTCCCCTCAGGTCACTGAGCTCTCTCTGTCCCCAGCCCAGCCTGTCCCCTCAGGTCACTGAGCTCTCTCTGTCCCCAGCCCAGCCTGCCGCCCTCAGGTCACTGAGCTCTCTGTCCCCAGCCCAGCCTGTCCCCTCAGGTCACTGAGCTCTCTCTGTCCCCAGCCCAGCCTGTCCCCTCAGGTCACTGAGCTCTCTCTGTCCCCAGCCCAGCCTGTCCCCTCAGGTCACTGAGCTCTCTCAGTCCTCAGCCCTGCCTGTCCCCATTCCCCCCCACTCAGGTCAGCGACCCCTGTCCTCCCCCCATCTCTCGGTGTATCCGGTAGAAGTCCCCCCGGGACACAAAGGACTCGGAGCCCCCTCCTCCGGTCCTCACTTTTCTCACACAGGTTACGTCACGTCCCCGGGACTCCCCTCCGCCGGACACGGCTCCCCCTGGAGGAGGCGAGACCTCCGTCCGCCCTGAGCCCCGCACACCACACCGGGCGAAGGGACATGAGAGCGAACCAGCACAGGACCCGGGGCCCAACATCCAGCCACACACATCGTACTCACTCCGGACTCCGCTCCCTGCTGGTCCTGAACACCACAGTCCGCTATGAGGGGGAGGGGAGAAGGAGGGGGAGGGACGCCGCCTGGAGGGGGAGACAGGACAAGGGGGGCTGTGCCAGAGACACGTCACACCACCCCCCAGCGATGGGGGACACCTACAGCCCTGTATAAGATGTGTGTACCCGCGTACAGAAGTTCTACAACTTCCCCCCTGTAGTCACTTCCCCCCATCCCATGTCTGCTGAGTTATTATTCAGGGTTTGTATGGCGCCAACAGCCTGCACAGCGCTGTACAATATAAAGGGAGACAATACAAGAGGGTCCTGATCATCAGAGCTTACAATCTAATACCCAGCCAGTTCAGTGGTGTCTGTGGTATTCCAGCCCTCTCCACACCAGCTCCCCCACCGCCATCCTCTGCCCGCTCTATGCCCAGGGTGGTGTGCATTGGGGGTTTGTTTTTCATTTTGGATGGAGTACGGGAGGGTTCTAACCCCTGACTGGGTTTTTTACCATCTGTGTCCCATTGAGGAGATTTCCTATCACTTCCTCTCCCTCAGTCAAAACAGGAAGTGAGAGGAAGTCCCTCCAAAGTGCCGGAATCCTGGGTTGTCACCAGAACTAGTGTCCCCATTGGAAGATTTTCTGTTCTGGGGCTGGGCCACCAAACGGCCATAAATTCACAGTTTGTCAAAATCAGTAATTTGTACAACTACGTTCCAGATATGTTCTGTCCATATAAATCGGCTTTTCTCAGGCGGAGTACTGGCACCTCCGCCAACAGACACTGCGAGCGACTTGGGATTCGTTTGCAACAGAAGTATGGCAGGCAGCGGCCATGGAGTAAGCAGGCGGTCACATTTGCCAATAATATTGCTCTAGTCCCAGCTGCTGCCCTGAGACAGTCCTGGCAGAGCGACATCTGTCCTCCATCTCTCTGTATCCCTCCCTGCCTGGGTGGAACCCAGGGCTGACCTGGCAACAGCTATTGAACCCTGTGCCCACCCTGCAGCTGGTACGCTCCACTCTGCACTCTTCTCCTGGAGTAAGCTGTAGCTGCTCTCCTCTGCAGCAGCATGTCTTCATATGTTACTGTCAAGGAGGGGGATTTGGGGGTTGGAAGGAGAGCATCGTACTGGGGGAGGGGGGGCAATTTGGTGGGAAAGGGGGTGTCATGTTTGGTTGTGAATGTGAAGTGGCCAGTGATATCTACACTCTGTATGTAGTGCACACCAGAGCTCTCTACATAGCACACTCTGGGACTCTACACTCTGTACATAGCGCTGCACTATGTGCAGAAAACAGGGTTCAGGAGTGCAGTGCATACAGAGTTCAGGCGTATGCTATTAGCACATTCTAGATGTAGTGCACTTCTGAACCCTGCACTCTGTACATAGCACACTCCTGAACCCTGTAGTCTGTACATAGCACACTCCTGAACCCTGTAGTCTGTATGCAGTGCACGTATGACCCTGCACTCTGTATATAGAGTGCTCCTGACCCTGCACTCTGCATGTAGCTCCTTTTGAAGCTTGCAATCAGTATGTAGCTCACTCAACCCTGCACTCTGTGTGTTGCTCACTCCTGAACCCTGCAGTCTGTACATAGCACACTCCTGAACCCTGTTCTCTGTGTGCAGCGCACTTCTGAACCCTGCACTCTGTAAATAGAACACTCCTGAACTCTGCAATCTGTATGTAGCTCACTCCAGAACCCTGCACTCTGTATGTAGCACACTCCTGATCCCTTTACTGTGTTCATAGCTCATTCCTGAACCCTGCACTCAGTATGTAGCTCACTCAACCCTGCACTCTATATGTTGCTCACCCCTGAACACTGAACTTTGTACGTAGCACACTCCTGAATCCTGTAATCTGTATGTAGCGCACTTCACTCCTGAACCCTGCACTTTGTATGTGGCAAACTTCACTCCTGAACCTTGCACTCTGTACGTAGAGCACTCCTGAACCCTGCAATCTGTATGTATCTCACTTCTGAACTCTGCACTCTGTATATAGCACCCTCCTGAACCCTGTACTCTGTATGCAGCTCACGCCTGAACCCTGCACTCTGTTCATAGCTCACTCCTGAACCCTGTTCTCTGTGTGCAGCGCACTTCTAAACCCTGTTCTCTGTGTGCAGCGCACTTCTGAACCTTGCACTCTGTACATAGAACACTCCTGAACTCCGCAATCTGTATGTAGCTCACTCCAGAACCCTGCACTCTGTATGTAGCACACTCCTGATCCCTGCACTGTGTTCGTAGCTCATTCCTGAACCCTGCACTGTGTTCGTATCTCATTCCTGAACCCTGTACTCAGTATGTAGCTTACTCAACCCTGCACTCTATATGTTGCTCACTCCTGAACACTGAACTTTGTACGTAGCACACTCCTGAATCCTGTACTCTGTATGTAGCGCACTTCACTCCTGAACCCTGCACTTTGTATGTGGCAAACTCCACTTCTGAACCTTGCACTTTGTACATAGAGCACTCCTGAACCCTGCACTCTGTATGTATCTCACTTCTGAACTCTGCACTCTGTACATAGTACCCTCCTGAACCCTGTACTCTGTATGCAGCTCACGCCTGAACCCTGCACTCTGTTCGTAGCTCACTCCCGAACCCTGCACTCGGTATGTAGCTCACTCAACCCTTCACTCTGTATGTTGCTCACTCCTGAACCCTGCACTTTGCATGTGGCACACTCCACTCCTAAACCCCGCACTCTGTACATAGCACACTCCTGAACCCTGTAGTCTGTATGCAGAGCACTTCACTCGTGAACCCTGCACTCTGTACATAGCACACTCCTGAATCCTGATCTCTGTATGTAGCACACTTCACTCCTGAACCCTGCACTTTGTATGTTGCTGTCACGGTGTGCCTGCTCCTCCATAGGAATCCCTCCACCCCCCTCCTGGTGCCTGTGTCCACTCACACCCCCCCTTCTCATCCTGTAGTGGCCTTTGAAGTTGAGCCGCACAGAATGAAAAGTGTCAGGTCTCCCCCCTGCCGCTGTCACTTCTGCGCTGGATGGGAGGAAGATGACCCCCTGTGGCAGCATTCACAGCCATACAGGCCGGAGAGGGGTGACCTCCTGCCGGGAGATTCTGGAGCAGGGCCACCCCCCGGCGGGTGCAGCGCGCGCACGAGGTTTCCTGCGCCAGAGACAAAGGCTGCGCTCTCGAGAGTGCGGCCCGTGTCAAGTGGGCGTGCCTCGCTGCCCCGGCAACCCGACGCTGAGCCGGCCGTTGCCGGGGCAACCGGGAAGTGTCCTGCGCCAGTTTAAGAAGGCCGGCACAGGACCTTGGTGGGTGGGTGCGTGTGTGCTCGATCCCCGCTTGGGACAGGGTGCTGTGCGGGGTCTGCGCTGAGGCCAGACCCCACAGCCAAGACCCTGCTGAGCCCCTGCAAGCCTGCTGTGTCCCTACCTGCAAGCCTGCTGTGTCCCTACCAGTTGAAGCCTGCTGTGTCCCTACCTGCAAGCCTGCTGTGTCCCTACCTCCTGAAGCCTGCTGTGTCCCTACCTGCTGAAGCCTCCTGTGTCCCTACCTGCTGAAGCCTGCTGTGTCCCTACCTGCGGAAGCCTGCTGGGTCCCTGTCTGCTGGTCGCTGGTCGTCCCTGGAACGCCGAGTGCCGTGAGGTTCCCTGTCTTCTGATTGCTGGTCTTCCCTGGAATACCGAGTGCCGTGAGGTTCCCTGTCTGCTGATCGCTGGTCGTCCCTGGAACGCCGAGTGCCGTGAGGTTCCCTGTCTGCTGATCGCTGGTCGTCCCTGGAACACCGAGTGCCGTGAGGTTCCCTGTCTGCTGATCGCTGGTCGTCCCTGGAACGCCGAGTGCCATGAGGCTCATAGCTGTCCGTTGCTGAGTGTCCCTACAAGCCACCTGCTACTGAGTGTCTGCAAGCCGCCTCCCGTGAGTGTCCCTACAAGCCGCCTGCTGCTGAGTGTCTGCAAGCCGCCTCCCGTGAGTGTCCCTACAAGCCGCCTGCCGTGAGTGTCCCTACAAGCCGCAGGTTGCGGAGTGCCCTGGACTGCCCCTATGGTGGGCCCAGATTACCCTTGCCTGAACTGCCCCTATTGTGTACCCAGACTACTGCTACCTGGACTGCCCCCCTGAGTGCTCGGGCCATCGCTACCTAGAGTGCCCTATCGTGGGCCGGATTACAATTATGTTGGGCTCCTCCCCTCTCTTCCATAGTTAAATAAAGCTTTGTGTGTTTACCATCTTCTTTGTGTGTTCTGTCCTGCCTACGCTTCCGTCACAGTTGCACACTCCACTTCTGAACCTTGCACTCTGTACATAGAGCACTCCTGAACCCTGCACTCTATATGTAGCTCAGTCCTGAACCCTGCACTCTGCACATAGAACACTTTTGAACCCTGTAGTCTGTATGCAGCGCACTTCTGAACTCTGCACTCTATACATAGAGCACTCCTGAACCCGTCACTCTGCACATAGCACACTCCTGAACCCTCCACTCTGTACGAAGAACCCTTCTGAACCCTCTACTCTGTATGCAGCGCACGCCTGAACCCTGCACTCTGTACATAGCACACTCCTAAACCCTGTACTCTGTACATAGTGCACTCCCGGTCCCTGCACTGTGTTCGTAGCTCACTTTGGAGCCCACTGCTCTGTACATAGCACCCTCCTGAACCCTGTACTCTGTATGTAGAGCACTTCACTCCTAAACCATGCACTTTGTATGTAGCACACTCCACTCCTGAACCCTGCACTCTCTACATTGCATACTCCTGAACCTTGTAGTCTGTACGTAGCATACTCCTAAACCCTGTAGTCTGTATGCAGCATTCTTCTGAACCCTGCACTCTGTATATAGAGTACTCCTGAACCCTGCACTCTGCATGTAGCTCACTCCTGAATCCTGCACTCGGTATGTAGCTCACTCAACCTTACACTCTGTATGTTGATCACTCATGAACCCTGCACTCTGTATGTTGCACACTCCTGGAACCTGTACTCTGTGTTCAGCGCACATCTGAACCCTGCACTCTGTACATAGAACACTCCTGAACCCTGTACTCTGTATGTAGCTCACTCCAGAACCCTGCACTCTGTATGTAGCACACTCCTGATCCCAGCACTCTGTACATAGCACCCTCCTGAACCCTGTACTCTGCAGCTCACGCCTGAACCCTGCACTCTGTACGTAGTACACTCCTGAACCCTGCACTCTGTATGTTGCTCACTCCTGAACCCTGCACTCTGTACATAGCACACTCCTGAACCCTGCACTTTGTATGCTGCACACTCCACTCCTCAACCCTGCACTCTGTACATAACACACTCCTGTACCCTGTAGTCTGTATGCAGAGCACTTCACTCCTGAACCCTTCACTTTGTATGTAGCACACTCCACTTCTGAACCTTTCACTCTGTACACAGAGCACTCCTGAACCCTGCACTATGTATCTAGTGCACTCCTGAACCCTGCACTCTGTATGTAGCACACTCCTGAACCCTGCACTCTGTATCTAGTGCACTCCTGAACCCTGCACTGTGTACGTAGCACACTCCTGAACCTTGTACTCTATACATAGTACATTTCTGAACTCTGAACAACTTAAAAAAAAATCATAAATAGCGAATATCTCCTAAACAGCGCACGTTTAGGAGATATTCATTTCACTTACAGGTAAGCTTTATTATAAGCTTACCTGTAGGTAAAAAATGAAAGAGTGGTGTGGCAGCGCGGTACCCTGCCACGGTCGAAATCGAGCTTATAACCTTGGATTCTCAACCAGGCAGGTTGAGGGACTCCAGAGGGTTTATGTAATGCAGAGGAAACTGGCTTTTCAGTTTCTTCATTTATTCATAAAGTCCTTTTTGGGATCTGGACCCTGGAGATTTCTAAGTTATCTGGGAGGGATGAAATCTCCAATCCGGGGTCCGTGTTTTCAGAATCTCCAGCACAATGATTGCACATGTGTGTGCAGGCCTTTTCATAGAGGTCTAAGCATGATTCTGGGCTCCACCCCGGCAGACAGGAGGTCACTGCCTTGAAGTCAGGTGGGCTTCACCTAGGAGAGGTGGAAGCCAGAGCAGCTGTGTGCTAGTGGCTCGCTGTGTGCGAAAAAGCCATATTTTGGAAAGAGTCTGCAGGAGACAGACCTAAATCTGTGTACAAGCCCGGAGGCTGAATATTGGTTGCATTTGTTTGAAGGTGGATACCCCTGCGTGGGAAGCATGTTATTGAACTTTTGTTTAAATAAAATTGGGCTAAAAGGCCTTTAAAAAGAAGAAGAAGCGAGTTGCTGTGTGCTTCAAAAAAGAAAGCTCTACCACTTTTGATGCGAGTTCCCACAGTGGGTTTACTTCCATTTTAACAATTTATAAGCAGATACAACAAAGAGGTTTTTTGGGAGTTTAAATATTTTACATAAATGAATAAAAGCTAATCATTCTGTCAGTGTTAAATGGTTTGTCTCAACCTTCTTACTTTTGGTGGACAGCTTGGTCTGTTAAAGGAAGTTAAAAAATAACAGACTTACTGGCCAGATCACCAGATGAAAATAAAAGAAAATAAAGGCCTAAAACAGAAAACTAATGCAACCACCACATGTAAAAATTGGAACTGCAACATAATAAAAGTTTTCTTTTGTGTTTATATATACTTTAAAGTGGTATTAAACCAAAATAAAAAAATTTTATACATTGCAGCTTTCCAATCCTTAGATATGCTGTCTGCATTCATTTTCTTTTTTTTTTTTTACTTTCTCAGGGTTTTTCCTTTACTGTCATCTGGAGAAATTTCCCGTAACATACTTCCTCTCTTAGGGTGTCTTCACTCTTGATAGAGGAGCAACGAAGACATCTTTGAACAGCAGCAAGCTATGTAGGGGTAGTGTTATATTAGCAGATGTAGATGGACTTGACTAACAATTTGAAGCTGAACTCCAGCTCACACTTTAGAAGCAGGTACAGCTACAGATTTTTCTTTTGGGGATAAAGGTTTTACGTAAATTAATAAAAGCTGAACAATGTACACACCCCTTCAGTGGTAAATGGTTTGTTTCAACCCTTTAACTGCTACTTTTGAGTATAGCTTGGTCTGTCACAAGAAGTTGAATAATAACAGACTTGCTAGCCATATCAGAAAATGAAACTAAAGGAAGTAAAAGCCTAAAAAATAAAAATGAATACGGATACCACATCTAATTGGTAGGCTGTAATTTAATATATTTTTTATGTATACTTTAACTGACATAATTTACAGACGGACGCTCACTTTGATCGGCAGATGATTGAAGCAGTCAGTACAAAATATCAATGTTATTTTGTATCACTCTATTTCACCTTTGAGCAATTTTGATGAACATGGTGTCAGACAGTAATTTTATTTTATATTTAACAGCAGCAGCTGCTAAAGCTTCTGTATTTACACTGCAACTCCCTAGGAGGTGGGGGAGCAGCAGTGGGGCAGAAGCACTACACACCCCAGTGTCCTTAGCTGGATGAAGTATATGTAAAGGATATATATATATATATATATATATATATATCAGCGGGTAAAATAAGTATTGAACATGTCACCATTTTTCTAGATAAATATTTCTGACGGTCCTATTGACATGACATTTTCACCACATGTAAGTAACAACCCATGCAATCCATACATACAAAGAAACCAAAACAAATATGTTCAGAAATTAAGTTATGTGTAATAAAATGGAATGACACAGGGAAAAAGTATTGAACACATGAAGAAAGGGAGGTGCAAAAAGGCACGAGAAGCCAAGACACCAGGTGAAATTTATCAGTAATTAGAAGCAATCCAGCCCTTGTCAGTGCAAATTAATGTCATCTGGTTCAGTCTCAACCGATGGCCTATAAAAAGGTGTCTCATTACCAAGGAGTCACACAAGAAACATCTCACGATGAGGAAAAGCAAAGAGCTCTCTCAAGACCTTCACAACCTCACTGTTGCAAAAAGTACTGAAGGCATTGGTTACAGAAGAATTTTTAAACTTCTGAATGTTCCAGTGAGCACTGTTGGGGCCATAATCCGGAAGTGGAAAGAACATTTCACCATCAGCCGGCCATGACCAGGTGCTGCTCGCAAGATTTCTGACAGAGAATTGAAAATAATTATCAGAAGAGTTGTGGAAGTACCAAGGACCACTTGTGGAGAGCTTCAGAAAGACCTGGAATTAGCAGGTACAATTGTTTCAAGAAAATATTAAGTAACGCACTCAACCACCATGGCCTGTATGCATGTTCACCACGCAAGACTCCTTTACTAAAGAAAAAGCATGTTGAAGCTTGTTTAAAGTTTGCTGCATAACATTTAGACAAGTCTATGAAATACTGGGAGAAGGAAAAAGGGAAAAATCTTTGATGGTTCCAACCTTAAAAAACTTGTGGAGTGCACATCCATAAATTATATACATGGAAAAAGAGAGGGGGAGAGAAACAAATTCTCTATATCTAGACATTTAAGGTGCCCCAAAGAATAGCATGCAAAACACTAGTTATGAAGATATAGCAGGAGAAAAAGATCACCCTGACATTCTTTATTGACACAAACATATTTGTTAAAAACAGTACGAAATACATAAAAAAGAGCTAGTAACAAACGCAGCATTTGCTGGTATATAATCCTGAATCACAATAATCCTGGAGCTTTCACTCTCAATTGTCAAAAGCAAATAGCAGCTCCTCAGCATTTTCCTCAACATGTTTCATAAGGAATCATGCCGACTTCTTCAGGAGATTAAAGCTGCTTACTACAAATAAAACAAATATGAAAAACATACACCAATACTCATGATATGAATATAATATAGACATACAAATATATAAGGCCTGACAGAAGCTAATATATACAAGTAATCTGCATCAAGATGGTCAAAATTCCAGTATATTGATAGATGGTCAGATCAAATCAGATGAGATGGAGAAAGCCCAGGAGGCTATCCAAGATCACAGAGAACAGGTATTCCCCTTCGTGCAGGTGTGGGGGGCATAAAACGAGACCCACACTATTCACCAGTGTAAAGAAGTCTGCAAACAAAACAATATATTAGACCAATGTCATGTTTAACCACCAAAGAGAAAGAGTAGGACTATAATACCGATTCAAGTTGTTAAATACAGTGCCTTGAAAATGTATTCATAACCCTTGAAATTTTCCACATTTTGTCAAGTTACAACCAAACATGTAAATGTATTTTATTGGGATTTTATGTGATAGACCGACAAAAAGCCCCACATAATTGTGAAGTGATGAATGGTTTTCAAAATGTTTTACAAATAAATAGAAAAGTGTGGCGTGCATTTGTATTCAGCCCCCTTTACTCTGATACCCCTAACTAAAATCTAGTGGAACCAATTGCCTTCAGAAGTCACCTAATTAGTAAATAGAGTTCACCTATGTGTAATTTATTCTCAGTATATATACAGCTGTTCTGTGAAGCCCTCAGAGGTTTGTTAGAGAACATTAGTGAACAAACAGCATCATGAAGGCCAAGGAACACACCAGACAAGTCAGGGATAAAGTTGTGGAGAAGTTAAAAGCAGGGTTAGGTTATAAAAAAATATCCCAAGCTTTGAACATCTCACGGAGCACTGTTCAATCTATCATCCGAAAATGGAAAGAGTATGACACAACTGCAAACCTACCAAGTTATGGCCGTCCACCTAAACTGACAGGCTGGGCAAGGAGAGCATTAATCAGAGAGGCAGCCAAGAGGCCCATGGTAACTCTGGAGGAGCTGCAGAGATCTACAGCTCAGGTGGGAGAATCTGTCCACAAGACAACTATTAGTCGTGCAATCCACAAATCTGGCCTTTATGGATGAGTGGCAAGAAGAAAGCCATTTTTGAAAGAAAGCCATAAGAAGTCCCGTTTCCAGTTTGCGAGAAGCCATGTGGGGGACACAACAAACGTGGAAGAAGGTGCTCTGGTCAGATGAGACAAAATCTGAACTTTTTGGAATAAAAGCAAAACGCTATGTGTGGTGGAAAACTAACACTGCACATCACCCTGAACACACCATCACCACTGTGAAACATGGTGGCAGCATCATGTTGTGCGGATGCTTTTCTGCAGCAGGGACAGGGAAGCTGGTCAGAGTTGATGGGAAGATGGATTGGACCAAATACAGGGCAATCTTAAAAGAACATCTGTTAGAGTCTGCAAAAGACTTGAGACTGGGGCGAAGCCTCACCTTCCAGCACGACCCTAGACATACAGCCAGAGATACAATGGAATGGTTTAGATCAAAGCATATTCATGTGTTAGAATGGCCCTGTCAAAGTCCAGACCTAAATCCAATTGAGAATATGTGGCAAGACTTGAAAATTGCTGTTCACAGACGCTCTCCATCCAATCTAACAGAGCTTCAGCTATTTTGCAAAGAAGAATGGGCAAAAAGTTCACTCTCTAGATGTGCAAAGCTGGTATAGACATCCCCAAAAAGACTTGCAACCGGAATTGCAGCCAAAGGTGGCTCTACAAAGTATTGACTCAGGGGGGCTGAATACAAATGCATGCCACACTTTTCACATATTTATTTGTAAAAAATGTTGATTTATAATTTTTCTTCCACTTCATAATTATGTGCCACTTTGTGTTGGTCTATAACATAAAATCCCAATAAAATACAGTTAGGTTTTTGGTTGTAACATGACAAAATGTGGAAAATTTAAATGGTTATGCATTTGTACAAACACTGAGAGAATATAGTCTGGTCAGATGGGACCAAAACATTTTACTCTTTGGGTGTCATAATACACACCATGTTTGGAGGTCATATGGCACTGCACATCACCCCAAAAACACCATACCAACAGGAGGTGGGAACATCATGGTGTGGGGCTGTTTTTCAGCATATGGTACTGGCAAACTTCATATCATCAAAGGAAGGATGAATGCAAAAATGTATCATTCTTGATAAAAATCTGCTGCCATCTACCAGGATAAAACGAGGGTGCACAATTCAGCAAGACAATAATCCCAAACACAGGAAACTCTCAACTGGTTAATTTTGTCCAGTCCATTTTTGGAGTTTTGGGTGGAATGTGTCAGATTTGGCTTTTTGTTTCTCCACTTTTTTGTGTCATACCAATACAAACAAAAGAAATAAACATTTGTAAATGCAACAATTTTCTGGGCGAAGTGGTGCATTATCTGACAAAAATGCAGCGGTGCCAATATTTTTGGCCATGACTGTAAATATTATAAATGTACTGTATGTGGTAAGTTGCATCAACCTGTTTGGTTGTTTTTGCCATTAGAAGTGGTTGACATTACTAGAAAATGTTCATGTTTTGTAACTTTGGCTGCATTGGATGGAGTTTGGGCAATCAGACCTCAACTTTTTCAATCATTTACCAGTAATCAAAATTTTGGTAATTACAGATCAAAGCCACTTAGAATGCATTTTTTTTATAGTTTTCCACCCTAGCTGTATGCTCTTGGTCATTCTGGGAATGTTCAGATCCACAAGTGGTAAATAGCAGTGGACCATTCAAATTCCTGATGTTGTGTTTTCATTCTATAGCTGGTGGAAAGCTTCCAAAATAGCTCAATCTGCGGACTGGTAACTCCAGTGGGGAGATTTCCCCTCACCTTTTATCCCTGTGAGATAAGTACAAGCAGATATGCTAATTAACCATTATGTCACTGGCCTCCATCACAGCACAAAGGATTGAGTTGCCACAATGCTTCTATCAATAGATCTTATGCAAACTGCAGTTTTTCTAGACAATAAATTTAGAACACAATAGCAAAAATAACGATGTAACAATAAAATATTTGCAAACCAGGTAATAGCATCTACTAAAGTGTGAAAGCAAATAAGCACGTATACACCTAGTCATACAATTTAGCATTTTACACACAAGGGAGAACACATGCAGAGAAAGATATATCATGTTACTTTGAAAGTGGAAGGAAACAATAAAAGCTGAGATCTGAAACAAATGCATAAAAATTAACCTGCATTATCTATCTTCTTGTTTGCCTCAGGAACCCTGGGTTTGGACACAAACCTCTCAAACCTTTATCCCCAGAGGAACCCTTAAAATAACTTCAAAAATGCCCCTACATTGGTGGTTAATGGGAAGAGTGGCCCCTTTATATTGGTAGTCAGAATTCCACCCTTTCAAGGCAGCTGGCTCTGCCAAGTGTTATTGACCCATGAACTATGTAGGCATCATCAAATGGAAGGCCTATCAGCTATAGCTCAAGGAACCCCTGGAAACCTCTGAAGGAATCCTAGTTGAGAATAGCTGCGTTAGAAGGTTTCAGATGCCTGAGCAAGCTCAGACCATACCTTTATGCTCGGGACGTCCTCTTGTATATGTATGCCTAGTTTTTCCCTTGTTGTCCACAACTATCACATTGTGTCACATTGTGTGACCCATTGGTGTCATAAAAATACCTTGATGCTAGTAAGAGGGTTTTGTACTTTGATGATTATGAGGCCTCAGGAAGACACCTAGCAAAGCCCAGATAAAGAAAATTGCTAGTTCATGACTGAACTAGCAATTGAATTTTAAACAATGGTGGACTGTGAAAGTGGTATTGTAAATTTAAAATGGTATTAAACCAGAAAGATAATATTTATTATATTGCAGCTTACCAATTCTTAGAGGTGGTAGCTGCATTGAATTTCTTTTTTAGGCTTTATGTTCAACTGGTGGTCTGGCCAGTAAGTTAGTTGTTTTCAAATGAATCAGCTCTCTTGCAGATGCAGCAGTTAGAGGGATGAGACAAATCATTTAACACTGACAGGGGCATGTACAATGATCTACGTTTATTAATTTATGTAAAACCTTTATAAAGTGTGAGCTGAAGTTTGGCTTCAATTAGTTAGTGTATCTAAATCTGCTAGTACATATAATCTAACCCTCCCGACTCACAATGCTTCTGTCCAAAGGTGCCCCCTATGCTCCTTGGGCGCTTTAAAACAGGAGAAAACAAGGGAAAAAAAACTAAAAAAGAAAGTTAATGAAGCCATCACATCTAATGAATGAAAATATGGGGGTTTTGGGTTTAATAACATTTCAAACATATTGCAGGCCATCTTGCCTCTGTCAGACTTGGTTGCAGAAAGCTAATTTTGCCATGCACATACTATTAAATCTGAATGGTCTGAAAGGGAATCTTCCCCCGAGCTTAGTGAATGTGGTACAATATCACTTTGCAAAAGAAAATCCAATCACATTAAGGGAAATTAATTTTAAAAATGTTTTTCCTTTTCTTGCACATGATTGGATGATGGATGTCAGTAGAGCTTCATATCATTCACAAAGGCTCTGTTCAAACTTGTGCAAGCACATTTCATTTGGCTGCCCTACCCACAACAAGCGCAGGGAAAGAAGACCCCAACCTGTTTTTCTTATATCGCATTGCACTGAATTTCATGCTGTATCTACTAAAGTGCAGCTCTGGAGAAAATTCCTTTTCAAAGTGCAACTTCCCCTGCAAGGTGAACAGTTTATTTGCTTTTACTATATCAACCCCACAGTCTTGTGGTAACCACATACTAAATGTCTGCCTGTGCAGTTAATATACAACTAGATTATGTATCTGCACTGGTCACTTTTTGAAAAAATAATGATTGGGCATTGAATGTTTATACAGGCTAAAAATGACCTTTCATCCTTTTGTGGCTCATGACTGGTCCACATATGGTTGACTTTTAAAAAAAGAAAGTAAATAGTGTGCTGTTCTCCTCATATTTGTTATTTAACTGTGCATTGTATCACCAATTCTTATTTCACCATGTTTGTTTCTATGTCTTGATCTGTTGCTGCCATCTGCTGGCCAGAATTTGCATGCTGCATGCCTCTGTTATAGCTAGTAAGTGTTTTGTCTGCTGGGCGTGGTTTTAGGCAAGCCTTGGTTCTGGTCACTTCCTGCAGCCATTTTATCTGCTATATAGCTGTGTGACAGGACATTCAATACCCTGGGCTTGTGAAGGCATCAGTTTTTGACCAGCAGTTAGCCTCAGGAAAGATATCACAGGACAGCATCAATACCTCTACTACCTTACAGTATTGTATCACTGTTTGTCGCTGTATTTTGGACCAAATAAACCCACGCTGATTTCATTCCCGTATATACGTTTGGATCCATCTAACCTGAACATCTGCCGGTCCGGTCTGCTCCACTGCTTGGACACGAAGGTAGGAAGTTACACAGCCATTATCAGATATACCTTCATTCGCCTTCATGTGGGGACAGAACAGTCAAAAACTGCCTTAAAGTCCATACCCCGCTACAGATTCCCTCAGAGTCCAGTACCACACTCAGGAATCTCCCTAGCAACGGGCCCACTTGCAGCAAATCTGCCCGGCTACAGTGCACGTTCCACAAGCCTATGCGGAAGCACTGCGCATACGCAGTATCTATAGTCTCGCCTGGAAGTCCTCCACAACTCGCCAAGCCATTCCTAAAGTCCTATATTAACTTTTCCTCGCATAATAGAAGTACTGTTTATGCACGCTCCTTACATTGCTGTGGCCCGCAAAACCCCGCAATTCACTCTAAACATCTTAGAAATTTTGTCAAAGTGCCCTATTGAAGCCGTGCTGCGATTTTCAGCGCCCAATTCAAAACTTCATTTTCTTAAAGGGACAGCGCACCTTAAGTCAAAATGGCCGAAAAGGACTTTGCACAGTTCCCCAGTGATGAGCTAAAGCAAATGCAACCTGATACTGATCATTATGAAGGGCAGGGAACAGAATCCACACTTCCAGCAGAACAAGTCGTACGACCAAGACGCTCTCTGAAACCGACAGTAAAAGTCATTGAAAATTATCACACCACAAAAGATGAGCTATGTGATAACCTGGAGGAACAATGGGAACGAGTTTCCTCCCTCATGTCCGGACTTAAATCCTCCTCAGGTGATGCCACAAGCTTACAAGTTGCCATCGGGCGGCTGGACACAGCTCAAGAAAGATACAATAGACTGTCCACAAGGTATATAACCTTTCTAAAAGACTCTAATATCGATGAAGCCCTATCAGAACTGAGCAAGGCAGAATCAATAGCCAGACAAAGAGACGTCATGGTGCTGGATGTTAAAGGTAAAGCGGAACTCCGTATCTCGCATTTGCAAGAAACTAAATCACACAGATCAAATTCATCTAAACATTCCTCTCGGTCATACAGATCATCGTGCTCAAGAAGCTCAGCCTTGAGCGACAGATTACTAGAGGCCCGCATAAACGCAGAGCAATCCAAAGCGAGACGCTCCTTCACAGAAAAAGAAGCTCTTGCAAGGGCAGAGGCCAAGAGGGCAGAAGCAGAGGCAGAGGCCAAGAGGGCAGAAGCAGAGGCAGAGGCCAAGAGGGCAGAAGCAGAGGCCAAGAGGGCAGAGGCAGAAGCAGAGGCCAAGAGGGCAGAAGCAGAGGCTCGAATAAAGATTTTCGAATCAGAGATGCAGGAGGAAATTGCATTAGCTAAAGTAAGACTACTTGAGCAAGCATTGAGCCAAGGTCTTGATCCAGTCTGCTCGCTACCACAGGAGATAGATGATCCAGTTGATCGCACCAGTGACTATGTACTGAATCGCTACCCCCAGTTTGCAGTACCGTCCAAGCCGAGAACACTGAAACCTCCAAGTCAGCTCTACCTGCGGTACCAGTGCCACCCACAGCACCCGAGCAACCTAATAACCGTTACCCGGAAGTGCCCTCTCAAGGACGGTTGTTACAGAAAGATCGTATCAGGCGTTTTCTGGCCTACCTCCACAGCTCAAGCAGCAGTCATCACAATATACAGAGGCTAAACGAAAGCTTAACCCTGCAGCTACATCATTCTACCCGGAAGCATCTCACCCCTTCACGCCAGGCAGCCAATACACCCCAGGGGCATCACAAGTCGTCATGGCAACAAGCAGTGAGAAATCAGATATGTCTGAGTTTGCCAGGTTTATGGTGAGCAGAGAGCTAATCAACACCAGTCTCTCAAAATTTGATGACCGTGCAGAGAGCTACAGAGCTTGGAAGGCAACCTTCAAGGCCGCTATCGCTAACCTCAACCTAACCGCAGAGCAGGAGTTTGACCTCTTGATCAAATGGCTGGGCCCAGGCTCCACAAATCGCGTCAAGAGCCTCAGAACTGTCTACATGGGACAAGCAGAAGCAGGTCTCGCTGCCGCCTGGCAGAGACTCGAACGTACCTTCGGCAGTGCAGAAGCAATAGAGAAGGCCCTATTCAAGAGACTGCAGAACGTTCCAAGGATCAATCTCAAGGATGTCCAGAAGCTTCAGGATTTAAGTGATCTGCTCATGGAACTGGAGCTTGCCAAGGGTGACCCTCGTCTGTCCGGGCTGTGCTACCTGGATACAGCTCATGGAGTGAACCCAATTGTCGTGAAGCTACCATACAGTCTGCAAGAAAAGTGGGCGGCATCAGTCTCAAGGTACAAAAGAGAGCATGACATCACCTTTCCCCCATTTATTCACTTCTGTAGATTTATCGATGAACAGTCCCAGATGAGGAATGACCCCAGCCTCGACTTCCTGGAGTTCAACACTACAGCTTCAGCAACATCATCAAGGTATGAAAGCATCACGCATAAACACAGAGACTTTAAGAGCAGCATGAGTGTTAGAAAGACTAACCTACCATCTCCTGCAGTACCCACGGGTAAACAGTACACTACCTCATCAGGAGATAAGACCTTCAATCGTGAATGTCCCATTCATAAAAAACCACACTCTCTGAACAAATGTAGAGGGTTTAGATTCAAAACCATACTGGAGCGCAAGAAAATCCTCACCGAGCTCGGGGTATGTTTCAGATGCTGCGCTTCATTGGAGCACATGGCTAAGGACTGTAAATCTGTCATCAAGTGTGAGGAGTGTCATAGTGAAAGACATGCCTCAGCTATGCACCCAATCCCACTCTCCAGAGATTCACCCACTGCCGTCACCACCAGTCCTGCTCCAAGTCATGGCGGGGAGCCCCAAAATTACGCTAATGCAGCGACTGCTGTTTCCTGCTCATGCTTGGATGTATGTGGGGAGGGCCAGTGCGAGAAATGTTGTGCCCGAATATGCCTGATCAAGGTCTACCCAGAGGGACTACCAGAAAAGGCAGTAAAAATGTATGCCATCATTGATGACCAAAGCAACCGGTCCCTAGCAGGTCCTAAATTCTTTGAAGCCTTTGGAATAAAGGGACCATCCGAACCCTATACCTTAAACACCTGCTCGGGCCGCATAGAGACTAGCGGCAGAAGGGCACAAGGATTCATCGCTTCTCCTGTCAGTGGGGATACGGAAATACCCTTACCGACGCTGATCGAATGTGATCAAATACCCAACCATAGAGATGAGATTCCTACCCCAGAAGCTGCATTTCACCAACCTCACCTAAGGCACCTAGCCAACGTTATCCCACCTATGGACATCAACGCCGAGATTCTACTCCTGCTCGGCAGAGACAATCTAAGGGTACACAAGGTGCGTCAACAGTGTAATGGTCCTGACTATGCGCCATATGCCCAGAGACTGGACTTGGGATGGGTAATCATAGGAAATGTATGCTTAAATCAACCAGGAATTGACTCCTTCAAAACGTACGTGCGTGCAGATGGACGCACAACTTGCATTAAGCCGTGTCCTCACCACTATGAGGTGAAAGAGAAGTCTCTAGGCCTCGTACAACTACCTGACGTCATTACTCCCCTCTTTGCCGACAACTTGGGGAGATCAGTCTTTCATACAACCAAGGACGACGATAAAGTAGCCTTGTCAGTAGAGGACAGAGAATTTGTCGAGATAATGGAGAGTGAGTTCTTTAAAGACGAAACCAATCACTGGGTTTCTCCATTACCCTTCCGAGCTAACAGGGTAAGACTCCCGAACAACCGGGAACAAGCTCTGTCTAGATTTAACTCTCTTCAGTGTACCATGAACAGCAAGCCTGAAATGAGAGAACACATCGTTGCCTTTATGGATAAAATATTCCGTAACAACCATGCAGAACCAGCTCCATCCTTAAGGAAGAACGACGAGTACTGCTACTTGCCTTCATTCGAAGTATATCATGCCACTAGACCTATGTCTGTAGGTTCCTTTACTAACTCTACTTGGCTTACAGGTCCAGAGTTTCTGCTAAAACAGGCAGACGAATGTGTACAGGAAGGTTTTCAGCATCCAGGATCCGGATAATGATCCAGAAATCCGCGCTGAAGTCAGTGTATTGGTCACTGGAACAAAGCAAATCTCCAGCCTCGGTAGCCAGCGCTTTGAACGTTTCTCCAGTTGGATGAGACTCATCAGGACTATCGCAAGGTTAGTGCACATTGCGAAATGTTATCACAATATTCACAAAGATAAGGATTGTCACGGTTGGCACGTCTGCCATAAACCCTTCTCTGCGGAGAACATCTCTCATAGTGAGTCCCTCATAATACGTCACGTCCAACAAGAGGAATTCAATGTAGAATGGAAGTGCTTATACAACAAACAGCAGATTCCAATAAAAAGCCCTCTTGCCAACTTAAATCCAGTTATTGACAGTTTTGGCTTGCTCAGAGTTGGTGGTCGTTTGAATCAAGCCCACCTAAGAGTTGCAGAACAAAATCCTCTCATCATTCCCAGCAAACACCATATCACCGTCTTGCTGATCCGACACTGCCACAAACCAAACCTAAAAGAAGGTGACCTCGTGTTGATAAAGGAGCAAAAAATCGTACAGACTGACTGGCCTATGGGACTAATTACAAAGGTTCTTCCTAGCAAGGATGGCAAGGTCCGTAAAGTGGAGTTAAAGATCTTCAGGAAGGGTGAGCTTAAAATGTTCGCAAGGCCAATTAACGAACTCATTTTGATACTACCCATCGAGAACATTCCCGCTGGGTGAACTCTACTAAACTTGAACTTTGTGGTTCTTCTCTATTCCAACTCGGAATCTACTATATTGTTATGTTTATTGCATTCTAACATGTTCTTTGTTACAGGTTGTTTTATATTTTATGGACATTCGTCATAGTGAAATCCCTTATGGAATTTCAGACGGGGAGTGTGCTGTTCTCCTCATATTTGTTATTTAACTGTGCATTGTATCACCAATTCTTATTTCACCATGTTTGTTTCTATGTCTTGATCTGTTGCTGCCATCTGCTGGCCAGAATTTGCATGCTGCATGCCTCTGTTATAGCTAGTAAGTGTTTTCTCTGCTGGGCGTGGTTTTAGGCAAGCCTTGGTTCTGGTCACTTCCTGCAGCCATTTTATCTGCTATATAGCTGTGTGACAGGACATTCAATACCCTGGGCTTGTGAAGGCATCAGTTTTTGACCAGCAGTTAGCCTCAGGAAAGATATCACAGGACAGCATCAATACCTCTACTACCTTACAGTATTGTATCACTGTTTGTCGCTGTATTTTGGACCAAATAAACCCACGCTGATTTCATTCCCGTATATACGTTTGGATCCATCTAACCTGAACATCTGCCGGTCCGGTCTGCTCCACTGCTTGGACACGAAGGTAGGAAGTTACACAGCCATTATCAGATATACCTTCATTCGCCTTCATGTGGGGACAGAACAAATAGATTGTAAGCTCCAAGGAGCAGGGTCCTCCTATCCCTCTTGTATTGAACTGTATTGTTGCTGTATTGCCTCCCGTTATATTGTAAAGCGCTGAGCAAACTGTTGGCGCTAAATAAATCCTGTATAATAATAATAATAGATACGTCCTTTAAAAACCTCTATAGACATGAGATTGTTGCACAATATGACTGAAAAAAGAATAGATTGGGAAAGGGAGGGATGGATTGGTACCACAACACACTGCAATTGACAGGTGTGAATGGGCCTGTGGTCAGGAGGCTGGAAATTCTATGTTGTTTTTTCAGTACCCTGTGTTATCGCTTAAGAAGAATATATATCAAGAAACTCAGTGACATTCCTATGTGGATGTCCTTGTCTGTTACAGCGGTATTAAACACAAAACAAAATGTAATATATTGCAGCTTACCAATTCTTAGATGTGGTGACGGCATTTGTGTAACATAAATGTAAGATTCGGGTAGTTGAGATATGATGTGATCAGTAGAAATATGAAATTGTAGATCTAGTTTCATTCCATGTTATTAAAGATAATTGTTCAGTATTCCGTCATAGACATATGTTCACCAATTAGCATCTGAAAGGACAGAGCAAGCTTCTAGGCTAGAGTTGTTCCCTAGATGCCAATAAAACGTTCTCACCTATATAGCCAGAGTTTGCCACCTTCTTGAAATCTAAAAGAAGAGCTCTAGACATTTTGGCATTTGTTTTCTTTTTAAGGCTCTGTTCACATCTGTATGGGTAGTGCTGCTGCGGGACCCGCATAAATACCGGCAGCCGCAACCACCCACACAGAGAAATGCAGGACCCACGGGCAGGTACCATTAATCCTAATGGCACGCCGCCCGCACTAGAATTCCCAGGTTCCCAGGCGGACTGCGATTTAAGAAATAGTGCAGGGACTTTTTTCCTACCTGTCCTGGGGCAAATGAATGGGCTCTCGTGCCTGCGCAAATCACGGCCCGCATGGCCACACAGGTGTGAACCCAGTCTTAGGCTTTCTTCAATTATTTTTACCTGATGATCTGGCTAGTATGTCTTCTTTTTTTTTTAACAGAACAGGCTATCCTGCAGGTGTAGCATTTAGAGGATTCAAACAAACCATTTAACACTGATAGGGATGCTTACAATGGTCAACTTTTATTCAAGAACGTAAAACCGTATATCCCAAAAGGAAAAAAAAACACTTTCTATAATTGTCTAAAAAGTGTTAGCTAGAGATTTACTTTAATTTGTTAGCCAAGCCCATCCAAATCTGCTAGTGCATCTAAGGATGGCTACACATGGATCGAAATTTGGCTGGCTAAGCATTAAAGGATTGGTAAGCTGCAATATAATAAATGTTTTTGGGTTTAATGCCACTTTAAAGTGGTATAAACCCCAAACCAAAAATGTATTAAGGTGCCAATCATTTGATGTGGTGTCTTCTTTTCCTTGGCTTTTTGTCCTGCTGTTTTCATCTGGTGATCTGGGCAATAACACTGCTCCTGTATTAAAATGCCTCCACTCTGGAGAAATGAGCACAGGAGGTACAGCAGCATTGTCAATCTGGGAGGGGGTAATGTTAAATATATCAACAGAATTAAACACACTAAACAAGCTGAAGTCAAACTCCAGCTCACACTTTATAATCAGTTACAGCAAACTGTTTTTTTTTCTTTTAGGATAAATGTTTTATATGAATCAATAAAAGCTGGTCATTGTAATTACCCTTGCCAGTATTTAGAGTTGTTTCTCATCCTTGTAAACTGATACATTATGTTGGAGAACTTGAAATGATTGTAAAGGATCAAGCTTTATTTTTTTTTTTTTAAAGAAACATGTTACACTTGCCTGTTCTGTGCCCTGATCCTCCTCTTCTGGGGTCCCCACTGGTGCTCCTGGCCCTTCCCTCCTCCTGAGTGTTTCCATAGCAAGCTGCTTGCTATGGGGACACTAATGCAGGCTCACTCCAAAGCCAGCTTTTTGTGTCCACAGAGAGTGTGGCATGGCCCCTCCCACCTCTGTCCCCCTGCTGCCTCCTCACTGGCTGTGATTGACAGGAGTGGGAGCCATTGGATCCCTCTGCTGTCTTTGAGCAAATGAGGAGGGAGAGAGTCTCTGCTCTCATGCACTGGATTGAGATCGGGCTCAGCTAAGTATAAAGGAGGGATGGGGAGAGAGCAGACCACAGAAGGTTTTTACCTTAATGCATAGAATGCATTAAGGTTTAAAGATTTCAGTCAGTAGAACCACTTTGAGCTATTGAAAAGCAACAGGCTTGCTGGCTGGATCACAAGATGAAAATAGAAGAAAAAAAGCCTAATAAAAAAAACTAATGCAGCCATCACATTTAAGAATTGGTAAGCTGAAGTTTAATAAATGTTTGGGGTTTAACACAGCTTTAAGGCTAGGTTCACATCTGTGCGGGTGGTGCAGCTGTGGATCCGCAAAAAATCCGTGCAGCCGAGAGAAATGCGGACCCACGGGCGGGTGCCATTAGCTCTTGGGGCCCCTGGGCCATTTAAGTCATAAGAAGACTCCCCTATAGTAATTGAAAAAGGAAGGTGCTCTTCTTTTCATGCCCAACTTACTCTCTCAATTGACATTTAATTAAGGAAGGTATACAAAATATATACAGTTGCAAGAAAAAGTATGTGAACCCCTTGGGATTCCGTGGAGTTTTGCATGAATTGAGCATAAAATGTGCTCTGAACATCATCTAAGTCACAACAATAGAAGAACACAGTCTGCTGAACATAATACTACACAAACATTAGATGTTGCCATGGTTTCATTGCACATAACATGTAAACATTCACAGTGCAAGGAGGAAAAAGTATGTGAACCTTTGGACTTAATAACTGGTTGACCCTCCTTTGGAAGCAATAACCTCAACCAAACGTTTCCTGTAGTTGCAGATCAGACCTGCACAACGATCTGGAGTAATTTTGGACCACTCCTCTTCACAAAACTGTTTCAGTGTAGCAATATTCTTGGGATGTCTGGTGTGAATCACTCTCTTAAGGTCATGCCACAGCATTTCAATCGGGTTGAGGTCAGGACCCTGACTGGGCCACTCCAGAAGGCGTATTCTGTGCTGTTGCAGCCATTGTTTTGTTGAATTACTTGTATGCTTTGGGTCATTGTCCTGTTGCATCACCCATCCTCTGCGGAGCTTCAGTTGGCAGACAGATGGTCGTACGTTTTCCTGCAAAATGTCTTGATAAACTCTGGAATTCATTTTCCCATCAATGACAACAATCCGTCTAGGCCCTGAGGCAGCAAAGCAGCCCCAAACCATGATGCTCCCTCCGCCATGTTTTACAGTGGGGATGAGGTTTTGATGTTGGTGCGCTGTGCCTTTTTTTCTCCACACATAGTGTTGTGTGTTCTTCCCAAACAACTCAATCTTGGTTTCATCTGTCCACAGTATATTTTGCTAGTAGTGCTGTGGAACATCCAGGTGCTCTTTTGCAAACTTCAAACGTGCTGCAATATTCTTTTTGGACAGCAATGGCTTCCTCCGTGGTGTCCTCCCATGTACTCCATTCTTGTTTAATGTTTTCCTTATTGTAGATGTGTCAACAAAAATGTTAGCATGTGCCAGAGATTTCTGTAGGTCTTTAGCTGACACTCTGGGATTCTTCTTTACCTCATGCAGCATTCTGCGCTGTGCTCTTGCAGTCATTTTTACAGGAAGACCACGCCTAGGGAGAGTAGCAACAGTGCTAAGCTTTCTCCATTTGTAGACAGTCTGTCTTACCGTGGACACATGAACATCAAGGCTTTTGGAGATACTTTTGTAACCCTTTCCAGCTTCATGCAAGTCAACAATTCTTGATCGTAGGTCTTCTGAGAGCTCTTTTCTGCGAGGCATGGTTCACATCAGACAGTGCTTCTTGAAACCAGTAAACCCAAAACAGGTGTGTGTTTTTTAAGGGCAGGACAGCTGTCAGCAACACATCCAATATCAACACACTGATTGGAGTCAAGGTTGGCTCACTCCTGGCTCCAATTAGCTCTGGGAGAAGTCATTAAGTTAGGGCCTCACATACTTTTTCCTCCCTGCACTGTGAATGTTTACATGGTATGTGCAATTAAACCATGGCAACATCTAATGTTTGTGTAGTATTATGTTCAGCAGACTGTGTTCTTCTATTGTTGTGACTTAGATGACGTTCGGAGCACATTTTATGCCCAATTCATGCAAAACTCCACGTAATCCCAAGGGGTTCACATACTTTTTCTTGCAACTGTATATATATATATATATATATATATATACACACTATATTGCTAAAAGTATTGGGCCAGCCCTCCAAATCATTGGATTCAGGTGTTCCAATCACCTCCATGGCCACATGTTTAAAAAGTCAAGCACCTAGGCATGCAGACTGCTTGTACAAACATTTGTGAAAGGGGCTCATCGCTCTCAGGGGCTCAGTGAATTCAAGCGTGGAACTGTGATAGGTTGCCACCTGTGCAATAAATCCATCCATGAACTTTCCTTGTTACTAAATATTCCATGGTCAACTGTTAGTGGTATTATAACAAAGTAGAAACAACTGGGAACAACAGTAACTCAGCCACGAAGTGGTAGGCCATGTATATAACAGAGCGGGGTCAGCGCATGCTGAAGGGCACAGTGCACAGAAGTTGTCAACTGTCTGCAGAGTCAATAGCTAAAGACCTCCAAAGTTCATGTAGCCTTTAGATTAGCACAACAACAGTGCATAGAGGGCTTCATGGAATGAGTTTCCTTGACCAAGCAGCTGCATCCAAGCCTTACATCACCAAGTGCAAAGCAAAGCGTTGAATGCAGTGGTGTAAAGCACGCTGCCACTGGCCTCTAGAGCAGTGGAGATGTGTTCTCTGGAGTTACGAATCACGCTTCCTGGTTTGCTGGTTGCCAGGAGAAAAGTACTCGCCTTACTGCATTGTGCCAAGTGTAAAGTTTGGTGGAGGGGGGATTATGCCGCGGGGCTGTACTTCAGGAATTGGGCTTGGTCCCTTACTTTCAGTGAAGGGAACTCTTAAGGCATCAGCATACCAAGACATTTTGGACAATTTCATGCTCCCAACTTTGTGGGAACAGTTTGGAGATGGCCCCTTCCTTTTCCAACATGACTGTACACCAATGCACAAAGCATGGTCCATAAAGACATGGATGAGCGAGATTGGGGTGGAGGAACCTGACTGGCCTGCACAGAGTCCTGACCTCAACCCAATAGAACACCTTTTGGGATGAATTAGAGTGGAGACTGTGAGCCAGGCCTTCTTGTCCAACATCAGTGCCTGACCTCACAAATGCGCTTCTGGGAGAATGGTCAAACATTCCCAAAGACACTCCTAAACCTTGTGGACAGCCTTCCCAGAAGAGTTGAAGCTGTTATAGCTGCAAAGGGCGGGCCATTTCAATATTGGACCTTACATACTAAGATTGGGATGCAATTAAAGTTCACGTGTCCCAAAACTTTTGGCAATATAGTATATACTGTATATACAAATGTATTACCTTTAATTTCTATATGGGTTGTTTTACAAGGTGAGCATTTATGTATATTTTAGCATGGGGGTGTGGGGTTTGGCCTAAAAGCTGAAGGTTTATAAATGTTTCACTTTCACAACTAATTGACTTTTAATGTCTTGTCAGTTAAAGTATAACTAAAGGCAAAACATTTTTTAGGTTTGGATAGAGTGGGGAGGGATTAGAACACCTGTTAGGTTTTTATTGTTGTCTGTGTCCCCGTTAGGGAATTTTACCCTCTCTTTTGTACTGTTTACTGTTATCATTAACAGTGAATGTAAAAGTATCCCCAAAATTTAGGTTGTCCTCAGAAAAGTGATAGAGGAGAAATCTTCCAATGGGAACACTAGTTCTGGTGACCTGGGGGGGGGGGGGGGGTCAAGGAATTCCCTTAATTTGCAGATATTTTCTCACTTCTTCTTTTGGCTATGGGACAGGAAGTGAAGGTAAATCTCTCAACTGGGACACAGATGGCACAAAAACTGACAGGGGTTATAATCTTGCAGTATCCAAAATGAAAAAAAAATGTTTGGCCTATAGGGGGGCACCATTGTTGATCTGTGCTTAGAGCATTAATTGCCAATACTTCAAGAAGTACACTCCCAGTGAGCCTGTGGGTTGCTTTATAAGTTATGTTACAAGAGAATGCAGACTAAAGTAAATTAAATAAACTTTTGGAATTTAGCACATCTACAGTGTTCACTGGCTGGCATTAGCAGGACACCAGGGTCGGACTGACAATTTATGGGGCCCCCGGGCAATATGGGATTATGGGGCCCATGTGTCCTTGCCCACATTCAAAGCACACCCAAAAAAGCCTATGAACGGTACCAGGGGCATGTCATTAGGCCCCCTACTGACCTCGGGCCCTCGGGCAGTGCCCAGTCCGCCCCTGCAGGACACTCACCGATTTCACCTGCTACCTGCAATTGCTATTTAAGCAAATGGTGCCAGTCACATTCACTGATTCCCTGACCTCTAAGGAAAGCATATACCAATCAGTAGCTCAACTCTAGTAACCTAAATATGAAATAGCAGGCCTTTTTGTTGCAGGGAATGCTCAAAATTTGATTTGTATCCTAATGCAGACTTCTGGGAAAATCAGTAAGGCAATCACTCGAGCAGGAAATGACACTTCTGGGGGGGCGTTCTGTACACCATCTGTGTACAAAACCCCTCCAGGTAGCCATATTGCATTGCATTTTACTGAAAATTATAGTGCTGAAGATTGAAAGGGAAAGGTAATTTTTAATAACATTGAATTACAATATGACTTGAGTTGCAATTGTATACGCTATGTTATTTTTTTTATTTGCTAATTTTTTTCCCTCAAAAGTGGAATTACCCTTCAAGATCAAATCATATCTGGGTATTTTTGAAGAATACCCAAAATAACATACACAATTAAGAATTACTGGACTTTTTTTGTATTACGTTTTCTGTATTGCTTTTGTTGGCCTTTTCAATTGGTAATTGACACGTAAGTTTATGTTTATACAATTGCTTGGAATAATGCTTAATTTCAGGATGTGATTCAATGAAACATGACGGAAAATATCTTTGCCCTACAATAATATTCAGTATTTAAATATTTGTTTTGCTTCACATTCTGTCTAACCTTTTACCAGTACAAAGATGAATATTAAAATGACATTATATCTGTTTAATCAGCCTTCTCCAAGGACATCTGCAAATGACAAATCACAAGTGCAGCTAGATGACCAGGATGAGTGGCCTAGATGTAAAATAAATCAGTAATGATTTTGGGCCAGTTTTAACTTTTTTTAATTTCATAAGTTTTTAAACTGAGGTTTTAAATTTTTTGGCTATTTTTGTAACATGTTTGTTTTAAAAAGAAACATTTAATACAAGGTAAACTTGTGACAATATATATATACAGTTGCAAGAAAAAGTATGTGAACCCCTTGGGATTACGTGGAGTTTTGCATGAATTGGGCATAAAATGTGCTCTGAACGTCATCTAAGTCACAACAATAGAAGAACACAGTCTGCTGAACATAATACTACACAAACATTAGATGTTGCCATGGTTTAATTGCACATAACGTGTAAATATTCACAGAGCAGGGAGGAAAAAGTATGTGATGCCCTAGCCTAATGACTTCTCCCAGAGCTAATTGGAGCCAGGAGTGAGCCAACCTTGACTCCAATCAGTGTGTTGATATTGGATGTGTTGCTGACAGCTGTCCTGCCCTTAAAAAACACACACCTGTTTTGGGTTTACTGGTTTCAAGAAGCACTGTCTGATGTGAACCATGCCTCGCAGAAAAGAGCTCTCAGAAGACCTACGATCAAGAATTGTTGACTTGCATGAAGCTGGAAAGGGTTACAAAAGTATCTCCAAAAGCCTTGATGTTCATGTGTCCACGGTAAGACAGACTGTCTACAAATGGAGAAAGTTTAGCACTGTTGCTACTCTCCCTAGGCGGGGTCGAACTGTAAAAATGACTGCAAGAGCACAGCGCAGAATGCTGCATGAGGTAAAGAAGAATCCCAGAGTGTCAGCTAAAGACCTACAGAAATCTCTGGCACATGCTAACATTTTTGTTGACACATCTACAATATGGAAAACATTAAACAAGAATGGAGTACATGGGAGGACACCACGGAGGAAGCCATTGCTGTCCAAAAAGAATATTGCAGCACGTTTGAAGTTTACAAAAGAGCACCTGGATGTTCCACAGCACTACTGGCAAAATATACTGTGGACAGATGAAACCAAGATTGAGTTGTTTGGGAAGAACACACAACACTATGTGTGGAGAAAAAAAGGCACAGCACACCAACATCAAAACCTCATCCCCACTGTGAAACATGGCGGAGGGAGCATCATAGTTTGGGGCTGCTTTGCTGCCTCAGGGCCTGGACGGATTGTTGTCATTGATGGGAAAATGAATTCCAGAGTTTATCAAGACATTTTGCAGGAAAACGTACGACCATCTGTCCGCCAACTGAAGCTCCGCAGAGGATGGGTGATGCAACAGGACAATGACCCAAAGCATACAAGTAATTCAACAAAACAATGGCTGCAACAGCACAGAATACGCCTTCTGGAGTGGCCCAGTCAGAGTCCTGACCTCAACCTGATTGAAATGCTGTGGCATGACCTTAAGAGAGCGATTCACACCAGACATCCCAAGAATATTGCTACACTGAAACAGTTTTGTGAAGAGGAGTGGTTCAAAATGACTCCAGATCGTTGTGCAGGTCTGATCTGCAACTACAGGAAACGTTTGGTTGAGGTTATTGCTGCCAAAGGAGGGTCAACCAGTTATTAAGTCCAAAGGTTCACATACTTTTTCCTCCCTGCACTGTGAATGTTTACATGTTATGTGCAATTAAACCATGGCAACATCTAATGTTTGTGTAGTATTATGTTCAGCAGACTGTGTTCTTCTATTGTTGTGACTTAGATGACGTTCAGAGCACATTTTATGCCCAATTCATGCAAAACTCCACGTAATCCCAAGGGGTTCACATACTTTTTCTTGCAACTGTATATAGAGTCATGGCCAAACATATTGGCACCCCTGCATTTCTGTCAGATAATGCACCACTTCGTCCATAAAATTGTCACAATTACAAATGTTTAGGCATTCTTATGATTATTTCTTTTGTTTGTATTGGTATCACAAAAAAAGTGGAGAAACAAAAAGCCAAATCTGGCACATTCTACACAAAACTCCAAAAATAAACTGGACAAAATTATTGGCACCCTCAGTTTAATATTTGGAAAAAATAACTGAAATCAATCGCTTCCTGTAACCTTCAGTGAGTTTCTTACACCTCTCTACTGGAATTTTGGACCACTCTTCTTTCGCCAACTGCTCCAGGTCTCTCAGATTGGAAGGGTTCCTTTTCCCAGTTGCTGTTTTGAAATCTCCCCACAAGTGATCTATGGGATTGAGATCTGTACTAGTCAGTTCAGTACTCTTCAGTGCTTTGTCTTAAACTATTTCTGGATGCTTTTTGATGTGCGCTTTGGGTTATTGTCCTGCTGTAAGACCCATGACCACCGATGGAGACCCAACTTTCTGACACTGGGCGCTACATTGCACCCCAGAATTCTTGGTAGTCTTCAGATTTCATAATGCCATGCACACGGTCAAGACATGCAGTGCCTGAAGCAGCAAAGCAACCCAAAACATCAGTGAACCTCCACCATGTTTGACTGTAAGGACTGTATTCTTTTCTTTAAATGCCTCATTTCTTTTTCTGAAAACAGTAGAATGATAGGCTTTACCAAAAAGCTGTAATTTTGTTTCATCTGTCCACAGCACATTCTCCCAAAAGGATTTTTGGCTTCATCTGGTAAGTTTTGGCAAACTTCAATCTGGCTTTTTTATGTTTACGTGTCAACAGTTGGGTCCGCCTGGGTCTCCTACCATAGCAACCCTTTTCATCCCGATGGCGATGTATAGTGTGAGCTGACCCAGTTGTACTCTGTGCCTGAAGGTCAGCTTGAATTTTTTTGGAAGTTGATTGAGGTTCTTTAACCACCGAACATGGGCTGTAAACTTCTTGACAATGTTGTGCACAGTGGACACAGGAACATTAAGATCTGTTAACTGATACAGGTGAGTTTAATTACAAATTACAGGAGCATCACAATCTTGGAATGCAATTATTTCTTACAATTTTGAGAAGGTGCCAGTAATTTTGTCCAGTCCATTCTTGGGGTTTTGCATGGAATGTGTCAGATTTGGCTTATTGCTTCTCCACTTTTTTGTGTCATACCAATACAAACAAAAGAAGTAAACATGAGAATGACTAAATATTTGTAATTGCAACAATTTTCTGGGCAAAGTAGTGCATTGTCTAACAGAAATGCAGGGTGCCAATATTTATGGTCTTGACTGTAATAGGATAGCTGACAACTCGTGTCTTCCAAAATTGGGCAATTTCTAGTAGCTACATTGTCAGTACAGGATACTTGGGGTGTGGAAGTGCAAGTAGCTGGTCTTGGCTTGGGTGTAAAATAGTCTAGCATCGGCCCTGTTAATAAGCTGTTATCCTTAACTGTAGTGACATCTGGACAGTGAATAGGAAAGCAGTGGCAGAGCAGTCAGTGTCAGTGGAAATGGAAGAATAAGCCCAAGTCACTCAGTGAACCGTGCAAAGCTCCTGTTTCCTGTCTCAATTACCTCTTGTTCAGCAAATGAATCAGTTCATGTATAACATGCTGGCTCTGAATACCTAGAATTATTCTCAAGAATATTTATGCCTGCAGAAGCAGAAACAAAAAAGAGGGGAAAGATTTTTACCATCATTTTATAGGCTTTTGCCTTGACAAAACTATTAGTTTTATATATATATATATATATATATAATCTTTGGAGGTGTCTGCGAGTCAACAACAGGTAATATGGATCAGCATCTGCTCAGAAATAGGATGTCAAACAATGACATCCTTATCCTACTGAATGAGGAAAGACAAAACAGAGGGCGCACAGGCCTAGTGCATTACCATAAAAAATGTTTAATAAAAAATAAAGTAGGTGTTGTACTCAGAAACGACAATATAGTCAAGGCACATCATAAAGAACAGCTGGGTCAACACCGTGCTGAGTAACAGTCCGCAATAGGGAGTGTAGACATCCAATAGGCTGACGCGTTTCGAGGACTTGCCTCTTCCTCAGAGCCACTGTCCAGCTGTTCTTTATGATGTGCCTTGACTATATTGTCGTTTGTGAGTACAACACCTACTTTATTTTTTATTAAACATTTTTTATGGTAATGCACTAGGCCTGTGCACCCTCTGTTTTGTCTTTCCTCATTCAGTATATTTGGATTTCCCCGGTCCATTTGAGGGCAGCAAGATGTGCATGTTCCAGGACATTCTTAATGTGGTTGTAGCCTGCATCGAGTCCATCCCCAAGTGCAGGAGCATTTGTGTTTGCTGGTTCTTTATCCTTATCCTACTGCCCCAGGCCTGCCGTGCCATAGTCATCTCTTTCAACTTTAATTCCAAATGGGCTTATCTATCATATTTGGACGGATAGGTTTAATGGGGGTGTCTATGACTGTATACGACAGGTTAAAGGAAAGTGGAATACACACTTGATGTAGAGTTAGAATGCAGAATATAGTTCATGTCAGTCTTTTCAAGAAATGGTAGTAGTGACCAGGGGCGGACTGACCATTCAAACACTCAGGCACTGTCCGAGGGCCCGGGGTCAGTAGGGGGCCCCATGAAGTGCCCCTGGTACCTTTTTATAGGCTTTTTTGGGTGTGCTTTGAGTGTGGGCAAGGACACAGGGGTCCCATGATCCCCTATTGCCGGGGGTCCCATGAGTTGTCAGTCCGCCCCTGGTAGTGATATTTTTTATCCTCTTGCCCTGCAAATATAATGCCATGGCATGACTGTATTGCATGCTGGGAAATGTAATCTCACTCATGGTTATTAGAAGCACAACTGTGTTTAGCAGTAAGTGGACTCTTTCATATGAATTCTAACTAAACTTTGATCCACTACAGTTTTATGGAGATAGTCCTTTTGGAGTTTCTTACCTGCCAGGTCTCTGTTCCTGTTAGACTCACCATGATCTCTTGTTCTTTATAATATAACAATTAGTGAGTAATCCTAATGCTCAGCTTGTGACCTACTGGTTATAATAGCCATTATTATTCCTGGTTTAATAGCTTTTACTTGCTTTTCCCTTACTCCTGAGCCCCATGTCCCTGAAAAGCTATAGCTCTCTGCAGACCTGACAGGACAACTAGACCCTTCAACAGTGGTCTCCAAAATTGTGCCACGTGGGCTGGATGTGTGCTTGCCTTTATCTGCTTCTGGCAGCTCTATTCCTGTCACTGACACCAACAAAAATGCACACTTTCTTCCACTGACACCAATGATGGGGCACTATTCCTCCCTCTGATACCAACAATAGCACATTTCTTCCACTGACACCAAAAACAGAGTATAATTCCTCCCACTGACATAAATGATAGAACACTATTCCTAGCATTGACAGCAAAGATGGGGCAATATTCTTCCCTCTGATACCAACGATGGGATCTTATTCCTCCCACTGATATAAATGATGGGGCACTATTACTCGCACTGACTCCAATGATGAGCTCTATTACTGCCACTGATACCAATGAGGGAGCAATATTAATTCTCCTACAGGCCACAGGCACTATGTAATTTTGTAACTCCTACTGACCACCAAGTCTGAGCCATTGTATACTCCCTCTGATGCTAAGGCATTTTGTACTCCCATTAGTCACAGTGCAGCCCCCCCCCCAACAGGGTTTGAAGGACAGTAAACTGGCCTTTTGTTTAGAAAGTTTGGAGACCCCTGCCCTAAAACAAAAATGTCATATATTTCAGTTTCTACATCTTTAGATGTGGTGGCTGTACTCAGGGTTTTTTTTTGGCTAAGAAAATTTTCAACAAGTACAGAAAATACCTATTGTTCTTGTCCAAAATACAACATCCATGTTACTTCATGGGAGATGAACTGAAAACAAAAGCAATTTTATCTTTCTTGTGTTAGCTACTAATCCCATCACCCCCTATGTAATAGAGATGAAAAAAGGCAGATGTGTTTGATGTCAAGCCTAGGTAATAGCTATTTCTCCCGCCATAGATGCAGTAAAGCTGTGATCGTAGCCACCCAGGGAAAGGAAGTGTTCGATTTACAGGTAAAAATACAGAAACAAAGTCTGCAAAAAGTAAAACAACGTCTAAAGATCGGTAAATGGCAATACATATTTGGTTTTCGATTTAGATACATTGTATTGTAATTTTGAGTGGCATATTAGAATGACAACAAATGACAGATGAGAAGATGCAAGATAAAAAGAGCCAACACAAGTATATGACTTCCGGAGATATTTCAAGGCAGTTTGCATGCATAGTTAGATTATCTCAGTCATATAACGCAATGTCTTTTATTGCTGGGTAATTACCTGCACACTACCAGTCAGTGCTTGCTCACCACCTGACCAGGGGCGGACTGACCATTTGGAAACTCGGGCACTGCCCGAGGGCCCGGGGTCAGTAGGGGGCCCCATGAGATGCCCCTGGTACCTTGTTCATAGGCTTTTTTGAGTTTGGGCAAGGACACAGGGGCCCCATGATCCCCTATTGCCTGGGGGCCCCATGCATTGTCAGTCTGCCCCTGCACCTGACTGCTACCAGCCAATACCTGCTCATCACCTGTCTGCTGCCAGCCAATAACAGCCTGTTCCAGCCTGCTACTTACCTGCCGTCACCCAGCCAGTTCATTCTGCTGTGGTCCACTGTTGCCTTGCCTCTGCTCCGGCTTGAACACCAAGTTTGGCCCTGCTGCTAGCAAGATCAACAGACACTCATGCCATTCTGCGCCTTGTGCCACTGTCCACTCTATCAGGGTACCCTGAGCCAGAGGTGTAAGAGAGGCCGTCCTCATCATGTCAGGCTTCTCTATCAGGTACATGATCTCTGATTCTTACATTTGATTTAACAGATACATGCCACTAAAAATGCAGTGCAAGAGGGAAAAGTTTGTGTTGGCCAGATAGATGCAGCTCTCTTGCCATGGGGTAAAGCTTAAATGTGGGAATTACAAAAAGCACCCCTACAGTGGGCCCTCTTGCAATGCAAGGGGTAAATCCTCTAGTGGTAGAGGAATAAGCTATAGTACTTACCTTATTTGTTTCTTTGGCAGGCTTCCTCTACGCTGTGTAACCGGTCCACAAAATCGTCAATCTGGTCTGGCTGTGTGGTGGGGCTGTGTATATTTCAGGAATGGATGACCCAGGAATACAATTGACAGGTAAGTTAGCTTCCATATATACAGTATATATATATATATATATATATATACATATATATACTGTTTATAGGGCTATGTATATCTCAGGACTGGATGAATAGGGATGCAAATACTGTATATTGGCAGGTAAGTTAGCTCCTATATAAAACATAATATATACAGTACATATACAATATGTGTGTGTGTGTGTATGTGTATATAGATATAGATATATATATCTGTTGACGTTCAGCTTTATTGATTTCATTGCTTTAGATGGAGGTAAAACATTGACCAATGACTGTTTATTCAGCACTGGATGCACAATAATGAAGGGGTGGCTGTGTAGCAAAGGTGAGAACAAAGCATACCATTAAAATGTTGCCAGAGGGTAGAGATTTAAATAGAAGGAGTCTGTGTAATAGTGTGGACACAATGGAACGACAGCCGTATTGCTAAGCATAAACCAGATGTTTCTAATTCAATAGTAATGAATGTAAGCATTTGTTTCTTTCATCTGAAAATCAAGACAAAGCTAAGGTTTTGATCTTCTAAAACAACAACCTGCATAAACAACATTTTTCTTGGTATTTCCATTATGTGTTATTTTTTCAGATGTACTGCATTCACATCTGTATTCATTTCTGAAGTTATTGCTTTAGAATATGTCCAAAACTTATCTGAAGTACAGTCTGCCATATTGGAGATAGAGCCAATTTATTATCAAAGTAATCAGTTATATTGAAACAATATGAAAAATGTCTCCTATTGATAACTAGGCCCCCCATTGGCCTGAAAGCTTTTGTTGTCACCTCATAGAGTTTCAGAAACTGTCCAATAATCACAAGCGTTCTCTAAATAAGGCATTCTAGGGGCTTGTTTACACTAGTGTTGTTCTCTGAAAAGAAGTGGATCACTTTTCAGAGGATGTTTGACAGGCAGTGAGTAGGTGTTATATTTTAACCCTTAAAAGCCTAGGGGGTTCCTATATGGCCTCTTCACCTGAATAAGTTGTGTTCTGCACACTGTATTGCCCGGCAAATGTGGATGGGCCACAGTACGTGTTAACCTCCCGTATTACCCCCTTGCAGCTTGGGGGAGGGGGGGGGCAGTAAAAATGCAGCTCAACCACCTGTTTTTTTTTCTGTTTCCCCCCTCGCCTCCCAACTACAAGTGTAAACTAAACCTAATGGCTACTCTGGGGTATCAGCATCACAAAATATTTACAGAGCTTTAAAAACTCAATTTTGTGCATAGCAGTTTTCAGCTTTTAAGCTCTGTTCACACTTGTGCGATATCAGATGTGACTTGAGTCGCACAGAATCATATGGCAGTAGAAATCACATTGTTTCAATGGTGGCTGTTCGCATCAATTGAACTCAACATGGAGTAATTTTGGAAAGGGTTCTTGTATTACTTTAGAGTGATTCCAGCGTGATTTTGGCCCCATAAAATGTACTAACCGCATCCCAAATGCATCCAAATTGCACTACATAATCTCACTGAAAATGAGGGAAAATTGGATTGCAGTGTGGAGCAGGGGCGGACTGACCATTCGAGCACTCGGGCAGTGCCAAGGGCCCGGGGTCAGTTGGGGGCCCCATGAGATGCCCCTGGTACCTTTCATTGGCTTTTTCATAGGCTTTTTTGGGTGTTGGCAAGGACATAGGGGCCCCATGATGCCCTATTGCCCAGGGGCCCCATGAGTTGTCAGTCTGCCCCTGGTGTGGAGTTAACCATAGGAATCTCTATGTTTTATCCAAGCTGTTCAGATTTGTATTTGCAGGCTTATTTATTGTTATCAAGTGTTCAATTCCCAATACAGTATTTTTAAAAGTGCGTGTATAGCCAAAACCTCTTTTTATGTTTGATATAATGGAGGGAAAGGTAAACCCTCCTATCAGGTTATATTTTTAAAGGTTATTTTTACTGTCATTGCCTTCCCGAGAATTTACTTTTACAACAGGAAACAAAAGGGGGTTTCCATCTAAAGCGAGCCAAACACTGTTAGTTTTTTTTATTCACTCACAGAAACAAGGTTGATGGTGGAATTCCCCTCCACTGGGACATTACTGTTTTTTCTGACAGGGGCACCCTGCTGCCAGAATACACTGATCATCAGCTAAAGCAGCTGATCAGGAAACATTTTCCAACATGACCCTTGGACAGAAGTCGATCAAACGATCAACCTCTATCAAGTGGGGGAGCCCACACATTGATCAAATATTGGACGGTCCAGCAATTTCAATCAGTGTACAGCCAGGTTTAGTCCCTATTCTAAGATTCACTCACACCTCTTGCTTTCATGGCAACTTTAATATTTGGGATTTTCCCTCAATTTCTGTTAAAATAGAGAAGTAAATGTCCCCAGTGGTGGAATAGGCTACAATAATCGAAGCCTAACACTCTTCAAAGATCAAAGCTTTTTCAGATTGATCCGGGCAAATTAAAGTAATTGAAATGAACCCCACAGCAGTGTTGAATTAAACAGATTGTAACTTGTAACTGGGGGGGGGGGGTGCTCTGGTAAGTATCGGCAGGGAGGGCCCTGTAATGAGGCAGTGGAGCCCAGCCCAACCACCATGTTGTACATACCAACAAAGATATATATATATAAGAGTGCGTTGCAACTTTGCACTCCCAGATCCAGCTCTGTTGTGTCTACAACCTGACCAGCTACAACAGCTATACTAAAGGTGTGCACAAGGGTTGGACAAAAGTACTACTACATGATTTGCAGGTGTGAAAGTGAAACATATTTCACCTTGAAAGGAGAAGTGATGAAATATTATTTTGCTTCTGCTATGTGATGAGACACCTAGCTAACAAGTAGGAAGCCTCATTTTCGTCATTCACTGCGTGCGCTGCTAGGGAAATGGAATCATGTCAAGGACATTGTGCAGGATTGTGACCCGGAATAAGAAAATCACTGCTGCAAAGTAGTTGAAGAGCTCGATCTCAGTCTTCCAAAGCCCATGTCCACAAAAATTGTGCAGAGGGAACTCCATTGGAAAACATTCATGGGTGAGCTGCAATTGCCAAACCACTAGTGACCGATAATAATGCTCAGCAGAGGAGAGAGTGGTGCAACATTCATAAGTAATTGACTATTGATCAAGGGAAGACTGTAATATGGTCCGATGAATCAAGCTTCACACTGTTCCCAACCACCGGAAGATTTTTTTTACGTGTGGCAAACACCGTCCTAAGCTTATGACAAGGACTATCTTGTGCAAACGATAAAGCATAGTGGTGGTGCAATCCATGTTTGGGCAGCCATATCTTGGTATTCTGCAGGACCAATCATCACTTTGAAAGGTAGAGTCACTGCCAGTGACTATGTACAAATTTTAGCTGACCATGTGCATGACATTGTTTCAAAAAGACAGCACCATTTACCAAGATGATAATGCTCTGATTCACACAGCTGGAGTTATCAATTCTTGGTTTGTCGAGCATGCAGACAACAGTTGCCAGACCTCAGTATCATAGAGCTACTATGGTCAATTTTGGAAAACAAGGTTCAGGCTCGTTTTCCACCTCCAGCATTTCTGATAAGTGGAACAATCTTTGCATGAAGAGTGATATCAGATTCCATTATCCACCATTCAAGATTTATATTTGTCAATTCTCAGGAGAATTTAGGCCTTTTTGAATGCCAAAGGCAACAGCATGTTAGGTAACAATGTTGTTCTTTTACCTGGTGTTTCCATAATTTTGTCCAACACCTGTATATACTAGTAGATTTTCATTCAAAATCTTTTGTTTTAAGAATGTCCGTTTGTTTTTTCTAATCGTTAGTGGGTTCAAATCGGCTTTCATCTTTGACTGCAGTGACAAGAATGTGGCCGTATTTAGGCAATGATGTAAGGCCCCATTCCATGCTCATTTGCTTACGTGGCTGGGGATGTCTAGCCATGTAAGTGAATGAGCCTGGTGACATCATTCGTTAGTAAGGACACTGCTGCTGCTGCTGCTTCCTTAGCAACCATTGATAGCCAGAAACGGCCAGGTTAATCATCAAATAGCCAGTGTTTGGTCTAAACTAACGATCGGACCAGACACTAAGCTCATCCCTAGGTAACTAGGTAAAGCAGAACTTTGCATAACAACTTCATTCCACATTCTGATCTTTCCTCCCTCCTGTGTGTTTTTTGTTTTTTTAAATTCAATGTACCGTTTTTTAAAAAGTCTTTACAAGTCCTTCTCCGCTAGTGGTGGGCAGTCCTTACAACTGCACTGAACAGTGCTCAGGTAATGACAACATGGTGATGTCTTCTTGGGGGTGGGCCTATAACATCTTTGGATCAGTGGAAATAGATTGAATTACATTGATCGCCATTCAACGTGGAAGGCCGGGGCATCTAGTGGGCACAGCTCCAGACTAAAGGTGAGTATTGCGGTCAAAGCAGACTTTTTTTTCTATAACTGGGCCATTGGTTATTTTTGTCACTGGAGTTCTGCTTTAAATCCTTACTATTTCCCTATAATAGAATTCTTTTTACACCATGTTTTAGACTGAAAAGTCAGTGAACGATTTTATCTAATATTCCTTTCTCCAAACACAAAACTCATTGTTTTTATACTATTTAAACTGATCCCTTCTACATTAGACTGACTCCAGAAAAACCATTAAATACACAGCTTAGTCAAAGGGCTGCTTCAAACTGATACTCTGCAATGTAGCCGCAGTGCGGATGAAGCGCAGTGTTTTTTGTGTGGGTTAGCTGCACTTTCTCATAGACTTCTATTATGTCCCACGGTTTTGGTGTGCTTTCTGAAAGTGCACCAAAAATCCTGGATGCAAGACTTTGGTGAGCCTTCAGAAAACCCGCCAAAACCGTGGGACATAATAGAAGTCTATAGGAAAGTGCAGCTCACCCACACAAAAAACGCAGGTACACTACTCTGCAGCCCAAGCGCAGTGGATCAGTGTGAAGCTGCCCAAAGGATTTTAATTTGTGCTCTTGTGATTCAAAAAGCTCCTTTACAGAGCACAGCCAGATCCTGCATTCTTCAAATTAGAATGAAGTTCAGCATTACTCCCTGGCCCATCCTAAGCTGTGATAGGTTAACGAAGGACTTATGATGAGATAATCACTTTGTTCTCAGGAATTGCTTAACATTAGACCACACTATACAATGCAGTGTAGCCTGACTACCTTCCTCAGTCCTAGTGTTGTTTTGAAGGTAATACAAAAGCCGGATATTAAAACAGAATCAGGTAGTTATATTAGCTTTATCATAAATACATTTTATTATTTTTGATAAATGCATTTACAGAAACGTTTTATTTTATTTTTTTACATCTGCTGGAGTTACGTTTTAACATATCCCACGTGAATCAGTGTTCCTGATTATTTATGTAATGGGACCTACCAATTGTACTTTGAGAGGCTTCATTCAAACAGGGCGCTGACACCAGTAGTCCATGACCGAGCGCTTTCGGCTGTCAGATGCTGCATGCAGGCAGCAGCTCCGAACTGTCTACGTTTACCCTAGGTTCACACTTGTGTAGGTTTGTGGCCCACATTTGCACATGCCCAGCAGCACATTCTTTTGAACGGGCTGCTGTGCTTGCATTTCCTGCAAAAAAAGTGCTTGTTAAAAATGAGATCGTAGGGAAATCGCATGTTGCAAAAGTGGTTCCCGCACCCACAATGCGCAGTGTGTTGAGATGCATGGGGGTACCATTAAGAATGAATGGCAGCTCCACACATCTCTACAGAGCAGCTCGTTTTGCAGCAGGTGGTTGCGGGTGCTGGAACAGCTGTGATTCCCACACACCCCGCACACTGTGAACATAGCCTTAGGGAGGCTCAGCCACTCGGCTTTCAAATTAAGACAAGTGGATATGTCTGTGCAGCCACTGCATTCCAAAAGACATGAATGGGCTTCCTGCATGCAGCACCTGGCTACTGAAACCACTTGGACAATGTTCTCATTCATGGACTACGAGTGTCAGTGCCTGTCCAGAAGCGTATACCAGATGTTAAGTGCCTGAGTAAACTTTATGCATGGGGCTCTGTATGTCTATGTTCTGTCTGTTTTGTACCTGTGCTCTCCTCATCCAACACCAAGTGCAGAATATGGAGTACATAACTATCTCCTAAAACGCTCAAAAGCAGACCAGTCTTTTGGACAAGCGTGTCCAATGACACCTTTGTATTGATTAACAAATGCAACATTTTTCAGGTGTGTTCACCTGGCATTTGAGATTAGTTTGAGAGGTTTCTAAATTCCATCTTAATGCCTTCAGAGATGTATCTGACCTGCAGATACATAGTTGGTAAGGATGAATAAAGACACAAGTCCGTCCAACTGTTCAACCTGTAGAGTTTTTTTTTTAATTTTTGACACTCCCAGTAGACACCACCAACTATGAAAAGGAGTTACACATCCTTACAGCTCTAACAGTAAAGAACCGCTTATACAGTTTAAGGTTAAACCACTTCTCATCCAAATTCATTGATTGGCCTCGTGCCCTCCTAAGGGACTTGAGAGGGAATAGTCTCATCCCTATGCTGGAATCACCATTGAGATATTTGTATATCACTATCATACCCCCCTTCTGTGTCTCTTTTCCAGGGAGCATAAGTTTAATGCTTGTAGTTGTTTCTTGTAACTGAGGACCTGCAGTCCCCTTATTAGCTATGTTGCTCTTCTCTGGACTCTCTCCAGTTCCAGCACATCGTTCCTGAGGATTGGTAATCAGAACTGACGGCACATTCAAGCTGTGGCTAAACCAGAGTTTTGTAAAGTAATAGAATTATAGTTGTCCTGCTTTAATTCCATAAAAAATTTTTTTATATAGATTGGCCCACTACCAGTTTATGCCTAGTACGCACTGCACATTATGACAGACTTACCTTCTTACCTTACTTACTTTCAGTGCTCGCGTGCTTCCATCTTCTCCCAGTTTTCCTTCCAGGTTCGTTCTGTCTGACTGCTTGAATGGCTAGGCTGCAATAACTTTTAGTGTCTCTTCTTTCATAAACACCCTGTATATCTTTTTTTGTAATATTGCGTTTAATACCGATTTAAGTTACTTCAAGGTTCTTTAACATTCCCCATGACTTGTATGGAGAAAATAGCTTTTCTAAAGCTGTGTACCCAGTCCTAAAATATGTGAAGTGGACATTCTCAACACACCTTGGCGCTGGGATAAGTGAACTCCTGTGCACAGACTTGGAAAAAGCTTGACAGACACTGCTGACACAAGTTCTCCCTTACAGAATAAAGGAAGCGTGAAAATGTTGTATCTGTTTTTGTGTCTAACCACAAATTGACTTTTGTTTTCTTTTTTTAATATTAGAATGGGGAACATGCTGCAATTTCACACACATCTTGAAACTTAATCCCAATTTCAGAAGACAAATGAAAGTGATATCTTGCAATTTCACACACATCTTGAAACCAGGGGCGGACTGACCATTTGGAAACTCGGGCACTGCCTGAGGGCCCGGGGTCAGTAGGGGGCCCCATGAGATGCCCCTGGTACATTTTTCATAGACTTTTTTGAGTTTGGGCAAGGACACAGGGGCCCCATGATCCACTATTGCCCGGGGGCCCCATGAGTTGTCAGTCCGCCCCTGCTTGAAACTTACTCCCAATTATAGAAGATAAATGAAAGTGCTATCTTGAATGATGTGTGTATATTCATTTGAACATCTTCATCATCAAGATATAAATTCCTGTCTTCTGCTGAGATTCCCTTCTCCCCTTTTTTCTATCAAGGTAACTAGTCCTAATAGTGGCAAGTGACCAGGGTCCTACTCACCTTCTAGTTCCATCCAGCCTGGTCTTTGTATAAGTGCTCCCAGCAATCCTATGCCCACCCAACCATATCCTGTGGCTTAGACCAGTGTTTCTCAACCTTTTTTCAATCACAGCACCCTTTAAAATTATGGACAATTTCAAGACAATTTCAAGACAGTCTTGAGGCACCCCATTCTAAAATGAAAAAACTATTCTAATAGTTTTATATAACCTAGCAGCATCCACACATGTAGGACACCCAACGCTAGAGGTGATTTATTTTTCCAAATCAAATACACTTTTGCACACTGGTCCTGACTAGTATTACAGTGTTTCTCTCAGTTTTTCTCCATCACCAAGCTAATGTAGTCCCAGCACTGATGGAGAGGGGCAAGAGAGGGTCAAACAAGGATGCTGTGCAGGCAACTGAGATCCTTCTTATCAAATGATGATGTCATTGGTTGTCAGGAGGCCGGTGCATAGGAGGTTGTAATGGTGCACAATGAAAACCTGTGGCTTTGTGCAACTAAAAGTCAGGCTTCTTCCATCTGCTGGCTTGTATACAAGTTTTGGGCAACTTTTAGACATTTTGCCAAGGCACCCCTAAAGAACCCTCAAGGCACCCTGGTTGAGAAAGGCTAGCTTAAATTAACAGAAATTGCTGTCATTACCCAGTTTACCTGGGAGAAAATACTAAAGATAGAGTTTTTAAATTTTTATTAATATTATTATTTTACAGGATTTATATAGTGCATGTCTTAAAAAATTAAGAAAGATGCTACAATTACAATACTATTTAATACAAGTGAACTCATAGAGCCTGCTCATTAGAATTTACAATCTGTCTGATCACTATTCTAGTGACCAACGAGCCTAAAGCTGGGTACACACGTACAGAAATTTGGCAGGTTTGTCTGGAACTGGCTGACTTTTGGTATGTGTGCACTCCTCTCTGTTCAAAAGAAGCTGGTCTTACGACCGTCTCCTGTTGAGCCTGAATGCTGGAAATCCAGCATTCAGTCAGCACTTGCGGCCAATGGCTGCAGTGCTGATCTGTATATTCTGGCAGGCGGATAGTCCCTCTGTCAGAGTACAATAGAGCAGTGGGGGAGATCCTTGCATCCACATCACTTGTGTGGAATCGGGGATCTGTCAGTTTTTTCTTTTGTTCAGCCCACTGGTTGAACGGAAAAAACTGTGCATGTATACACTGCTTAAAGTGGTTCTAAAGGCTCAAGGTTTATTACCTTTATGCATTCTATGCATGAAGGTAAAAAACCTTCTGTATGCAACTTCCTCCACTGCCCCCCTAATACTTATCTGAGCCCCATCGCCATCCAGTGATGTGCATGAGAGCCTCAGCTCTCCTGAGACTCTCCCTCCTTATTGGCTGAGACAGCAGCAGGGGCCATTGGCTTCCACTGCTGTCAATTACAGCCAGGGAGCCAATGAGGAGACAGAAGGGCAGGGCAGAGCCACGGCTCTGTGTGGGAATTAAAAGGCAGAGCCGCAGCTCCGGAGCGTGCCTGCTCAGGTGCCCCCATAGCAAGCTGGGGGCACCTGACAGGAGGGAAGGGCCAGGAGTGCCAGCAGGAGACCCGCAAAGACAAGGATCCAGGCTACTCTGTGCAAAATCACTGAACAGAGCAGGTAAGTATAACATGTTTGTTATTTAAAATTTCACATAACCATAAAAAATGCATTTAAAAGTGTTTTATAATTACAGATGTAAAGACAGCTGCTTCTTTTTCAGTGCAGCCATTCACACAGGTGCGTGAACATGAGCTGATTTCATAACACAGAATACAAAATTTAGCATCTAAGAACACGTGCTTTATGTGCTTTTACATACAAATATATACGCAGTTGTACATGCATAACTTAAAAATAAATATATTATCATAAAAATAAATTATCTACACATACATGTGTTTATGCATTTAAATACATCTACATACAAGTATTTTGCTGATCATCACGCAGGAACTTTCCTCCTAGAAAACATGTGTAATAACATCAGTAAAATTTTAACGGCTGTGAGACCAGCCAGTGGTGCTGTGGGTGTTTGATGGATATTACATCATTACTGTGTCAGTAATGTGCCAGTGTGTGCCAGAATTAGCCATTTAAAGAGACTATTATGCTGTTACACAGTTAATATTTATGTTAATGTACATGAGAATTCATATAGTTTATTCTTTGTACCATTTCCTATGGACATTTCTATAATTACTAATGCTGCCATCCAGTGGTCTTATTTGGTAATGCATTTGTTTTTCATGTTGCCTCCCTGAGATCTATGACACAATTCCTTTGTATATGAAGCTCCTCCCTTCTTCTTGAGTTCAGCACTTCCTGTGTCATGGAGGCAGCTAACAGACCACATGTAACAGGGACACATGTATTCTGCATAGTACGCTACAGAAAGTATCATCTTTTGACCGCATAATACTGGAAACCATTCATTCTGCTGTATCCTGTTGTCACATGTACAGAATAAAGCAAATTCTGGATGAACACAGTATTGGTGAGTTCAGCTATCTGATAAGGATTGTCCACAGTGATTATATCCGCTTATACAGGCTAGGCAGAGAGGTCTCACAAGGGATAAATTGCTACCACAACAATCTGAGTCAGAATAACTATCTAATATCATGGGTTAAAATAAAAAAAGAAAGGAGTGCCAGACTAAAACTGATTTAATGGTTCACAATTCAACCATCTCTCTTTAAGCACAAAAATGCTCCCACTTCATCAGGGCTACAAGACAATACAAGTGCGAAGACGTACAAAATATGAAAATTGTAAATTAAAAAATTATGGGATCAATATCTACCTATACATAGTGCCTAAAAGTGCCTAAAAAATGTATTATATTGTATATAAGTACCAAATTAATTTGTGAGCGGTATAAAAAATAACTCATAATGCTATAATGGTAAAACAATATGATATGTTACACTAGTGTAAAAATATAAAAATAAACCAAAGTATAAAATCAATGATATTTCAGTATATAACTAAGACCACTAACAAGAACCACTACAACGTGATCATTAGGGATATCAAATGTGAATACTAGGACTAATGCATCTGGGATATAACATAAAAGTAACATAAAAATACCATTAAGCAGGTACTTTAAAATGCTGTAAATAAAAACTTTATAACTTCATTGCGCAGATAAAGACCATAAAACGATTGCAGTGGATTAGATCATTTTAACTGTATTTCCTATGCAGCAGTGACTTAGAACTAGAGGCAAAACGTTTTTTTTTTTTCATTTTGGATTTATTTATTTTTATTTATTACCAGTTCTTATATAGTGCCGCAGTGCTTTACATATACTGCACATTCACATCCGTCCCTGCCCTCATGGAACTTACAATCTAAGGTCCCTAACTCACATTCATACATACACATACTAGGTCCAATTAAGTGCCAATGTAAGCTATGTGTTGTGACAGATGTTTTACTATGCAGACACACAGGAAACAATTGTTTCCTACAGTTGCAAGAAAAAGTATGTGAACCCCTTGGGATTCCGTGGAGTTTTGCATGAATTGAGCATAAAATGTGCTCTGAACATCATCTAAGTCACAACAATAGAAGAACACAGTCTGCTGAACATAATACTACACAAACATTAGATGTTGCCATGGTTTCATTGCACATAACATGTAAACATTCACAGTGCAAGGAGGAAAAAGTATGTGAACCTTTGGACTTAATAACTGGTTGACCCTCCTTTGGAAGCAATAACCTCAACCAAACGTTTCCTGTAGTTGCAGATCAGACCTGCACAACGATCTGGAGTAATTTTGGACCACTCCTCTTCACAAAACTGTTTCAGTGTAGCAATATTCTTGGGATGTCTGGTGTGAATCACTCTCTTAAGGTCATGCCACAGCATTTCAATCGGGTTGAGGTCAGGACCCTGACTGGGCCACTCCAGAAGGCGTATTCTGTGCTGTTGCAGCCATTGTTTTGTTGAATTACTTGTATGCTTTGGGTCATTGTCCTGTTGCATCACCCATCCTCTGCGGAGCTTCAGTTGGCAGACAGATGGTCGTACGTTTTCCTGCAAAATGTCTTGATAAACTCTGGAATTCATTTTCCCATCAATGACAACAATCCGTCTAGGCCCTGAGGCAGCAAAGCAGCCCCAAACCATGATGCTCCCTCCGCCATGTTTTACAGTGGGGATGAGGTTTTGATGTTGGTGTGCTGTGCCTTTTTTTCTCCACACATAGTGTTGTGTGTTCTTCCCAAACAACTCAATCTTGGTTTCATCTGTCCACAGTATATTTTGCTAGTAGTGCTGTGGAACATCCAGGTGCTCTTTTGCAAACTTCAAACGTGCTGCAATATTCTTTTTGGACAGCAATGGCTTCCTCCGTGGTGTCCTCCCATGTACTCCATTCTTGTTTAATGTTTTCCTTATTGTAGATGTGTCAACAAAAATGTTAGCATGTGCCAGAGATTTCTGTAGGTCTTTAGCTGACACTCTGGGATTCTTCTTTACCTCATGCAGCATTCTGCGCTGTGCTCTTGCAGTCATTTTTACAGGAAGACCACGCCTAGGGAGAGTAGCAACAGTGCTAAGCTTTCTCCATTTGTAGACAGTCTGTCTTACCGTGGACACATGAACATCAAGGCTTTTGGAGATACTTTTGTAACCCTTTCCAGCTTCATGCAAGTCAACAATTCTTGATCGTAGGTCTTCTGAGAGCTCTTTTCTGCGAGGCATGGTTCACATCAGACAGTGCTTCTTGAAACCAGTAAACCCAAAACAGGTGTGTGTTTTTTAAGGGCAGGACAGCTGTCAGCAACACATCCAATATCAACACACTGATTGGAGTCAAGGTTGGCTCACTCCTGGCTCCAATTAGCTCTGGGAGAAGTCATTAAGTTAGGGCCTCACATACTTTTTCCTCCCTGCACTGTGAATGTTTACATGGTATGTGCAATTAAACCATGGCAACATCTAATGTTTGTGTAGTATTATGTTCAGCAGACTGTGTTCTTCTATTGTTGTGACTTAGATGACGTTCGGAGCACATTTTATGCCCAATTCATGCAAAACTCCACGTAATCCCAAGGGGTTCACATACTTTTTCTTGCAACTGTATGTGTCCCATTTCCACTGCAACGCAGCCCAGCACTGTGCTGCAATAAAATGCACACTGGCAAGAATTGAACTGCAATGCCAGGCAATGCAGTGCATCATGCTGCTGGATATTGCAGTGAATGAAGTGTACATTCTATACACTTCAAACAAAACTTGTACAAAAAAAAGGGGAGCAGTGCGATGCGCTGAATCGCGTGCCAGCCTGCCTCCTAGTGAAGCAACAGAGAACTGTTATGGCGGTAAAGCGTTGCAGCAGCTCTCCTGATAGTGTGAATTTGCCCTTAGAAAGGATCCAATTAACCTACCAGCATGTCTTTGGAGTGTGGGAGGAAACCGGAGTACCCAGAGAAAACGCTCACCTCTATAAGGTTTATTTTTGCCATCTGTGTCCCTTCGGGGAGATTTCCCTTCACTTCCTTTCCCATAGCCAAAACAGAAAGAAAATCCCTCTAAAGTGGAATCGACGATTGCCACCAGAACTAGTGTCCCCATTGGAAGATATTCCACACAATTCATGTTCTGGGAACAACACAAAATTTGGGATTTTCTTGTGCAGTACTTTCACTTTTTTGGATAACAGTAAGAAGGAAAAATAAAGAGGGTTAATCTCCCAAATGGGTTCATAGACAGCATTAACAAGTGACAGGTTCTAATCCCTCTGCACTCCAAAACTGAATAAAAGTTTTTCCTTTAGTTATACTTTAATTAACAACAAATGTAACAAATATAAGACTGCCACATAGAAAATAATGCCAATGTAATCGTATGTTTGTTTGTTTGTTCGTTTTTTCGGCGAGCTGGTGGCTGCGTGACAACGCTAGGCTCCGTGATTGATAGTGGAGTACAACGATGAAACCATTTTTGGCTTTGTTTTTTTTTTTTTTTTTTTTTTTAATAAAGGACTTGTCAAAAACTTTGTTTTGTTTTTTGTTCAATAAAGGATTTTTTCAAAAGACTGGTCTCTTTTTTTTTTTTAACAATATTTAACCCTTACTCATTTACAAGGGAGGGAAGCACCGGGGTGCTCCCTAATTTCAAGGGGTACCCTGATGCTAATGAGCTCCCCTGCCGGCAGACTCCCACCGGGCCAGGGTTGTGGGGAAGAGGCCCTTGTCCCCATCGGCATGGGGACACCGTCCCCATGCTGAGGGCACATGGCCTGGTAAGCTGCAGGGAGTGTGGGGGGAGGGGTTTCTCTTTCAACCCCCCCCCCCTCCTTTCCAGGCTTATATGGGGAACACTACACACTTTTTTTTTTAGTTTTTTTTTACTGTGGGATCCCTTCTAACTTTAAGGGTCTGGTAAGAATTGGGGGGGGGGACCCCATGCTGTTTGTTTTTTTTTCATAAATATACGATTTTTTTAAAAAAATGTCAGTCCTGCTGCAGCAGGTTCTATACATTGTACAGATGTGCAACTTTGCAGGTAGTTTCTTTTTTACTTTAGGCAATGAAAAAAGACTGCCTCTTTAAAAAGGTACTTTTTGATATTTATTTTCCACTGATTCATGTCCCTCAGGGCAGTACCCGAGGCCCCATACCCCTTTTATGGCCAATAACTTGCATATAAGCCTTCAAAATGGTCACTTTTGAATTTACAATTTAGAGTCCCATAAACATTACATTCAAAGTTCGCAGTCGAACATTAATTAGGTTCGCTCAGCCCAACACTAGTGCTGATCACATGCACTCTCCCAAAAAAAAAAAAAAAACAATTCACACTAGACTGAGCATGTGCAGAGTGCCTCCTAGGGCTCTGTGCTATCAGAGTATGGATTAGGGACAGTAAAAGACAGGATCAAACAGCCTTTTTACACAATGCAAAGGATGGACCCCTTAGGTTCCACAGTGAGTATCCCAAGCATGCTTTACTGCATATACTGACTAACTGTACTATTGTGGGTTTAGTAACACTTTAACATCCTTTCCTTCCACCATTAGTGTACTATAAGCCGCAGTTCACATATATGTGAATTGGATGCATTTTAATCCCATCTGATTCATGTGATATTTGAACCAAAATGCTTTTCTATGGAGCCGGTTCACATATGTGTTAGCTGGCTGCAGTGCGGTTTCAAAACGATTCCGGTATGATTTTCAGCCCGGTTCAGGTGCGATTTCCAATGTCATGCACATTAACAATTGGCACCTGAATCACACCTGAACTGCTGAACGAAGTTGCACTTGCACTTGTTGTGCTTGAAATCACGCTGCAGGCTGACCCGCACATATGTGAACCCAGGCTCAATGTTCAAATAAACACTTTGTAAGATAATTGTTTGGCTCTTCCTGTACTGTTTTGTCATGTGCTAATGCACTTTACTTCATCATCCTTGTATCCTGAGATGCCATTTTCAAAAGAAGATGTATTCATTCGGCAGTTTCTTCTTCATTCTTCTTTGCTGGCCAACCATTGATGTTGTATCTGATCTTGCACATGCTACATATGAGATCTGGTACAGCTTGGTATTGTTCAAAAACTCAGATCTCATATGGCGAGATCTCCTTGGAAGGCACTGGTGACTTTTGATTCTACAGATTATATGTTTGATGTTTATGGATGGGTATGCAGTGCTACATGCACCATGTACAGTATGTTTGTGTTTGGGGAGGGCAAAGGTCTACTTTAAAGAATGATTTACTTACTCGCTCTGCATTTAATGTGCAATTAACCTATCAATATCACTGCCTGCTGAAACAATTACATTCAGTGTATGCTGTGTATGATAACTGTCACAGTTGCTTATTCTCTCAACCGATTGGTCAAGCCATGAAATAGCTGGTGTCAAACTGATCACACCTGCAGTACCATGAAAACTGCAGATTAGCAGAGGCTAAGATGTCAACTTCCTTGGCTATAAAGGATCAAAGGATTTAGTTCCACTTTGAAGGGTAACTCCACTTTCATGGGAAAAAGATAGCAACTGAAAAAAAATAATATAACATAGCATATACAATTGCTACACAAGCTAGGAGGGTTATTAAGACATATATTTCCTTTCCAATCTGTAGCTCTGCAATTTTCTATAAAATTCAATGCAATATGTCAACCTGAAGGTGTTGTGTACCTGTCATTTTCTGCTTGGCGCACTGATTTCCCAGAAATATGCTCTAAGATACAGTGAGATTTTAGGCATCCTCTGCAACAAAGATTTCATATTTTAGTGAGATACTCCCAAATGATTAATCACATCTAAGGAGATTTAGACCCTGCAATTTCCCTCATTAGATCCCTGCACGTGCATCAGCTTGACTAATAATGAAAGTCATTCCCATTCAGATTCACTTTCCACATCAACATAAACAGCTATTTCTTCAGAGCAACAAAAGGTAGAAATCTACAAGAACGTTTGTTACAATCCTTGCAATGTACATTGATCACCCAGAGGGGATTGTTTTTTTCTCAACAAAAGTGGAGTTATGCAGGCCATACATGGGTCGAATTCCGAACAAATTTTCTCTAGAAAATAAGCATTTTTGTGCATTTTGTAATCCGATGGTGCTACCATTGATTTCAAAATTCGACTGACCATGAACAGAGGATTGGGCACGGGTCTGATTTCTTATCTGTAAATGATCAGGCACTCAATGTAAATCTGGCCATAAATGGATTGAAATTCATTAGGTTCAGAAGAGACCGGCTGAATTTCTATCTATGTGTGGTCATTCCTGCTCAACAAACGTCAAACTAGTGATCAACTTACCGTATTTTCGCTCCATAAGACGCACCTGACCATAAGACGCGTCTAGGTTTTAGAGGAGAAAAACAAGAAAAAAAAATAATCTGAACCAATGGACTGGCGACATAGTACAGGAGATGACCAGAGACTGTGGACATAGTACAGGAGATGACCAGAGACTGCAAATATATTACAGGAGATGACCAGAGACTGCAGACATAGTACAGGAAATGACCAGAGACTGCGGACACAGTACAGGAGATGACCAGAGACTGCGGACATACTACAGGAGATGACCAGAGACTGCAGACATGACCAGAGATTGTGGACACAGTACAGGAGATGACCAGAGACTGCAGACAGTACAGGAGATGACCAGAGACTGCAGGCACAGTACAGGAGATGACCAGAGACTGCGGACATAGTACAGGGGATGACCAGAGACTGCAGACACAGTACAGGACATGACCAGAGACTGCGGACACAGTACAGGGGATGACCAGAGACTGCAGACATGACCAGAGACTGAGGACACAGTACAGGAGATGACCAGAGACTGCAGACAGTACAGGAGATGACCAGAGACTGCAGACAGTACAGGAGATGACCAGAGACTGCGGACACAGTACAGGAGATGACCAGAGACTGCGGACATACTACAAGAGATGACCAGAGACTGCAGACACAGTACAGGAGATGGCCAGAGACTGCAGACAGTACAGGAGATGACCAGAGACTGCGGACATAGTACAGGAGATGACCAGAGACTGCGGACATAGTACAGGAGATAACCAGAGACTGCGGACACAGTACAGGAGATGACCAGAGACTGCGGACACAGTACAGGAGATGACCAGAGACTGCGGACACAGTACAGGAGATGACCAGAGACTGCGGACACAGTACAGGGGATAACCAGAGACTGCGTACGCAGTACAGGAGATGACCAGAGACTGCGGACACAGTACAGGGGATAACTAGAGACTGCGGACACAGTACAGGGGATGACCAGAGACTGCGGACACAGTACAGGGGATGACCAGAGACTGAGGACACAGTACAGGGGATGACCAGAGACTGCGTACACACTACAGGAGATGACCAGAGACTGCGGACACAGTACAGGGGCTGACTAGAGACTGTAGACAGTACAGGGATGACCAGAGACTGCGGACCTTAGATGATGACCTTAGACTGCGTGTGTGCGAGAAGCGCTGCACTTTGTGAATGGCCCGGCGTCTTCTGGGACCTGTCATGTGTCCCAGAAGATGCCGGACCATTCACAAAGTGCAGCGCTTCTCGTGCATGTGCAGTGGGCACCCGGCTTTCACAGTCGGGTGCCCACACTAAAGATGCCGGCGCGGGAAGACTGCACAGCGCTGGACCGAGGAACAGGTAAGGTCCTGCTGCAGAGAAGAGCTGAGCAGCCGGCCCTGACATGCTGGCGGCGGTGGAAATAGCGGACCGGCCACTCCATATTCGCTCCATAAGACGCACTGACATTTCCCCCCCCTTTTAGGAGAAAAAAGTGCGTCTTATGGAGCAAAAAATACAGTATGTCGAATGGGAATATTGAAAACTTTTGTCAGAATACAGTGTCACAGTGGGGGGGATTTCTCCATCTATCTCACTTGTGTAGAGGGGGGAACTTTTTTTTTTTTATCAGTCCACTGGCTGATTAAAAAAAGATAAAACCTGTAATCTATGGTCAGCCTTAGCTGTGAACTGTCGGTGTTCTACTGCTGTTCATCACTGCCATTTGACAAAGGTTTACCAATGCCCATTGTTTTGTTTGTTATGTGGTCTATTAATGAGGAATTAAAATATATAGGCAGCACAGTGGCTAAATGGTTAGCAATTCCACCTGGCAGTACTTGGGTCATTGGCAGGGGCGGACTGACCATTTGGAAACTCGGGCACTGCCCGAGGGCCCGGGGTCAGTAGGGGGCCCCATGAGATGCCCCTGGTACCTTTTTCATAGGCTTTTTTGAGTTTGGGCAAGGACACAGGAGCGCCATGATCCCCTATTGCCCGGGGGCCCCATGAGTTGTCAGTCCGCCCCTGGTCATTGGTTTAAATCCCAACCATGGCACCACCTGCCTGAAGTTTGTATGTTCTCCCTGTGACTGCATGGGTTTCCTCTGGGCACTCCAGTTTCCTTCCACACTCCAAAGACATGCTGGTAGGTAAATTGGCCCTAGTATATGTATGAATGTGAGTTAGGGACCTTAGATTGTATGCCCCTTGAGGGTAAAGGATTGATGTGAATGTACAATAGAGAGCTGCGTAAAGTGACATCACTATATAAGTACCTTTAATAAAGTAATATCAGGTATATTTTCTTGTTTCCACCATCTCTACTTTGTATGTTGACAGCATCAGTGTCAAACTCTTCTATTAGTGCCCCGGAGCCAGATGTTTTGTACTCTGTGTTACATGGAGACAAGAGGCCTTTCCTGCGTATAGACATTCCACGCATACTTCATAGAACTCATGGGAGCTTATCTGGTGAATTTTTTTTTTTTTACCTTGGATATATTTAACAGTGTTTGAGCCAACACATACAATACTGGCAAAAATGCATCGTAAATAAATTAGATGAGTGACAGTAGCAGATGTAGCACAGTGTATTGTCAGACTTCGCTCCTGTTAAACAATATTGCCGGGATGTGAAGGTCGCTTACATGACTTGTGTACACAGTAAAGCAAACATTTTTCTTCAGCAGAGAATCTTCAATCATACGCTCATTTAAAGGCAGCACAAAACCAACCCCCTTGTATTGTAACTGTGCTGTTTCCCTTTATATTGTAAAGCACTGTGCAAACTGCACTAAATATATCCTGAATAATAATAATATTTATACACATTTCAGTTTTAGGAGTGCACCAGCATTAACTAGATTTCCTAATCATTTTTTTTAGAGTACCCATTATGTACTCATTGAGAAACAAGGCCACCAATGGCTTACCAATGGCAAGTGTGATGTTCTAGGAGGTTTTACTCAAGTGTAGCCCTCATCTAGGGCAGCACAGTGGCTAAATGGTTAGCACTTCCATCTGGTAGCCCTAGGGTCTATTGGTTCGAATCCCAACCACAGTACCACCTGCCTGGAGTTTGCATGTTCTCCCTGAGCATGCGTTGGGTTCTCCCTACCCTTTAAAGACATGCTGGTAGGTTAATTGGATTCTGTCTAAATTGGCCCTAGTATGTGCATGTAAGAATGTAGAGACCTTAGAATTCTCGGCCTTTTGGCTAAGATCAAGTGTGGTATCTGTTCTTATCAGTGTCCAGTGGGGGTGCTACCGACCATTCTAGTTTACGGGGATGGTTGTTGTACAGTACCCTCACTGGTATGATGGGGGTCCGGAAGGCTAGTACCGGAGGGACAGAAACCAGGGAGCGCCATGATTCGTTCTAGGGCCTTGGGAGTAATTCCTCTGGGGAGACCGGAAAGACCCAGTTCCTCCTGGTTTGAGCATGCTACCTTGGTCTGGCCTGGGGCTGAGGAGGCAAAAAGTCCGCAAACTCAGTGCCCCCTGAGGAGACGCGCTCAGGGGTGTCACTAGTAACACTTGGGTGTGGGACCCCACGGTGTGAAGATGACACATGGCCACTGTTTTTACACTCTTTTTTGCACAGCGCCCTAAGGACCAGGTCTTTTGGCTAAGTCCAGGGCAATTTTTGCTACGGGCCTCAGGGCCTGGTCTGTGCACTATTAGGCACGGTACCACTTTTTTATTTTATTCTATTTATTTATATCACTCCCACGTTTTGTCACTTTTTGCTTTCTTATGTGTGTGTTTTTCACGGATGGAGGGTGTGGGTCCTCGGGCCTTACCTGAAGTCTAGGGGGAGGATGTGTGGCCATACGGTTCCTTCCTCCCCTGATCCCTAGGGGGTTTTCTCTTCGGGAGAACCCCCTTGCCTAGTACTGGATGTCCGGCTTCGGCTGGGCATAAGGAACGGTGGTCCACCAGGCCTTTTGGCCAGGAGGACCAAATGGGAACCTTGTCCCTGTCAGGAGCTTCGTGCCCCGGGGGATCGGGTGAACGGTCCAACCCTTTCGGGGGTAGGACAAACACACCCCTAAGTGCACGTTTTTCGTGTGTGTGTTTCTGCACTTGCACTTTTTTGCGGACACTTACGGGTTTTTTCGTTACAGTTCCACGTTTGCGGACTTAAAAAAATGTAGAGACCTTAGAATGTACAGAACTAATATGAATGTACAATATATATATTTAAAGAGCTGCATAAATTGATAGCGCTATATAAGTACCTGTAATAATTGTTACACAGCATTGCCATGCTCAGGTACACCTCTGTACCTCTCACAGCTCCCCTGTGTTCTGGCCCAGGCTATGGCCTTTGGGCACTGATCTCCTGTCTCCAGGGTGGATCCCTGAACCACTGTGAGGCCTTTGATTATGAAGGTTGTGCACACCTACAAACACAGCTCACTGGACTGTTTGAATCCTCCGACCTCCAGAACCCAATCCAAGAGTTACAAAACCCAGAAAAAAAGTGCAAAAACAGTTTTCTGTTCTCAGAACTGATACTCTGCAGCACGTCAGTCTGCATCCGTGAGAACCCTGTGTAGTCTTTAATCCTAATAATCCAGTGGCAGGGCGTAGCACTGTTACGCTGGAGATCAGATTCAAGTTTAAAACTAGGTTGAATTGAGCAGAAAATAAAACATTTAGTAGTTGTGTTACCACCATTGCCAAATGTGACAGCTTCCTGCATAGGCTGGGAACCAGGGACATATCCCTATCCAGGCCATTTGGGTGTTATATCATGGGATTTCCTCCTGACAGCTGAATGAGAAAAAGGGTGGAGATGCTGGCTGATATCACTTGTTAAATATGGTCATGGGCAATTTTGGTAATTGACACCAACCTCCATCCCCATCCCCATCCCTTTCTTTACAATTGAGCTGTCAGCTGGGAATCTGTCATTTGCAATGAGTCTCTAACAGGAACAGACAAATTGGTGTTTTTTTTTTCAGGGTGTTGTTCATCGTGATTGATGTGGATTTGCATTGTAGGATGATGAGGTTGATGATGGATTTACATAATAGGATATTTTTATTGTAAAAGCACTTGTCAAAGTGTGTGGTGTATATACAAGAGAGACACTGTGCTCAAATATTTCTATAGAAATATACAAGTGCTCCAGTGTACATAATAAGAGGTTTGTGCAAAAGTATCAATACATTAGTGCTTGTGAAATAATGCCCATAAGCCCAAATCAAACAAATTATTTCACCACCACAATTCTCCACTTTGAAAGAACTTATGAATGATCAATCCACTACCTCCACTCTTGTGGATCTATGCTCATCTTAATAGCTAGACCTTTAAATCATTAAAGATCAGGCACGCATAGTCGACTGGGACAGACCCTGTTCAGAGAATGATAATTTACTCCACCAAATGATTTATCATTGGGAATTCTCAAAAATGGCTCAAAAGGAAAAATATAAAGAATCCATAGTACAGTACTCTCTATTTATATGAAAATGCCCAAAAAACTTTTATTGAAGTGCACTCACAGTTTAAAAACAAAGCCACACTTAGGATGCAGTATGCACAAGAGCAGGGACAGCTCTCACCTCTCACAGCTTCTACATGAACATTGTCAAGGATTTAGTGTCAAAGAACCATCAGTTGCTGCTGCTCTCCCTCCTTTGTCTGCAAGCAAAAATGAAAGGACTTGGCGCTCCACCCTACACATTACTTCATCAACTTCTTCAGGGAACCGGTGCGCTGAGATGAGACCTGCTTAAATCTACTGTCCGCCTGATCACTGATCACTTGTATATTTCTATAGGTGTATTTGAGTGTGGGCCCCCCTTGTTTATACATATATTTGAGCGAGGTTTTTACTTTGAAGCACCGCTGCTTTCAGGTTCATCATTGCATATTTTACATTTGGGTGAGCGTGAGAATTTTGTTTTAGACTGAAAACTGTGTTGTGTGTTTACTTACTGTTAAATATGTGGGGAAGGGCCCTTGTTCTCATCAAAATGGGGACAAGATGCATTTACAGGATAGACCTCCCTACCAAGGTACCATCCCTATGTTGAGAGCATATGGTCTGATATAGTTCAAGAGGGGATGCATGCCCCCCCTCCCCTCTTACCTGCATGCTTCGATGAGGAATTGGAATGGATTTGAGAGGGTTTGATGGACCGCCTGGCACCCTGCTTGAGTGCCACTGACAGAGAATTGCTTCCTTGCCACTGGGATACAGGACCAAGGTATTATAGCTGGGCATTGCACCCAAGAACTAGACGACACTAGCTTAGGGGCAACAGGGAACTGTTTATTGAACAGAAATACAGGTTTTTTATGCACTTCAGAAATAGGGGCAGTTCCCACATGAACAATAAAGACAAACATTACACATTGGGATAAACATCTGACGCTGAATAGGTAATGAAGTTGAGTTGACACAAGACTAATCCCACCATGCAGAAACCTCCAAGAGGATTATCCAACAGACAGAAACAATAGGTGACTCAATTAGCAATAGGACAGACATAACAGTAAACACAACACACCTTAATAAACAGATTACAGCAAGAGACTTCAGCATCAGGTTGTTTTGAGCTGATTATATTAACATCTGCTTACAGCCTCTGAATCTAGGAGGGGGACTGAAGCAGTCAATGCTGGTTTGGGCACAGAGACCCCAAATCTGAATCCTGGTCCTTCAGTTCTCAGAGTCTGTGTGTTTTGGGGAGACATGGACTTGAATCTGAAGTAAAACTACTGCAAAGGGTCCCTTAGGCAGAGTGCCCGCAAACGCCAGGGTGCATAGTCAGTAGGGAAGAGGCTAGCCTGCAATCTCTTCCAAAAGACCCTGTCCTGGGTCTTGACAGGGGTTTTAAACCATTACCTCTTCCAAACGTTTTAGCTGGAGATACACTTCTAGATGTTGATGTTGGCTTATTATCAGAGTGTACACTCAGACCTCCTAAACAGTAGATTGGAGAGCAGCATTGCTACCAGGTGTCTTCTGTAGATTTGAAAGTGAGACCACAAATCACAAGAAGCTGATCTGTGGGAGAAAATAGGGATCCATAGATAGGGAGTCTGCATGCGCGCAGTGGAAGTGGGTTGACCAAACCAATTAACCGACAATCTTCCTTTCTCACCTAGATCAGAAGTGTTTAGCATGCATTGTAGTAAAATAATTCATCTTTGCCCTCTTCAGTAGAGCTCACAAGATGCACTAGTTGCATCCATGGGAATATTCCTGTTTGGTGATTATTTACATTTTTTTCAAAATGTGGACAACACCTTTAAATGGCTATAAACTTTTATTTGTGTTGTACAGAACCATAGTGGAAATAATGATAGCAGAAATATGGATCAGTTGGGAATTAAAATAAAGCTTAAAGAATGCAAACCATTGAATGCCTGTATGGAATACATATGCAATCTATTTTACCTGTTAAGGTTTTTTAATTCTGTTCATCCAGTCTCATTATCTAGACACCAGCTAGCACAGCCAGGTCCTGCACCTCTGTTAAGCAACAAAGCATGGACAAAAAGGGTAAAATATTAACCCCAGCCAGTTAATGCACAGTGAATGAGAAGCAGCACAATGATATGGTCACTCTTGTGCCCTAATTGGCACAGTGTATGCCCCTTATTCTTCAAGTTCTGCTCTAAATCTGAACTGCAGGCAGATGCTAAAGACATTAATAAATGCAGTCATTTATTTGTATAAAAATAATGAAATGTATAATCCAATGTATTAGGAATGTACCTAGTATAAATACTTGAATCTGTCCTGAACTTAGCCTCTTCAGATCATTTGACAGGTAGAACAATTCCCATATACCTGTTTAATTTTGTATTTAGCTGTTTGCCTGGAGTTCAGTGCTAGTCCTGTGTAAAAATACAATTAATCCACTTCCGCTTCTGGCACTTATTGTGACTAGAATTGATGCTGAATAGCAGAGCTCTGGTCATCCAACAGTCTGCTACTGTTCATTCAGATCCAGGGTGTACAAAAAGTCCAGAATTCAGTTGATGTTCTCCCTAATCATACTATAAACAAATTGCCCTCAAAAACACTGAATACAAAAATGGAAAAAAAAATGCACATGCTCATCCAAGATAGCAGACTGGGATCATGCTGCTCAAAAAGATGATGGAGGACAACTCTGGATCTTGACCACCTGCCTGCCTGGAAGAAGCGTCCAGAAATGTAGGAGGATTAATCACTGGTTTATGAATATTTATCTGACCTCAGCCAATCTCTGGGAGGTAGACTCAGAAGTTGTGGCTGCAGAAAGGATTAATATTTGTGAGGAGTTCAGAGTCTCTCTCTTCTTTTTGTAGAATTGCCCTCAGATCCAAAATTATTGGATGCAAACCTATGACTACACGTCTTAACCTACAGACCATGCCACAGTAATTACAACCCTCTTACATGTAATCCACAAACCTACCAAAAACAAAACCCAGCTAATCAAATTAGAACACCTATGTATTTTAGCCGCTAAAAAACTAACAATGGCCCACTGGATACAGCCCACGTTGCCAACTGTAACAGAACTAGACCAAACCCTATACAAACTAATGATAATGGACAAGCTAGATGTTATTTAACAAAAACATACTCGCACCCCAACATTTTTTAAAACCTGAACTGTTTGACTCACACACTGTTCCTCTCGCAACTCAAATAACTGAATTTATTCTTTAGTCATACAGAATGATATCACATAGAAAAGTTCAAAGAGACACAGGATATCTAAAGGCCTCTAGGAACACCCAATCACTGACCATCATGCATGCTCTCATGTACAAACAATCATCAATCAATTATAATTTTAACAGCATACACTATACTTCACTTTTATGAATCAACCTTCTCACTTATGTAGCACCCTTTGCTAGGCTGGATAAATTTAGTTTTTGGCTCTGCTATACCCAGTTGAGCAGCAATTTATTTTCCAGGTCTGGCCAGATCTCCCTGAGCCTGGTGGTTGAATACTTCTGCATGCCTGGAAGAAGCTTCCAGAAATGTAGAAAGGTTAATCACTGGTTTATGAATATTTATTTGACCTTAGCCAATCTCAGGGAGGTAGACTCAGAAGGTGTGGCTGGAGAAATGATTAATGTTTGTGAGGGTCTGTTCAGAGGTCTCTTTCTTCTGGGGCCTCTGCCCCTGGGAGGCAGTGTGTGTTACTATAGAGCTGTTGTTATCAGGCCTCAGCATGTGCTTGGATGAGGGTCTGGAGAAACCTAGACTGGAATTAATTTGCTGGAGGACACTACTGTAGGAAGCTGGGCTGAAGAAGGGCCCCTTTCACTGAAGAGTGTTGCAGGGAAACTGGTGGGGGTGCTGTCTCTGGCCATTGTGAGTAGTACCTTTTGCCTTGAGCTCCAGGTGTACCTGACCTTTGAGGATTAGATGCCAGAGATTGCTTCAAGGACTGGGATTGCTCTTACAGAGTCTCAAACTAGCTAACTGTGCCCTCTACCTCCAGCAATACTTAAAGCTGCTACTGAAGGACTTTGAGAATCTATTCTCTTTGCCTGCTTGTGTTTTGGAGTATCCTGCATCCTCATCCCTCTACCCGCCTGTGTTCAATTATTGCAAAAAGTCTTCAAAAAGACAACCCCAAACCAGGCTTGAGTTTTGTTGGTGCGCTATGGAACTGGTATCTAGGACTGGCAGCCTTTGAACAGGTAACGGAGACCTGGATTATTTCCCCCAGTCCCCTCAGGGGTGTGCACCATACTGAAAAATGAACTCTAACCTCAAGCAGGCCCTGCCCTACCCATTCATCACCTGGTTACACCTAATCCCCAACTTTGGCCCTCTATTGGTTTGATAGAGGGGGCCAAATAAAAAGCTAAATGGATGATTATCGATGGATGTAACACTTAATTTCAGCAGAGCTATAAATGTTGTCATCAAATATGACGCAGTTTACTTCTCCCTATGTACCACATACCCACCAGGTTACAACTGAAGCCCTACTTTTAAAGCCTCTTTTCTTGTGTGTTGATTACTTGTTTACAGTACAAGGCGTAGTACTTCTGTACCCTATTAACTTTTAATGCACTACTCTTTTTCTGCACAGCTTTTTGTCCAATTAAAATGTTGTGTGAAATCAACAAAACTTTTTTTAATACATTTATTAATTACTTAATAAATAAATTACTAGATTACATTATGTTGTTTTTAATTTTCCTGATTTTACACTGTCTTTCATGACTACTTGCAAGACATAGCTTTAATGTATTGTATATTCCTGCACAGAAGGGATTGCATGCACAATTTGCAATCAAGAACAGCACATTTTTCAGTGGTTGGGTCATTTCTCATGGTCATAAGCATGATTGCTTGTTCCAATGTAGTATGAATATTTGATATGATTAAAGTGAACTTCTGAAAGGTCTGTTCTATAGGAACCACATAAAGAATTTTGTACATTCTTCATCCTTCCCCACTGCCTTGACTCCAAAGAATTTTCCCATGTTATCTATAAGTTTAGGTTTTTCAGTATCTGAAACCATACCATTATTTGGCACAAAAAAATTCTGACTGTGACCCTGGCTGCAACAATTGAGACTTTGAGTTATGTGTCTTGTGACAAAGGACTGAAACAAACTTCCTTTTATCATGTGGTGTTAGCCATCATATGATGCAAAGCTTCCTAAGGCGATTAATTCCAGGAGTAGTCACAGCACATGCGGCTATATTCTCAGTGTTTATTCTAATAAAGGACTTGTTCAGTTCATAGTAGAACATTCGAACCTAAAGAAAGTTCTACTGTGAACATCGAACATAATGCAATTCTATGGGACTTGAACTTGTACATTTAAAAGTGCCCATTTTGAAGACTTATATGTAAGTTATTGGCCATAAAAGGGGTATGGGGACTTGGTACTGCCCTGAGGGACATGAATCAGTGAAAAAAAACATTTCAAAAAGTACCGTTTTTAAAGAGGTAGTCATTTTTCAATGCTTAAAGTAAAAGAAAAATTGAAAAATTCCTTTAACCACTTTCCGATCGCAGATAGCCGAATGCTGGCTCCACTGTGGCCGGCCAGTTCTGGGAGGGCGTCATATGACGTCCTCCCGGAAACTCGCTCTCCTGTGCGCCCCCGGAGGCACGCACCCGGCGATCTCCATGATCGCTGTGTCCTACGGACACAGCTGATCATGTGCTGTGGTAAAAGGCCAATCACAATGGCCTTTTACCATGTGATCAGCCATGTCCAATAACACACTGATCACCAGGAAATGCAATTGCTGGTTATCGGCTGCACTTTCCTCATGTTGTCACAGTGTTCTCAGCAGTTGTCAGAGGAGGGATCGGCACCGATCATCAGGGCACTGATGATCAGTGCCCTGATGATCGGTGTCCAGCAGTGCCACTCACCAGTTCTGCCCACAAGTGCCCAGCAGTGCCACCCATCTGTGCCCAGCAGTGCCACCCACCTGTGCCCAGCAGTTCCCACCAGTGCCACCCACCAGCGCTCATCAGTGCAGCCCAGCAGTGCCACCCATCAGTGCCACCCAGCAGTGCCACCCAGCAGTGCTGCCAGTCAGTGCCCAGCAGTACCACCAGTCAGTACCCAGCAGTGCTGCCAGTCATTGCCGTCAGTCAGTGCCCATTATCAGTGCCACCTCATCAGTGCTGCCTATCAGTGCCAGCTCATCAGTGCCCATCAGTGTCACCTATCAGTGCTGCCTATCAATGCCCATCAGTGCTGCCTATCTGTGCCACCTCATCAGTGCCACCCATCAGTGCTGCCTATCTGTGCCACCTCATCAGTGCCACCCATCAGTGCTGCCTATCAGTGCCACCTATCAGTGCCCAGCAGTGCTGCCTATCAGTGCAGCATCATCAACGCACATTAGTAAAGGAGAACAATTACCTGTTTGCAAAATTTTGCAATAGAAACAAAGAAAAACTTTTTAAAAAAAATTTTTTGCTCTTTTTTTGTTTATAGCTCAAAAAAACACCCAGTGGTGAGCAAATACCACCAAAAGAAAGCTCTATTTGCGTGAAACAAAATTTGAAAAAATTTCATATGGGTACAATGTCGCATGACTGCGCAATTGTCATTTAAAGTGCGACGACGCTTAAAGCTGAAAATTGGCCTGGTCAGGAAGGGGGTATAAGTGCCCGGTAGGCAAGTGGTTAAATATCATGCTTGGGGGGTCCCCTTAAACTACCTGCAAAGTTGCACATCTGTACAATGTACAAAACCTGCTGCACAGGACTGCCATTTTAAAAAAATTAAATTTTTATTAAAAAAAAAAAAACAGCATGCGGTTCCCCCCATCTATCCCAGACTGTTTAGGATTAGGAATAAAAAAAAGATTTTAGGGGTTCCCCCTAAAAGCCAAACCAGGCCCTTTAGGCCTGGTAGGACTTTTAAGGGGAACCCCACCTCCAATAAATGGGGAGGCAGCGCGGGGGTCCCCCTTAAATTCCTACCAGATCCTTGATCCGAGCACAGGCCTGGCAGGCCAGGAAAGGGGGGAGGAACAAACGAGCACCCCCTCTCCCTGGGATTTACCAGGCCAGGTGCCCTCAGCATATCAGAGATATATTCCCCACAGAGGCGAACTGGCAGTTCTCTGGCTCCATGTGTCTTGCCAACCAGGGGCGGACTGACCATTCTAGCACTCGTGCACTGCCCGAGGGCCCGGGGTCAGTAGGGGGCCCCATGAGATGCCCCTGGTACCTTTCATTGGCTTTTTCATAGGCTTTTTTGGGTGTGTGCAAGGACATAGGGGCCCCATGATCCCCTATTGTCCGGGGGCCCCATGAGTTGTCAGTCCACCCCTGCTGCCAACACAAGTAGAACTTGAAAATAAAAATTAGAAGAACCGACTTCTCGTCTTCCCGATTGATTGACTTTATTGAGCAAGTCAGATGTGCAGATAAAATAGTTTATGCATTTCGGCACTAAGCCTTAGTCATGGCTATGACTAAGGTGTATTGCCGAAATGCGTAAGGTCCGCTCACGTTCCTGAATATCTCCGATCTACAACTAAAGTGTTGATTTACTTTGCTGGCTTCTTTTATATTTTCATATAGAGTTTGATTCACACTGCTGCGACTTGGGATTCGACATGTTGGACCTAAAGTCGCCTGATGTGAAATCTCATGTAAGTGAATGAGAACTGTCTTAATATGCACTGGAGTCCCTCCGACTTCAGAAAAGGTTCCTGTACTACTTGAAAGTGACCTGTATCTGACTTGTGGACAAACAACGCAATGGAAGTCCCCCTCCTCATCTATATTGCTGATCTGACTTTTCAGGAAGTTTTCCCAGGCATCCCCCACAGTGTATTCCGTCCCACAGAGCACTTCCCGTATGCGGTTATCTCTGCATAACACAATCTGTAGAAGAGAGACTGCTGCAGATCAGTGCAGTTTCATCATTGCCTCCTCATCAGTGCCCATCAGCGCTGAATATCAGTGCTCATCAGTGCTTCCGGTCAGTGTTCATCAGTGCTGAATATCCATGCCCATCAGTGCCCATCAGTGCTGCCTGTCAGTGCCCAGCAGTGCTGAATATCAGTGCCCAGCACTTCTGCCTGTCAGTGCCCATCAGTGCTGCATATCAGTGCCCATCAGTGCTGCATATCAGTGCCCATCAGTGCTGAATATCAGTGTCCATAAGTGCTGCCTGTCAGTGCCCATAAGTGCTGAATATCAGTGCCTATCAGTCCTGCCTCTCAGTGCCCATCAGTGCTGCATATCAGTGCCCATCAGTGCTGCCTGTCATTGCCCATCAGTGCTGCTGTTCAACAAACTTTTATTTTTTGCCAGTTTTGGAAACAAAAGGATCCATTTCTTAATGAATTTCACATTCTGAGTTCAAATATAACAATGAAATTTGTCAATTGGCTCTAGTTTTTCTGTAAACGGAAAGTTTTCTACTATAGGCGTAATGACTACATAATGCACAATAATTATATAGATAGATGTCTTTCCACAAATATAAAGCAAGTGATATTGACTACAGGAGATTCCACTGTTGTAGTCTTGACCCCAAAAGCTCTGCCTTGTTCTTCGGAAGATCCAGGTCTCTGATAAGATCGCTCAATTCCACTTGTGTAATGAGGTGTGGTTCAGTGGGTGTGGATGGAAGAAAGTCTGGGTCATGTGAGGTTGACGGTTGATGACTACACGCTTCAGGTTCTTCCTCACTTGACTCAACCACGAAGGATTCTGGTGCTTTAGGAATTGGTAGCCCCTCTCCATGAGGAACTGGACGTATTGCCGATGGAATATTTGGATAGTGCACAGATAACTTTTTCTTCTTATTTAGCCCTTTTACAATTGGAGGCACCATACAAAAGTAACAATTGCTAACATGATCTGTTGGCTCTCTCCAAATCATTGGCACAGCGAAAGGCATAGATGCCTTTTTTCCATTCAACCATTGCTCCAGTGCCGTCCCACAAGAATTGCAGCATATATGTGGTGCCCAGCTCTTGTCCTGGTCTCCTATCTTGCAGCCAAAATACAAGTTGTAGGCTTTCTTAATCATTCCTGTTATCCTCCTTTTTTGTGAGATAAAAGTTATTTTACCGCAGATATAGCAGAAATTATCTGCTTTATTCACACAAGTTCGAGGCATTACTGAGTAGCCTATATAAGCATAAAATGAAATGTAAAGACGCTGTCGAACTACAATTAGCTACAGATACTGCAGCTTTTATGCAGTGAAGTGATGCAATTAAAGGCTAATATTGCATCATCTCAGTATACATGCAATTTTCTATTGGTCACCAGTATCAATTGCGCAATATGCAGCTGAAGTTGCATCATAATTTTGAATGGCTTACGTCATTAGATGGGTGAATATATCATGGAAACTAGAGCCAATCAACATTTTTTAGGGTCATTTTCGTTTTCAGCACCCCAAAATTATGTAAGATTAGCTAATTTTATGCCCAAAACTTTTTACCTGTTGAACAGTATCCATTAGTTCTGAATATCAGTGCCCATCAGTGCTGAATATCAGTGTCCATAAGTGCTGCATGTCAGTGCCCGTAAGTGCTGAATATCAGTGCCCATCAGTGCTGCCTGTCAGTGCCCATCAGTGCTGAATATCAGTGCCCATCAGTGCTGCATATCAGTGACCATCAGTGCTGCCTGTCAGTGCCCATCAGTGCAGGAAAAGGAATTGTGTTACAATAGCTAATTCTCATTTGCCACAGCAAAAGTTGTACAACATTAAAGTTGCTTCAAAGTTGTGCTGAAGTCGCATCCTGTCACGTGAAAGTTGTGAGCAAGCTGCACCAAAATTGCATGGCAAAGTCGTAATGAAAGTTGCGTGACTTTTGGCCATGGCAGTGTGATCCCAGCCTTAAAGTGGAGTTCCAGCCATTTCATTTTTTTTTTCTAAAGGCACCCACGTGAGAGTGGCAGCTTAGGCAATGCAAGTTGAGATCACCTGTACTTGTAATCCTTTGCTTTCCTTATAAAAAATACATTTACTTACTGCACCCTCATATTGTGACCGCTGTCATCTTAAGTGTGGGCACCTGAAGCTCGCTCAGACATTCTTCCGGGAAATTGTGCAGCTGGCTACCCAGCATGCACTTCCCGGTTTCGCACCTGCGCAGTGTGAAGAAGGAGCGATCTTGCACCGGCACAGTGTGAAGAAATCCCAGCAATCGCGTCACTTCTGGTCTCATGATAACACGAGATTTTGGTATCAGGCATTCCCTAGGACTGCTGGGATAGATGATGCCGATATCCCAGAAGCCCTAAGGAATGCCTGATAATGTAATCGCCTAGGTGGCTGGGACAGGAAGAGGAGACAGAAATTACCAATAAAAGATATTAAGGAAAAAATATCTACATATATATTACCAAAACGGACTGTGAAGAGGGAGACCATTGTCTTTCAAGGGAGTAAAAAAAAAAAAAGGCTGGAACTCCGCTTTAAGGTAAATTTTCTCTACAGTTAAAATAATATTTTTTCAAGCAGATACAGTATAATAGTAGTTACTGCCCACATGTAGGATTACATATTTTCTGTGCAGACATTCCATGGTTCAAGCTGAACTCAAGAAAAATACAAAAAATACATCAATGTGAGCTTTTTTTACCTGCCAAAAGATTTATATTTCTGTCTATTCATTCCTGGGATTTACACAGCTCTGCCAAACAGCCCGGTGGAGCCACTGCCCAGTACTATCCTTTTGGATCCGATTACAAGACTAGCACAGGTGTGGAGTGACGAGTACATACCTACACCCAGCGGTTGGAACACACTATAGCCGGAGACTCCGTTATCCCACAAGGTGTGGTTCTCATATTGGACATTTTGGATATTTGGAGACACATGTTTGCCCTGCAGTGCACCAGCTAATTGGCTAATAAGCACAGCTGCATCAGAATCTGTGTGCTCCAATTTTAGTAAATGTAGCACCCTCCTAGGAAAGTTAGGGAAACTAGTTAATTGATTTTAGTCAGAGGCTAAATAGCAGCTTGGTGCAATAGTCAGAGGGTCAGATGTGGGTCGGGGCTGAAAGGCTCTGCAGATCAGCTCTCTGAAACTTCCCCCTAATCTGAAAACCTGGAGAAGTTTCAAGAACTCAGTAGCTGGGGGTGAGGAGTAGTTGGTCTGTATGCCTAAAGAATCTCAACCAATCCCCAAGCAGGAGGCTTGGCAAGGGGCTGGGACAGACTTTAGGCATAGCTGAGCCTGCTCAGTAGCGGGGAGAGTTCGGGTGGAAGACGTGAGAGCAAGATGGAGAGTGGAGCCTGGGAGAAAGCCCAGGGAAGGGGCCTACCTCCAGGAGAGTTGCTGAAAGGAGGAAAGCTGAACCAGCCCCCGGAGAAAGGACCATTTGTGGAACTGAGGAAGGAGTTAGCCAAGCAGAAGGCCTGAAAGCAGCTACCGCCCTGCAGCTTACAGAGGAGGGACAGTGAGTACCTTTACACCCCCTGGACAGGGATAGGTGAGAGGGCATTTGGGTGGGAAACCTGACTAGCTCCGGCTGGACTGTACTCTTTAATAGTCAGATTCTGGATCCCCTTGTCCAGGGATTTCTACACCAGGAGAGGCTGGATAGCTCTTCAAGAAGAGAAGAGAACCCCTCTGAGCACTTGTAAGTAGCTTCAGGAAGTTGTCCTCAGTTAAACAGTTCCTTGGCCATCCTGTGTATCCCTCATCTCCATCCAAGTTCAAATCTCCTAATAAAATCCAAAAAACACATTCAGACTGTTTACTGTCTCTAGAGTGCAAGTCTGGAAGGAAATGTGTGTTGCCTGGCTGTGCAGGACTATAGGGGGAGCCAAATCTCTAGCGACTCCTAAGGGGGAGGTGCTACATAAATGTCCCTTATTATGTGCAGTCTAAACAGCAGCACCAGTTCTAGGTGTACTATCAGTGTTGTGTGCACACAGTGAGGGAGATTTACTAACACTGGAGAGTGGAAAATCTGGTGCCGCTCTGCACAGAAACCAATCAGCTGCCAGGTTTTATTGTCAAAGATTAATTGAAGAAGCTGATTGGCTGCATACACAGCTGCACCAGATTCTGATTTCTCCAGTTTTAGTACATCTCCCCCAATGTGTTACCTGCTCTTGACCTGTTTTTGTAACTAATCTGCTTTTGTTCTAGACTGCTGTAAGCATCTTTAGTGATGCTGATGAATAGGATACAGATCTAAGAGCTAAATTAACCTGTATTGATTTTGTTGCCATAGTTATGTTTATACTGTTTTCATTGATAGGCTGGTCATAGATTATGCAACTTTCTTTCCTTCAACCTCGGGTTTCAGGAAAGAAAATCACTTGATTCCCCCATTAACACATTCAGTGTTAGTGAGGAAAACACTCCTGCTGCGCTATTGTATTCTGGCAGCGGGAAACTTCCCTGCCATCAGTATACAATGATCACCGCTGGCGGCTATAGACTCCAGCAGTGATCATACAAAACAACACCCAGCAGGCTGGTAGTACTGAAGTCGATTGATTGACTTCAGTACAACCAGTCTGCCCATAGATGGACTGAAATTAGGCCAGTTCAGCAGGAACCTCAATCTGGTTGTACTAAAATCAATTAATAGATTGCCATCAGTGTAACCAGCCTGCCCATAGATGGATGGAAATTAAGCTGGTTTAGCAGGAATTTCAATCCACCTATGGTGGGCGTTAGTACATAAACCAGTCCATATATTCAGATAAATCAAGGTACATGTGGTGCAAGATATCAGTGCTACAGAAAAGAAATGTTGAGGTCACGTTGTATTTGACAAACTTCATTATTGATCAACACTAAATAAGTAACTGAAATCAATAAATAAGAGCTACTCTTACTGATTACACTTTAAGCAGGTTTTATGATGCCTTCCATTTTATTTTCCAGTTTATCACAGAAAGCTGAATGGATTCAGAGGTCCTCAACATTATTCTTTGCTTTTCTTAGATATACCTGGGTAGTGCTTTTATTGTCACTGTGTATAGTGATCATCACAGCAAACAATACTGAAGCATTTTATATCATATCTAAGGGCTCATTTACATCACAATCTCTGCTTTCACTGTTTTCAGTGCATTTACAGTGCATTTTTGAATTTTTCATTTCAATTTATTTTCTTTACTAAGTTGCATTTGCATGTGTTCATGTACATTTGCGATGCGTTTACGTGCATTTACATGTGTTTTCAGTGCGTTCTGTGGCAGAAAACTGCAGCAAGCTGTACTTTTTTTAAATGCACATGAATACACTGCAGTGGTGTATGCTAGGCTCACTAGAATACATTTATTTTTCTTGTATATGCATTTATCCTACATTTTGGCTGCATTTAAAACTGCCTCTGACTGCATCTGGTATAAATAAGCCCTCCAACAAGAACTCAAGTGTATCTGAGCACAACAAACTGAAAATGCAATTTCATTCATTTTTTAAATTTAAAGCAAACTCACCCATCTATCCATGTCCCCATGTTTATTTTGTTGAATACACACCCTCTAGTATTTCTACCCATGGCCATCTGTTGTAAGGGCAGATGATTCATGTAGCATTTACTTCCTCAAATCCATCTGCCCTTAGCTCAGGCATGTAGACAGTAGGGCATGCTTAGCTGAAAAAAGCCCATCCTCCCCTTCTCTTGATTAAAGAAAAAAAATTCCTGTGAAGACTCCCGCGATGTATCACATCATTTTGGCCTATGCCAGAAACCAGGAAGCAACTGAAGAAATGTAAAAACAAAAACGTTTAAAACAAGCAAATATGACATCCCTTAATAATAATGTACTAATGCTAGCAGCATAAGATATAAAAATAGTTCACGTTGATTGAGAGAGTTTAGTTCCACTTCAGGGAGGGATGGCTAACCTCAGGGCTGTTTCTTTCTTTCTTTCTTTCTTTCTTTCTTTCTTTCTTTCTTTCTTTCTTTCTTTCTTTCTTTCTTTCTTTCTTTTTCTTTCTTTCTTTCTTTTTCTTTCTTTCTTTCTTTCTTTCTTTCTTTCTTTCTTTCTTTCTCTTTCTTTCTTCTTTACGTTTTGCTGCTAGCTGGTAGTGTCCTGGGGAACTTTTTGTTTTCTCTTGTTCTGTGAACTGCCTTGTCTTCTTACTACTTTAACAGCAAGTTATAAACTGATCGGATAGGGTGGCATGTTTGTTTTATCTGCCAAGTCTTACCCAGTGATGACAATACGGCACAAAACCACTCCCGTCATTTACTTTTATGTCTGCATTTACACCTGGCATGATGAGACAATTGGGACACAGGAAGGTGTAAAAATCTGACAAACACACCCAAGCTTAAACAATGAATTGTTCTGATAAGGCAGTTTTTTTTTTTTTTACTTGGGCTTAAAGTGTTACTAAACCCAGGAGCCTGCATTCACTATATCTGCTCTCCCACAGTACACAGAGCATGGAAATGTAATTATTTTACTAAATATAAACTGCTAAATACCTTTTCTCATCAGCAGTTAGAGCAGTATTGTGACTTCTATCAGTGTCCAGCTGAGCACCGGTTAAAACTTGTAGGAGGAGTTTTCATTCTGCTCTATGAGGATGCAGGACACCTGACCTCTGTCTGGACAGTGCTGATTGGCCCTGTGATGATCACATGCACTCTCCCAAGAAAAAAAAAACCTCTCTAGCAATACACACCTGAGCATGTGCAGCTGGCCCCCGAGGTTCTGTTCTATCAGGAGAAATTTAGGAGACACTGGAAGAAGAGGAGGATCAGAGAAGACAGGATCAAACAGCCTTTTTACACGGTGTGGAGGATTAACCCCTTAGGTTCCACAGTGAGTATAACAAGCATGCTTTATTGCATATACAGACTGATTTTACTATTGTGGGTGTAGTAACACTTTAACTACGAGTATACGCCAAGCCAGTTATGAAAACAACTCTCTACACATTTTCTTTTATGTTTGACATCCATCACCTGGCAGGATGTGAGGGAAATCATTTTGATTTCTGAAAAGGTGCAGAGACCTTTTCCCTGCATTTTGTGGGCACTCAAATGAATAAGCTGCTGTGCCCACACAACACACAAAGGTGTGAACCTTGGCTTCAGCTGCTATTGAGCTATATGGGCTTCTGGTTTGTTCCTGCACCTTTAGCCCGGGTTCACACTTCTGCATTGCGGCACATCGCATGTGATTTGCACAGGAACCGCACTGCATTCCTGTGCAAATCACATGCGAATTCTGTACGGTGCGATTTCAGTTATACATTCTGTATGGCTCAAATCGCGCTGCATCCGCACCAAAAAGGTGCAGGATCCTTTTTTTGTCTGCACTAGAATCGTATTTTTGTGTGAATTCCATACCGCATCATAATCGCTCCCTGTTCATATGAATCGCTGCGGGTGTGTATGTTAACAACACCCCAAAATTGGTTCGCAAAACACGGTGCGATGTGCAGAATCGGATCGCATGGGTGTGAATACAATTTACACCTGCCCAATATGCCAGTGTGAATGTAGCTTTATAATGCTGATGTTGTAATATTAAAGTGTATGCTGTGATTATAAACCACAAACCTTTGAAACAGAACTAAGCTGCATCTGAGCACCACAAACCGAAAACGCTAATGAATTCTTTTCTGTGGCGCAGACCCTGGACTGGGTTGGCTATATTATCCCAGGTTCCATTCCTGTGAAGCACTTGGCAGCCAGGCACACAGCAGTCGTCACTCAATTCAAAAAGCAGGCAGTGCAGTTTATTTACTGGTAAAACTTGGTTAGGGTGTGGGTGAGCTTTGGGATACTCCAAACTAGCAGAAGGAGAGGAGGATACGTCTAACTGTGCTGCCTTTTCAGGATGTAGCTACCATCTTGTACTCAGTGTCTAGAGCAGTGGTCTCCAAACTGCGGCCCGTGGGCCAAATGCTGCCCTTTTCCTGCCTCTGTCAAGCCCTTGGGGTACTATTACTCCCACTGACACCAACAAGGAGACACCATTTCTTCCACTGGTACCAACTATGGGGCATTTTTCCTTCCACTGACACCAATGATGGGGCACAATTCCTCCCACTGATATAAACAATTAGATAGTATTCCTCCAAGTAATACCAAGGATGGGGCACTATTCCTTCCTCTGATACCAATGATGGGGCACTATTCCTCCCACTAATACCAATGATGGGACACTATTCCTCCCACTGACACCAATGATGGGGCACTATTCCTCCCACTAATACCAATGATGGGGCACTATTCCTCCCACTAATACCAATGATGGGGCACTATTCCTCCCACTGTCACCAATGATGGGGCACTATTTCTCCCACTAATACCAATGATGGGGCACTATTCCTCCCACTAATACCAATGATGGGGCACTATTCCTCCCACTGTCACCAATGATGGGGCACTATTTCTCCCACTAATACCAATGATGGGGCACTATTCCTCCCACTAATACCAATGATGGGGCACTATTCCTCCCACTGTCACTAATGATGGGGCACTATTCCTCCCACTAATACCAATGATGGGGCACTATTCCTCCCACTAATACCAATGATAGGGCACTATTCCTCCCACTGTCACCAATGATGGGGCACTATTCCTCCCAATAATACCAATGATGGAGTAATATTCCTCCCACTAATACCAATGATGGGGCACTATTCCTCCCACTGTCACCAATGATGGGACACTAATCCTCCCATTTACACCAATGATAGGGCACTATTCCTGCAACTGTCACCAATGATGGGGCACTATTCCTCCCACTAACACCAATGATGGGGCACTATTCCTCCAACTGTCACCAATGATGGTGCACTATTCCTCACACTAATACCAATGATGAGGCACTATTCCTCCCACTAATACCAATGATGAGGCACTGTTTCTCTCACTAATACCCATGCCCTCACACTGTTCCTCTTATTCCCCACCTTCCACTGACTACAAGTGCTATTCTATTTTTTTTACTCCTACTGACGCTAGGACATTTCTACTCCCACTTGCCACTCCAGCCCTCCTAAAGTCTGAAGGACAGTAAACCGGCCCTTTGTTTAGAAAGTTTGGAGACCCCTGGTCTAGAGAACTACAACTCAGCGGACTCTTTTTTGAAAATAAAGCCAGAGGCAGCACACTGAAATAAGCTATTCCAAAATATGGCTAAAACAGTTTCTTGGGATCTTTTACGCTTGTACTCTCTGTACCCTGTGTACTTCCATGCTTTCTTGTAGTACCAGCCAGCTTTTGTACTGGATGCTCCTGGTCAGATCCTCTGTGAACTTCCGGCACTGCTCTTCAGGAACTCAGAACGTGTGTCCCCTAGGTGTTAGCTGGAGCTGGGACCCAAAATGTCTTTTCTAATCCTCGGGCTGGGTCTCTTCCCACAGGACAAGGATCCTGCTGTTACTGGCCCCAGCCTATTTATACACACCTCTGCCCCTTGCTGGCATTTCTTCCTGGCAGGGATTGGCTGAGGCTGTACGAACATGCAGGAGAGGGTCTGCCTCCTCCACCCACTAAATTCTGGAATCTGCCAGAATCCAGGGGAAAGCAGAAGAGCCTGCAACCAGCAGAACCCAAACATCCAAAAGCAATTGAAACTGCTGTTCTGCTACGGGAGCCAAAAACTAAACTGTTAGCAATCTAGCTAGGAAGGTGCTACATTAATATTCAAAGCAAACTCCCCCATCCATTCATGTCTCCATGCTTTGTTTTGTTGATAAATCACTTGAAAAATACACCCTAGCATTTCTAGCTGTGGCTATTAGACAGGTGCAAAATGAAAAAAATTGTTTTGCTTCGATCTGTTTCGATTCATTATTTGACTAATTTTGATTTGTTCGATTAGTTAAATTAATTTAATTAAATGTTTGGAATTTGTTGCATTTATTCAAATTCGACCAAATTCAAAATTTTGAACGGATTCGATAATAATTCTAATGTTACAATCCATAATCCACAATCCTTATGAAGAATTGTGTGACCATATTGAAAATTTCTGTTTCAGCTAAATTTTCACAGTGCCTTTGTTGATCACGACTCACGTCACCATAGTGCAGCCCACAATTTTTTTAAAGCATTTTTTCTAAACTAGTCTCTTCTATTATTTTAGATTCTATTCTAATGTATTCTGTTCGAATTCAAATTCATTCTATTAAAAGTTCGAATTTTGGAAGGCAGTTATATTCTTTCTATTTTATTCTATTCTATTCTATTCTTTGATTCTCTAGTCTAATCTTTTCTATTCTTTTCTATTCTATTCTTTGATTTTCTATTCTATTCTATTTCTTTATTTCCTGTTCTATTTTGCTGTTTTACTCTATTACTTTCTATTCTAATCTTTTCTATTCTATTTATTCTGTTCTTTTCTATTCTATTCTTTGATTTTCTATTCTAATGGATTCTATTATTTTCTGTTCCTTTATTTTCTATTTTATTTTGTTCTGTTTTACTCTATTATTTTCTACTGTATTCTGTTCTATTCTTTTATTTTCTATTCTGTTTTTTTCCCCTCTTTTCGATTTTTTTATTTTCTCTTCTATTTCTTTATTTTTTGTTCAATTTTATTCCATTGTTGTTTTCAAATTAAAATTGTTTTTTGAATTTGCATTCAAATTGTTTTTCAAATTTGTTTTCAAATTCAAATTGATTTTCAAATTGGTTTTCAAATTTGTATTTGTTTTTGAATGTGTTTTCGAATTCGAATCGATTCGAATTTCAGCCGAATTTTGTTTTGTTATTTCAGATTAGTTTAAATTCGTTACTACTGTAATTCGGAATTTGGATAAATCTGAATGTCTGAATAACAGAAAATGTATCCGAATTTTGATTCGGAATGAAAGAACTGCACATGTCTAGTGGCCATCTTAAAGTGGAACTTTAGTCAGAAAATGAAGTCCTGCTAGATCACTTCAGGCAGGTATAGCTATGTAAAACATTAAAAATAAGTGTCTAAACTGTTTAAAATCCAGTAATGCAGTGTCTCACATGCTCAGTTGCTCTCAATTTTTAGGCATTTTTAGGCACTGATGGATCTTTAGAGGTCAGTCTGCTGACAGCCTTACAGAAGAATTTAACCCTCCTATCCTTTACAGCCAAGGAAGCTGCTTTTGTTTGATCTGCAACTACCATGGTGCTGCACATGTGACACCATCCATTTGATGCTTTGACAGTTTGGTTGAGAGCACAAACAAATGTGACAATAATCCCGGCATTCTAGGGATGTAACTGGTTTTTGAAACCGTTAAATCGATGGGTTTAGTTCCGCTTTATGGTTTACTGATGTTCAAGGACTCTTGGCATCAGCAAAATGGCAGCCTCCAACAAGAAGAAACAGGAGTGATGCTGGAGGCTATTTACAGCACACAATAGGTTTGGTAGCATAATTATTAATGTGGAATGTATGTTCCTTGCCAAGGAACATTAATTTCTATCAAGTTGTTATGGGTAAAGTTCCACTGGCCTACCTCCAGGCATGTTCTCTATTTGCTTTTTCTTTACTTTTTGTTTGCTGGCTAGCTGGTAAGTGTGTCCTGGGGAACTTTTTGTATTCTGTTGTTCTGTAAACTACCCTGTCAATATACACCTTACTCTAAAAAAAATATATAAACTGATCAGATTGGTTGGCATTTTTTTTTTTTCCGCCAAGTCTTACATAATGATGACAATACGGCACAAAGCCACTCCACTCATTGCCAAGTCTTACCTAAAGATGGTTAGCACTTCCGCCTGGCAGTACTAGGGTCGTTGGTTCAAATCCCAGCCACTGCACCACCTGCCTGGAGTTTGCATGTTCTCCCTGTGCCTGTGTGGGTTTCCTCCGAGTTCTCCGGTTTCCTCCTACACTCCAAAGACATGCTGGTAGGTTAATTGGATCCTCTCTAAATTGTCCCTATTATGTGTACAAATGAATGTGAGTTATGGATCTTAAATAGTACGCCCCATTAGGATTAGGGACTGATGTGAATGTACTATATGTATGAATGTGAGTTAGGGACTTTAGATTGTACGCCCCTTGAGGGTTAGAACTGATGTGAATGTACAATATATATGTAAAGCGCTGCGTAAATTGATGGCGCTATATAAGTACCTGAAATAAATAATAATAATAATAATAAATAAAGATGACAATGCGGCACAAAGCCACTCCCCTCATCGCCAAGTCTTACCTAATGATGACAATGCGGCACAAAGCCACTCCCCTCATCGCCAAGTCTTACCTAATGATGAACATGCGGCACAAAGCCACTCCCCTCATCGCCAAGTCTTACCTAAAGATGACAATGCGGCACAAAGCCACTCCCTCATCGCCAAGTCTTACCTAATGATGACAATGCGGCACAAAGCCACTCCCCCCATTGGCAAGTCTTACCTAAAGATGACAATGCGGCACAAAGCCACTCCCCTCATCGCCAAGTCTTACCTAATGATGACAATGCGGCACAAAGCCACTCCCCCCATTGGCAAGTCTTACCTAAAGATGACAATGCGGCACAAAGCCACTCCCCCCATTGGCAAGTCTTACCTAAAGATGACAATGCGGCACAAAGCCACTCCCCTCATCGCCAAGTCTTACCTAATGATGACAATGCGGCACAAAGCCACTCCCCCCATTGCCAAGTCTTACCTAAAGATGACAATGCGGCACAAAGCCACTTCCCTCATCGCCAAGTCTTACCTAATGATGACAATGCGGCACAAAGCCACTCCCCCCATTGCCAAGTCTTACCTAAAGATGACAATGCGGCACAAAGCCACTCCCCTCATTGCCAAGTCTTACCTAATGATGACAATACGGCACAAAGCCATTCCCCCCATTGCCAAGTCTTACCTAATGATGACAATACGGCACAAAGCCACTCCCCTCATCGCCAAGTCTTACCTAATGATGACAATACGGCACAAAGCCACTCCCCTCATTAACTTTTATGTCTGTATTTACATCTGGCATGATGAGACAACTGGGACACATGAAGGTGTAAAAACCTGACAAACACACCCAAGCTTAAACAATGAATTGTTTTTATAATGTAGAACTTTTATAGTTGAGCTTAACTATGAGTATCTGCCAAGCCAGTTATGACAATCCGGCACAGGAACACTCCGCACGTTTTACTGCATGTTTGACATCCATCACCTGGCAGGACGTAAGGGGAAATCTCTTCAACTGTGACAAAGACAGCTGTAAAATTTTAACAAAGACAAAAAATAAAATGTTTAACTGGAGTTGGATTTATGTTTGAATTGTGGAGATGTGTGAATATATTTAGAGCTCTCTCGCATTATTGCCACAACGTCATATTTTCAGGGAATGGGCTTCTACAGAGCAGTGTAAACATAGTCTAAATAAAACACTGCAATATTATTTGGCAGGTCAGTGTATTTTGGAATTAAATATTGCATCAGAAAGCCTAAATCACTTCTCTGCAGCTAAAGTCTCCTGCCTGCAAAGCCCAGCTTGTCAGTGTTTCTTGCAGTACTGTACAGTCCTTAGGGTGCTCCTGGTGGGACCAGACCTCTATTGGTGCCAGGGTTCAGGACATCCAGTTAGTACCGAAAGAGATGGGAAGCCAAATGAACATTATGGCAGCTCCTCATAGGGTAGAATAATAGGAGAACACAAAAAGAAGGCGCCTCTAAGTGCAGCAATATGGCAGTTTATTAGCGTAAAAGGTTAAAACCACTTACAAGAAATACAAAAGGACAGGCTCATCACATGTGGGTATCCTATGTTCCTGGAGGAAATGAAGCAGGGATCGTTCGGCCGTCCAGCGGCACTGGGACCCATGAAGCACAGGAATGTCAGAACCAAGATAGCTGCCGCACTTCTGGGATCGGCGTAGAGCGCATACTCCGGAAGTGACTTAGGATGGGGGCGGTAACGCGTTTCAGAACATGTGTGGAAAGCTCCTTCGTCAGACCTGAGCCCAGAGGATGACAAGTGGTTTATATAACCAGAGGGGGCGGGAGAGTGAGAGGGGACAGGACAGGTGAATGAGCAAGTTGCTCTCTGGTCCTAAACACTGCATGATTAAGCACCATAGCGAAAGTAGGGCTATTCAAAAGGCTATTTAAAAAACATACTGGGATGTGTCAAAAGATATACATTAGATTAATAATAGCCATAATTACCACCAAATGAGTATTAACCAGTATACAAGTGAAAGGTATCATAAAATACATGGACAATAAAACGTAAATATGTGTATATAAACAGCATAGAATACAGATATACAGTAGCTGAACAGCAAAGACAGGTAAAGAAGAAAAAGATAGAACTATGGAAAGCTGTAACATACCATATTACAACCTAGATGAACTTTTGATTACTACGTAGATGTGCACTTACTGTGGTTGTCTATGGAAGTGGTAGACTCATTCTGTCCCATTATTATATATATTGAAGGGGGTCATTATTTAAATAGAAGAATAGGGGAGGGGGAACGCCTGGAATAATTAAACAAATACATCATTAGTGATGGATAAAAACAGGGAAAAAGTAATAAATAAATAAGAACAAAGTGAATCTACAAGATGGAGCTTATTTCTATTTCCTCATTTAGGCCCCCTGAGGATAATACATCCAGTGTATAAATCCAATTGGTTTCCTTCTGGCTGAGACGCAGAGTCCTTTAAAGCAGAACTCTGGGAAAAACTTCTTTACATATCCTTGTTGCTGATTTCCTACCTGCACGATATGGCATCTATCTTCTGGTTCACTCAGTAATTGCTCTGAAACAGCCAAATTTTCAAATCAATCCATTCATTCTCTTTGGTTTCCTGTTTGTAAGGCTGGTGTCTGCTATGCCTCCTGTTTCCCCATCCACTGGTCTTGGCACATCCCTTCTGTAGTTCTTTCTCAGAGAAGAAGTGATGTAATTTAGGTCCGCTTGCAGTGGTGGGCGAACCGAGACTGTCAGGTACATTAAAATCAGAGTTCCACTCACCCTGTCAAAAAATAAAAGTCAGCAGCTACAAAAACTGTAGCTGCTGACTTTTAAAAAACAGCCACTTACCAGTCCCTCTGTCCTGTGGTGTGTCCCCCGCAGCCCGTTTCACTGGCTGTCCTGTATTCCAGGATGCCAGCATCTTCAGTGTGGGTACCCGGCTGTGATAGCTTGCGGCTTCACAGCCGGTTACCCACTGCGCATGCGCGAGTAGCACTGTGCTTCATGAATGGTTCTATAGTCTTCTGGGACCTGTCATGTGTCCCAAAAGACTATAGGGAGCGAGGGAGGACACCTTCTGCTGGACTGGAAGTGGGAACGGGTACCTGTCAAATTCGGGTACCCACTCCCCCCCTCCCCCCAAAGGTGCCAATCCTTAATGGGGAGCGGGGGAGCAGTCCTTAAAGCGGAACTTCCACTTTTGGGTGGAGCTCCGCTTTAAGCATGTACAGGCCTAGTGTACCCGCCCACATTCACTACAATTCCCTGTGGTCGATGAGAACTGTAGTTTCCTTTTACTGCAGAGAGGAGAGGAGAGGAGAGGAAATGATGTAACCCCGGCTGTTACACCTCCCCTTTGGCAGAACAGATGCTGTTATATTTTGAATTACAGAGATGAGGTCATGAAAATTCAATTAGACTTTTCTCCTAAATGGTAAGGAGTTTCATAATTTTATTAACTGTTTAGTGTTTTATGTAAGGGGTGTACTAATGGGTGATTTACATGCCTATCCTGGAGATATTCTTTAGCACTTGAGGAAGAGCCCCCAGGCTTTATGGCCATGATGCTTGACAAATGGGGTATAGCAAACCTATAGGAGGGCCCTAGGACTTTTTTGCAGTTACAGTATATAAGTTGTGAGGATGTAAATGAGCCCTTAGTAACTACTGTAATGCAGGTAGGTGCTTGGCTGGCGGGACTTGTCCTGTCCATGGCACCATGGAAAGAAAATATAACCATGTGCAGACAGGAATAAAGGAGAGCAGGCCAAGAATAGAAGCTTGTCCTTTCTTTTATTCGTGTGTGTCAAACATTCGGAACAATAGAATCTTTCTCAAGTTCACAAATTAAATCATCGGAGATACATAAGACTCAGAGTTACTAAGTAACCGGTTATAAACAAATACCAAGTGAGACGAACACAATACCAGAATTTGTATGAATGAAAGGTGATCTCATGTTATAAAGTGGTTATAAAGCCTCAACATTCCTTGCATTAAGGTAAAAAATTTACTTATCAGTATTACCTGCTCACCCCCCCCCCCCTTTTACTTACCTGAGTCCTCATTTGATCCAATGCTGTGCACGTCTACAGCTCTTGTCTCTCCTCACTTGTGGGTATCACAGGTTTTGCTGAGGCAGCCGGAGTCATTGGCTCCCTCTGCTGTCAATCAAAGTCAGTGATGAGGGAGTGGAGGGGGGGGGCAAGTCCTGCTGTCTGTGTCAATAGATGCAGACAGCAAGGCTCGGGAGTGAGCTCACATGAGTGCCCACATAGGAAGTGACTTTCAGGGGAGGAGCCAGAAGAGCCAGTGGGGGACCCAAGAAGAGGACGTTCAGGGCTGCAATTCCATTGCACAGGGCAGGTAAGTATAAACCAGTTTGCTATTAAAAAAAAACAAAAAAAAACAAGCATTTATAATATCTTTAAATCATAACAAGACAATCACTTCCCATCTGTAAAGCAATAAATTAGATGATGGTGAAAAATCCTGTTACAATGTTCATAAAAATATAGATCATAATCTGGTGTACAATGTGTTGACACAAATAATTAAAAGAACAGCAAAATACCTGTGCCTCGTCCTCTCTCTCTCTCTCTCTCTCTCTCTCTCTCTCTCTCTCTCTATATATAATTATACAGGATTTATATAGTGCCAATAGTTTGCTCAGCGCTTTAATATATATATATATATATATATATATATATATATACTGTATATATCATATATGAACCTGTAATAATATAAGAAAAATCCATGGTTGCAGCACATCAATGGCAGTGTTCCATATAAATACGAAGTTTCGAGCAGGATCTGCCCTTCATTTGGTTAGCAACAATGAATGGACAAAGTAACTTTTAACATACAGTATATATGTGGGAAAAGGAAATGTATTATCCATTTATAATCACATAGTAAAAAAAAAAAATGAGAGGAGACTCAGTTTCTGAATTGCCCTCTCAGCAGAACCAGGAACACATAGGTACATAATATACAGTCGTATAAAGCACATACCAAAATTAAAATAAGAAAATAATCATATAATTAGGAAAATTGAAACACTTCCAAAAAATAAGAATGGTTCTATACTCTATAACCTTATATCCTTATTCAGAGGAATTCATTAGGCATTCAGTCCAGCATACTTCTCATTCTTTAAAATTCATGGTAATCGATCATGCACCCAAAAATAGAAGGGGTGGTAACAGGAAATTGACATGAAAGAATTAAAATATTGAAGGGTATGCAAATATAAAACTTTTTTTTTTCATTTTTAGATAGCATTTCTAAGGTTAGACCCTCTGTCAAGTTTTTACTGCTTAGTATCTATGTTGGGATGAATAGACTGCCCTATGCATGTTGTGCAAAAATGTGCATATGCACAGTGTGATTTTTTGTGAGTTTACAAAAAGCTATGGGGTTGATTTAATAAAATGAGAGTGCAAAATCTGGTACAGCTGTGCATGCAGCCAATCAGCTTCTCACTTCAGCTTGTTCAATTAAGCTTTGACAAAAAAAAATGGAAGTTGATTGGTTTCTATGCAGAGCTGCACAAGATTTGCACTCTCCAGTTCAAACCAACCCCAATGTGTAAATGCAGGCTGACTTCTATCTTTTTGGTTATGTTAGGAATGGAATGACATCTAGTGTTCAAATATGAAATGGCATTCCTTATTGGAAACAATAAATTGGAACCACTTTTTTGAAAGCGTGACTATTAAAGCAGATCTTCATTCTAAAGAAAAACATGTTTTTCCCACCTCTTTTTATTTATTTTTTTTACTTTGTTGTGTTTTTGTGCTACAACACAGCACTTCCATCTTTCTTGCCTAGGCAAGAATGATGATTGCCACCCAATTCTGCTTATTCACAGATCTACTGGAGGGCTTCAGTTCTCAACAGAGTCCTGCGGCATATCTGCACAAATGTGGGTTTCCTGTACATGCACAAAGACGGTCCGGTATATAAATTCCAACACTTAGCATGTTTGTGTGTGCATGAAACTCTCCTTGCATGCGTAGATGTGCTGCAAGGATCTGCTGGGACTCAAAGGCCAGGCACGGCCATTTGACATGTCTGCATATGCAAACTAAAAAAGATGGCGGTGCTGGAGGAGGTGGGGCTGAAACTTAAGGGGATTGATGTTTCTCTTTAAGTAAAATGGAGTATTTTCGACAGATGAGAGTATCAAAGCACAACATTTTTAATAAATGATTAACACTTTTCTTAAAATGGATATTGTATACAAATGAAAGGTCCCATTATTTCCTAGTCTTCCACTCCCCCCAACAAAATGGGCAAAAATGACTCCCCTTACACCCTGCCTTCTAGCACACTTGCATAGACCAGGGGGAGGTCATTCTACCTTCTTGTGAGATTCTGGCAACACATAAGATTCCAAATCCAATGAAAATAGGCTCCTGCACATACAGTAGCTTTCTCAGAATTTTTTGACATCACCTTCCCCTAGGCCAGGGGTAGGCAACCTGCAGCTCTCTAGCTGTTGTGGAACTACAGTTCCCATGAGGCATTGCAACATTACAAAACTGACAGTTACAGCTATGACGTGCAGAGGCATGATGGAACTTCTAGTCCTGCAACAGATGGAGAGCCACAGCCCTAGACAATCAAATCTAAATCAGATTGTAAAGAATTTTTTACATTATCAAAATATTTTTCTTCAGGTTTAAATTACCATTTTTTATTCTGGGATTGAGGGCTAGCAAAATGAGAAGCCTTGCGTGTTCATGCAAGGTCTGCTTTAATTTTCTCTCCACCATTTGACACATAGTGTAAATCCAGTAGCAAACGTCAAGAATGAATGGACGATTTGCTGAGTGGATTCAGAAAGCTTTCAGAAGCTCAGGTGGCACCCAGCCATCTCACCTTTCTCTGTACATTCTTGAATGGCTTGTACGTGATATTGATAGCTTTGCACTTACCATGCACAACCACTGATGGAAAACCCTGATCTTAATTTTCAGAAAAGTAATTAGATTGCTTGACTGGGAGAAGTGGTGTCCTATGTACAAAACTGTGTCTCGGGCAGCTCAAGTGCTAAATAAATAATATTCTACAGAGTAAAGAAGAAAATGTAACCTTAAAGGATGGGGAATGATAGCAAAAGATTTTTAATGTCTTCTACATGGTTCTAAATTAAAGTGAAAATAAACAATATCCTTATTCTTCAAAAATAATCCATACACATCCACATTTAAAAAATATTATTAAAAGTAACTCAGAAAAGTCCCCTTTATTGCTCTCAGCCTTCTCCAAATCTCCATATTCCTAATTCTGCTGCTGTGATCTGACTGTTATATAATGGCTACATTCATTCTCCATGGTCCCACTGTAGGAACATAGCCACCCTCTTTTGCTCACTCCCAAAGTAAACTATATCCTATGGCTTATGGAATTTGTAGTGTGCATAGGACTGTGCACATGTCTGCAACCAACATGGTTGGCTCATTCCAAAAAAACAGAGGCGTGGGAGGGAGAAGTTTGGAAGCTCACAGAGAAAGCAACAAGGGGGTAGAATAACACACTAGTAAACCATTTCATTAAATATAAACTACAGGGCCATTAAAGCTGAATTCCAGGAAAAGTGACAGCACTCTATCAGTTATGTCCAACAAGGTACCTGCCACCTCCTTGGCTTATCTCTATTATTTATATCTGACAGGTTTATTGTGCTCTAGCAGCATAGCTTCTGGAACTCTGCTGCTGGACTCAGCTAGTTTCAGCCCCTTCAAGTGTAGAGTCGGTGCAGCTACTATGCCTTCCCCTCCCCTCCAACTGTCCAGTCACAGAAGCCTTTGTATTGTATGAACTCATTCACAAAATACAAACACTTATGTGAATGGGCACAAAAGGGGAGGGCCATCATAGCTTCTATGTGTGCTTTTCTCCTCTCTCACAGACTTAAATGTATCCTCCAGCAGAGCCATAAACCTGCTGGATATAAATCATAGAGATAAGCCCACAATGTGGCAGGCAGCTTTAAGGACTTAACTTATGGTGTGCATGAACATTTTATAAAATCGCTGAATTCATGAAAAATTCAGCTTTAAGTAGTGGATGTGTATGAATTATTTTTGGAGAGGATGAAAATTGTTTAGTGTCATTTTAAAGGTCCTGTAATTTAGTTTTCATTAAAGAGGTTCATACACTGTTTTTCTTGCTCCATGAGCACTTGAATGTAGCAATCATGCACACAGAGATGGACGCGGTCATCTATTTTGCTCCAAACCCCTCCATCTTGTATCTCTCTCTCCCAAATCAGATTCCTCCGATATCCCCCCTCCCGCTCTGTTGAGTGACATGTGGTCTGGATGATGACAGAGATCACAGGCAGCAAACTCATTGGGAGGGCATCATGGCTATAAACTTCCAACTGAGCTGGTGCCTAGATGTCTGTTAACTTCTCAATCTGGGATATCGTAAAGCCATAAACCAAGTCCTTCACTGAGCTCAAAAACATTCCAGATAAACAGTAAACCAGACACCACATTCAACATCCATTTTCCCCTATGATTACATATCTTGGATTATGAAAGACTTACACAAACATGGAGCACATATTCGGATGGCTCACTTTAATACAAATCGTTTGATATATTACATCCTCTAGCTGAGATCAACAGGAGAGCAGAAAATAATATCTCCTTAACCATCCCAGCAGGTATGACATATTTCATATGTAGACGTTCAGCAGACGATTCTGCGTATTAATCTACCCGTGGGTGGAATGTTACATGTACCTAGGAAAAATTGTTGACCAAAGTATAATTTCTGAGGGCTTTGGTCAGAGCCTGAGCTCCCCGCCTACCATTCCCTCCCCAAATGAGGCAATTGATTCTCTGCTTCAGGGAGACACCCTGCTGAGTTCCTAGAAAAAGCTGAGCTAAGTTGAGTTGAGTTAAGTTGAATATTCTCTCTTTTAACATCGGAACTAACTTTGGGAGATAAGGTATCCTTTTGGCTCTGAAACCTGATCTGCTTAAAAACAAGGCTGATGGCAAGTACTTTATCCCTCTAAACTTCCTTCTGTTATCTCTTTGCTGTGCTATTGCTCTCTGTATATTTTTATATATATATTGGCTACATCTTTTTCTGTAAATATTTTTATTGCACCATTTTGACCTTTTAGTAATAAATCTTACTGTCTGAAAGTGTTGAACTGTTTCTAAAGCTCTTTAATGCAAACTAAGAACCCCTGCCTATGAAGAGTGCTACTGTGTGTGTGTTTTAAACTTCTGTATAACCTGCCTGCAGTGACAGTGGTATACAGACGCTTATGCAAACATCATAGTGTTATTGCTAATATTGCCGAGTTTCCTCTTTCTCTTTACAAAAAGGAGGTGGTAGCAGTGTGAAGGGTTAATTGCGTAATTAACCTGACCCAGGAACAATCGCTCTCAGGCTGCAGGTACACAGGTTGTGATCCATTAGCTGGAAAATCTGTGACAGCACGCTTTTAGATTGGCTAGTCTTTCGGTCACGAGTTTGGTGAGAAGGGCTGGGGTCTGACGCCGCGATCGTCACATTGAACATCTCCATTTCCCCTTCACTTCTATTTCTTGGAACAAGCAGTGCCCGTTACTTGTGGTCACGTGCACCGCTCTATGCACACTACACATACCATAGTCCATAACCCATAGTTTTTAGTCCATGTCATGAGCAAGCAAGAGAGGGTGGCTTCATTCCTTCATACAGTGGGACCATGGAGAACAAATGTAGACACCCTCAGGAAGTTGGATCACAGCAGAAAAAAGGGAATTTGGAGATTTGGTGAAGTCTGAGAGCAATAGAAGAGTATTTCTGAGTTAAGAATGCATACTTTTTTTTTAACCAGAGCCATACCACACACTGGAAAGTTATAAATTCCTAAAATCAGCTTTTTAGGGAAATGATAATAGATTTATAATAATATTTTACTTTGGCCATCTGATTAGGAGCATATAGGATAATTTTGAGATGCTGGCATAGAGCTCTTTATAGCCTCCTTCACACGAGTGTTTAACTGCACCGGATTCCTGGCTGGGTCCAGGCTTGGACACCAGCCTCTAACTGCAGGTAACTGCGTGTGCAGTTACATGCGAAGAGCAGTGGCTGCTGTCAGCCTGCCATTACTTTGTACAGACTGATCAGCTGCCGTTATTCCCATACACCATTCATTCTAACTACAAGAATCCACTGAATCTTGCCACTGGAATCTGATGTATGTTAGTAAACACCCACATGAAAGAGGCCTAAAGAGTGCTGTATAGACATGTGTGATTAATTTAGTTACAAATCAAAATGTGGACACATTTTTTGTTACATAGAAACTCAGATGTATCTGAATTTCCAGATCACAATAGTAACAAATTTCAATGAATCTGAAATAAATTATAATGAAACGAATCATCCAAATTCAAATTTGAAAATTAATTTGAGTTTTAAAATGAATTCGACTTCGAAATGGAAAAATGTTGCGATAAATACAATAAGGTATAAAAGTGAAATAAGATGATGATTCCTACTTAGGCTGCTGAATGCAACAGACTATAAAATAATAGAATAGAAAAGAATAGAATAAAATAGAATAGTAAATAAAAGAATAGAATAAAACAGAATAAAATAGAAAAGAAAAAAATTTAATAAAACAGAATACAATAGAAAATGGAATAGAATAGAATAAAACAAAAAGAATGGAATAGAATAGAAAAGAATATAACCGAATAGAATAAAGTAGCTTAGAATAGAATAGAACAAATATAGCCATCTTCTGAAGGTCAAATTTTAAATTTTAATTCAATTTGAAAATAACGAATACGAAATGAATCCGGATATGTAAAACGAAATTATTAATTTAATGAATGAATCCAAAACTAAAAGAATGTTTCCGTCATGCACATCTCTATTGCTGTATACAGTATGTATAATAGCCATCACAGTACATCATTCCTCTTCATACAGCCAAAACCTCACAGGCAAAACTCCATATGTCTGTGTATGATGTGATACAATCTTCTCAAAGCCCTCTGTATGTTTGGTTCTATAGCTTCCATATTTAAAAGCTTTCATATTTAAAAGGACTAAGACTTCATGCACATGGACTTATGAAAATAAGCAACATTTTTCCTGCCATAATTTGGTAGAAAAAAATGCCTCTAATGTTACAATATGTATGTCCATATTTATGTGCGTATGGCATTTGAGCACAAACGCATTCTAATGGCCTAAATATTCATTTATATTGGCCATTGGAATACTTTTACACTCGCATGTGTGCGTTTATATGCGTTTATGTTAATTTTTGCCCATATACAAATTTCTTTGATCAAAAACTCTCAGAACATGCCTTTTGGTGCATTTTTTTTCTGCCTGCAAACATTCTTCTTCAGGTATGCCTGTAAATGCCTATTTATGCATGGCCACAATGGCTAACATAGGGGCATTTTTACAGGTATGAAAAAACTGCTGAACACCTGTATAAGCGGCGTTTTGTAAGCTCCATGTGCCTGAGGCTTCGCACCCTTCATGCTGGTAAAACCGTTTCCATAGTGAGGGATTACTGCCAAAGTGTTGTCTGAAGGTTCTGCTAATAGACACTTAAGCTGTACAAAGTATTTTGCCTTAAGATATGGACATAGGAAATCTCTGGCAACAGCGTGTGTCTATACAATACTCACCTGACCATTAAGTTGTTTGTCTTCCAAACTAGAAGCGACACTTTCCATAGCCTCAAGTTAAATATTTATTTGTGATTGCTCAGGCACCTGCTGTTTTTGTGAATCCATTGCATCGTCATCTCCTGTGTGCTGTTGGGAAAACTGTGCTGGTGCACCTATCAATAAATATAAATACCTCCTGCGCTATTAGTAAGTAGTTCACTAAGCAGCCAGCACTCAAGTGCCACAACCTAGGCACAACACACGATAACAAGCAAATAACAATAGCAAATAACAAATAATAGTGCAGCGCTATCAATAGATGTGCATAAAACTTAAATAGAAAATACAAGGAGAATAGGACAATCAATACACTGCCCCTTGCAAACCCTCACGTATAGCAGGGGGTTACTCCTTATAACATAAACAGTCCCACATAGGTGAATATCCAATATATAAGTGTCCTATAGGTGAAACACAGCACACTCTAAACACTCTTCATGCAGGTGCTTCAAACTCTGTGTGTATCCACATTGACAGGGGTGCCCCCTCACCTTCCTGCCCAGGCCCCTCAGGACCAATGAGCTAGATATGCCTCTTAGTGATCCTCCAGAAGGATTAAATCCTTCTTAGCTGGGGTGGTAAAGCTCTTTCCTATTAAAAGCACGTAACACGTAGATACGCCAGGAGGAGGGGCCGAACGAGGTTTTGTTGTGACGTCATATCTGGCGCGGGCGCCATCTTGGTGCACCCGAAACAGTATTCATGTATGCAGTACACCCATAGTGTGGTGAAAACGCCAGATTGTACTTGTTACATGTGAGTAAGCATTTCTTATATTGAAGGATTTAATTAAATGATTTTACACTATGTTGGATCTCTTTGCTTTACTGGGAATGTCCATGAGTAATACTCGCCCGAGTATTAGGAGACAGATCTGGATATTCACTCACCAGAGGAGGAAAGAGCTCTACCACCCCAGCTAAGAAGGATTTAATCCTTCTGGAGGATCACTAAGAGGCATATCTAGCTCATTGGTCCTGAGGGGCCTGGGCAGGAAGGTGAGGGGGCACCCCTGTCAATGTGGATACACACAGAGTTTGAAACACCTGCATGAAGAGTGTTTAGAGTGTGCTGTGTTTCACCTATAGGACACATATATTGGATATTCACCTATGTGGGACTGTTTATGTTATAAGGAGTAACCCCCTGCTATATGTGAGGGTGCACCTATCAAGTCAACATGTTCTTCTATATCCCAGTCCACATTTGAACCACATTTTTTACAATAGTTTTCTTTTTATTAATAAATTCACATGGAATTATTAAAATTGTAGGGCTTTCAGGAATGGGAGAGGGCGGGGGACCAGTTTTATACTGGTACAGTACTCAAATCCTTTTTCAGGCTTGTAGGTGGAGAATGCCCTTTCTAGGGGGCAGTTCTTAAGATGTATTCAATTGAGATATGCCCTACACTCTCAGTCAGGGCTGCTGTTAGAAACCATGGGGCCCCATACAGCCAACCTGTCAGGGCCCCCCACTAAAAAAAAAAACACAGTTTACTATGCTTCAGTTATGAATGAACACAGTGAGTGATTGGTACCAACCACTCATTGTGTTCATTCAGAAAAGGAAGGGGGCTGGTAAACTTGAGGGCCCTTCCCCAATTCCCCATCCTGAAGGATCCTATTGTGCGCTTGCAGCTGCTGCTGGTGGAAGACATTTGGTATGATCAAGAAGGATGGAAATGAATTGAACATTTGGGATACATCTGGGATACATCTGGAGTAACATCTGAAGCTTTACCTACCTAGTTTAAAGGGAAAAGGGCTATTTGACCTAATATTATTTTGGGGTAAAATACTGGAGGTGAGAGTGTATATACAGTATATGCCAGTGGAGGGAAGAGCACTGTAATTGGTAAAAGGGTCACAAGAGGAGTATATGGATTACATATTAATCAACTGATCGTGTCGCCCCCTCTGGGGAGGTTCTGGCAGTGTCTAAAGATATCACAGACTGCTTTGCTTCCTATAATGAAGGCCTGTATGCTTCAAAGGTTGCGTACGCTCCTGATGAACTTAGTTCTTACCTCTCAGAGATAGACTTCTTGGTATTGACTTCCACTTACAGGGATCATTTAGACTCCCCCATTACATTGAAGGAAGTCCAGTCGTCTATTTCCTCCGTCCAAACTGGGAAAACCCCTAGCCCAGATTGTTTTCCCGTTGAATTCTATAAAACATATGTGGATGAGCTAGCACCCTGTCTTCATACTATGCTTGTGAACCCACTATGGACTGGGTTCCTTCCTCTTACGATGTCAGAGGGAATAATAGTAGTGGTGCCTAAGCCAGGTAAGAACAAAGAACGCTTTGCATCTTACCGTCCCAATTTCATTGCTGAACGTGGACTCTAAGCTGCTTACAAAGATTCTGGCTTGCCGCTTGAATCTAGCTATAACAGCCTTGGTGCATTCAGACCAGTCTGGGTTTATGCTAGGCAGAGGCACTTACATTAACATTAGGCGACTGTTCATGCATATTGCCTAACAACTGAAGACTTTCCAGGGGTGGTGGCCTCTCTTGATGCTGAAAAAGCATTTGATTCAGTAGAGTGGAATTACCTATGGAGGGTGCTTGAGTGTTTTGGGTTCGTACCTAATTTTATTGCATGGCTGAAACTTCTGTACCTCAACCCAGTTGCTAGAGTGTGGGTTAATGGGGTGCTGCCTGCCCCCTTACCCTACATCAAGGGATGAGACAAGGTTGCCCACTCTCCCTGGGCCTTTTTGCCCTGGCTATTGAATCTCTGGAGATCCTCCTCCACCAGGACCCCAGAGTGAAGGGAATTCTGGTTGGACCACTGTATGAGAAGATTCCCCTCTATGCAGATGATACCTTATTTTACCTACGTGATATGGACTCCTCCTTACGCTTTTGCGTTGTACATCAGAAATCTGTTTGGTCACTATTTTGGCATCCGTGTCAACTGGGAAAAATCGATCCTCTTTTTTTATTTCATCCCTCGGGCTCGGGAGGTTTGGCACATATGCCTCTACAGTGTGTGAAAGAGTTTATATACCTGGACATGAAGGTTCGGTGTAGACTGGAGGCCTACTTAGAAGACAATATTACTCCTTTGCTTTCCCAATTTACCTGCAAATGTGATTCCTGGCGTACTTTACCTTTTACGCCAGTGGGCAGTGTAAATTTGTTGAAAATGGTCTATGTACCAAAATCCCTCTATTTTTTTTTATAGAAACACTCCAATGCCCATACCTAGGGCTTCCTTTGTTAAGTTGGACAGCACGGTGATCTCCTTTGTATGGGCTGTGAAGACTCCTAGATTGGCATGGAAGATGCTCCATCTGCCTCTCTCTCAAGGGGGTCTGCCAAATTTTTAGTTTACTACTGGGCGGCTGTATTTCATATGGTTCATTGGTGGCTCAGTCAGCCTATACACAACCCAACTGGGGTCCTATGCTGCAGTGAGTAACTTGGTCTATTGTGGACCCAGGGCCAGCTCCTTTGTTACGGAATTGATGTGTACCACATTCAGAGTTTGGGTGCAGGCCAGAGAGGTTTATATGGAAGATGCTACCCACATATAAGAAAAATGTATTGTAAATATATTTGAAAAATATTCTTCCCAAATATTTGACATATATTTGAAATACTACAATACTATACTTACAAATACAATACTTTTGGCCGTATATATATGTATATACACTGTATGTTGAAATGCGTTTTTTATATATTACAAAATATATGAAAAATATTTTTAAAAGTACATTTGCAAATATTCTGTATGTCTTTAAAAATAAATTTAATCTACATTATTGGAATGCATTTACAAATATATGTAAAAATATATGTTAAAGTGATTTTTTCAAATGTTAAAAAAATCTGAAGAATATATTTAAAAAAATAAATATTTTTTAAAATATCTTTCATATATTTTATAATATAAAAAAAAACACATTTCAACCCCAGGTTTGGGCATCTAGAGGGGTAGTCGCTCTAAGGCATGTTATCACAGATAGCATATTCTCCTCCTTTGCAGTCCTACGTGAGAAATTTTCTTTACTGGCCTATATGTATTTCAGCTACCTACTACTGAGACACACTGTCATGGCCCAATTTCCAGAACCAATTCTATTGAAACCAGATACAGTGGAACGTCTGCTGACATCGAGGGTAATGGGAAAACCACTGTCTTTCCTTATCTTCGGTTATCAGTGGCACACACTTCCAGTTCCACCAGAACGTTTGACAAACTGACGAAGACTGGGAGGATTGTATAGGTTCCTATGTTATTAATATGATCTCTGCTAGTGATAAATTTATTCAAATAAAGTTTTTGCATAGGGTTTATTACAGCCCGCAGACGTTGGCAGCCATTTACCCAACGGTTAGTCCTCTGTGTACAAGATGCCACTCCTCTCTGGGTACCTTCTTCCATATGGTGTGGCTTTGGCCACCTATTCACTCATACTGGAAGTCGGTGGTTGATGCTCTGAACGATCATGGTGACTGGTCTCTTCACATGGGCCCATGATTGATGTCATTGGCAGTTATGGAACATGTAGCGACTACTAGTTCTTTGAAACTGTTTTTGTTCTTTGCACTTTATTATACACATAGGGAATTACTGCTAAGATGGAAGCAATCTGCTCCACCCACAGTATATAGCTAGAAATCTGCAGTGAATGCAGTTCTTCCACTTTATAAGTTGACAAAATATGGTCAGTCTGGCTTGATGCATATGGCAAGGCCTGGAGATGCAAAGGTCACCTTCAAACAGGAACCACAAGTCTTCAGAGAAGCGAAGAATGGTACACAGAGCTTCCAAAACAAATACTGGTTTCCATGATGATGCATTTTGCTCATTGAGTGCTTCATCATAGGCCTGTGGCTCCTGTTCTGGGTCTGCTGCAGTCCACCCAAGGTCACTTCTGGTGCGCCTATAGGTCACTTCCGGTGAGCTGGTCCTGTGATGTGATCCTGGTCTATTGTTGTCACACGCCATCTCCTGTTGGCCGAGGACATTTACCAACATAGAGCAGTCCTTTGAAGGTGACCTTTATTTCTCCAGGGTACTGCCTTGTTTTTTTTCAGTGACCAGGATTATTTCATGTAATACAAACATTAAAAAGAAAAAATTATCCTACCAGGCTTGTATCTTGTGAATACAGTATGTAAATGAGGGGAGGAGAGCCCACCACAAAATCCAATTTCAAAAATATTTCTCACATAAAAAAATGGCTTTGGCTCAACATCTCAAATCCAAAACAATTGAAGTATCATGAAGAAAAAAAAAACCTATTGTGATTCGAATATTGACAGAGGTCATTGATTGCAATAATGAACTTTTATTGCTTAAAATAACACATAAACACAGTTTAATAAACCCAATATAAAAGACTGTTATGGGTCAGAGGTCGTGACCCTGGATCTAGTGGATCAAGTATCATTTATATATAATATATTTCATTAATTATCATATTCTATTAATTGATCTGAGAGCTCTCAGAGAAGGGGGACAGACAGAGAGTAAAGAGATATATATGAGAAAAAGGTGGCCACTAAAAAATGCAGCTGCTGTATCGATATATCTCTTTTCTTCTTGATATTTCAACTGTTGTGGGTTTGAGATGTTGAGCCAAAGCCATTTTTTATGTGAGGAATATTTTTGATTATTTTATGTAAGCCTGCACTTGATCTCTGCCACCAGCATGGTTCAAAAGCTATACTGAGTTACTATTATATGATTTGGCACACTATTTGGCTTTTTATGGTACTTTTAACATTGGTTTAATAAACGTATTTTCCATATGAATTACCGGCTGTTGCTCTGATAAGACCTGAACAAGGTGCTAACATATTGCTTGGTTTGGCACCATCTTGTGGCCTGTTATCAGTAGCACTTTATTTTCAGTCTCATTATACACATTGTTAAATGCGTGTTTCATTGTAGGAATTGGTGCTTTTGATTTGGTGATTATGTTAATTTTTGGATACGTTTAATTATACAAGACAGTGCTACACTAAGACAATATTATATCAGCATAGAAATGTCCACAAAAAATGGTATTCCATTGGGCAGCCTTGGTTGAATGTGCCAGGCCTTGCGCCACATCAGTTGATAATGGATAACCTTCCCCAGGGTTAGTCCTCTTATACAGGTTATAAGGAATTTGTGGATGACTTGGTTAGTAGTGCTCTGACCCACAGTAATTAGGCTGGTTCAGTTTTTTTCTTTTCATTGTTATGTGGGTATTATATTGTCTTCTTATGACCTGTAAGTGTGACAGCTCTTTGCATTCAAACTAGTGGTGAAAAAAAATCATACGCCCCCATCTTCCCGGCAGAGAGAGAGCCTAGCACCGACCAACACCAGACACCCCTTCCCCCATGGAGAGAGCCTGACAGTGATCAACAACACCCCTGCTCCACCCCCCCTACCCCGAGAGAGCCTTCCACTAATACCCCCACTAATACCCCCCCACAAACACACATGGCGACAGAGAGAAAGACGCTAACCTTCACAGCTCTGGACATCCCCAGGAACGAGAGTTGGGCTTTGCATACACCATCAAGCAGCCGCAGCCTCTCTCGGATCCCACCTGGTCCCTATGCCACATATGACCCTTCTTCCAGGTGGTGATGGGTGGTTTACGGTCTTAGGGGCTGCTCGAGCATGTCTCCACTGCTCCAGTGTTTCTCAACCTTTTTGCAGTCAAGGCACCCTCTGCACAATCTCAAGGCACTCTTTAATATTCTGCACAGTCTTGAGGCACCCATTACAAAATGTAAAAAACTAAACTAATAGTTTTACAAAACACAAACTTCTGCACATGTGGGACACCCAACATTATAGGTGATTTATTCTTCGAAAGCAAATACTGTACACTTTTGCACACTGGTACTGATTAGTATTCCATTGTTTCTCTTCTCCCTCAGTTTATCTCTCTCTCACTCAACTAATGTGACCCCAGTGGTGATGGAGAGGGGCAGAGGAGGGGCAAGCAAGGATGCTGTGCTGCTGCCCAATGTCCTTCTTATCAACTGATGACATCATTGGTTGTTGTGTCTCTGGTGGCTAGAACGTTTTAATGGCGCACAATGAAAACCCGTGCCTTTGTGTAACTAAAAGTCAGACTTGATCCACCTGCTGGCTTGTATACAATTTTTCTGGGCAGTTTTTAGGCATTTTGAAGAGACCTGAAGGCACCCCAGGCTGCCTGGGCACCCTGGTTGAAAAAGGCTGCTTTACCTCACTGCATCCGACACTTTGCATTGCACTTGGTGATGTAAGGCTTGGATACATCTGCTCGACCATAGGAAACCCATTCCATGAAGCTCTCTGCACACTGATCTAAAGGTCACATAAAGTTTGGAGGTCTTTAGCTATTGGCTCTGCAGACAGTTGGCGACTTCTGCGCACTGTGCCCTTCAGCATGCGCTGACCCCGCTCTGTCATTTTACATGGCCTACCACTTCGTGGCTGAGTTGCTGTTGTTCCCAGTTGCTTCCACTTTGTTATAATACCACTAACAGTTGACCGTGGAATATTTGGTAGCAAGGAGATTTCATGGATGAACTTATTGCACAGGTGACAACCTATCACGGTACCACACTTGAATTCACTGAGCTCCTGAGAGCGACCCATTCTTTCACAAATGTTTGAAGAAGCTGTCTGCATGCCTAGGTGCTTTATTTTTTACACCTGTGGCCATGGAGGTGATTGGAACACCTGAATCCAATGATTTGGAGGGATGTCTCAATACTTTTGGTAATATAGTGTATGTTCATTCATACAAACTCCATGCAACATGCATACATACACATGCATGCAGATGCAGTATACATGCACACTGCATGCACATACATACACACTGTATACAAAATACATGCAACATACATGCACAAACACTTGACTGGTACCATTTTTAGTTACCTGTGTCCCCGCTCCTGCTGGTGACAATTGTTTCTACCCAGGGGTGGACTGACAACTCATGGGGCCCCCGGGCAATAGGGGATCATGGGGCCCCTGTGTCCTTGCCCAATCTCAAAAAAGCCTATGAAAAAGGTACCAGGGGCATCTCATGGGGCCCCCTACTGACCCCGGGCCCTCGGGCAGTGCCCAAGTTTCCAAATGGTTAGTCTACCCCTGTTTCTACCCCACCCAATCCACAGGCACATCTCCCCCTCCTTTTCTCCTGGTAGCCAATATTTACTTGCATTTACCAGAAGAGTGCAGCACAAGCTAAATTCTGGTGTTGCCGGGTCAATTCTGACAAGTTCTCAGCTATGCTCATATGTTCTATATTCTATATTCTATATGGAGGAAGAACAGTGTTCACCAGTTGTTTCCAGACATCTATATCCTATTATGCTGTAAAAATTTAGTGTGCAGACAGTATGCATTCGGGATCTAATAGACTTCTATGGGCTGCATGCATGCAGCACCTGGAGTCTAGACACCCTGCAAAAAACATCCCATTCATGGTATACCGGTCTTAGCACCTGTGTGAATGCATTATAATGCTACAGTCTTCCTATCACAAGATAAAAGTAATCTTAGAACTTCACTCTCTCATTCAACATTGACTATTTTGAATCCTTATGCTGCTACCATTAGTAAATAGATAGGAAAGTAAATCATATTTACCTGTATTAAATAATTTTTTACATTTCTTTAGTTACTTCCTAGTTCTCATACCTAGGCAAATGGTGTCACACATAAATAAGAATTAAGAATTATGCCTGAGAAGGGAGCGCGCCTTTGCCTTTCACCGGTCTCGAGCATGCTCAGAAAAACGCCACATTGTATGCTGGACACCACATTTGTCCTTCACACATGCCAGACAGCTTTCAGTGACACATCCCGAGTGTCCTCCAGCGCTGACCACGGTGCATACATTGAGGACGCTGCCTTACCCCTTGGTTCATCACGCATGCCTAAGCCTGTTGTTTTCCTTACCGTGTGAGTGGTTCTTATTATGTTGCTCAATAAATGTACTACTTATTACACTTAGAGGCGCTTTTTCTCCTTCTTTAAATGATGTCACACATCCCAGGAGTTTCAGGAGGGGAGAAGGAGTTTTCTCAGCTAAGCACACCTTCCTGCCTGCATGCCTGATCTAAGGACAGATGGATTACAGGACATAATTGCTACATGAATCATCTGCCCTTACTCCAAATGGCCAGGAATGTTAGGGGGTGTTCTCTAAGTGATTTCTCAGCACAATAAAGCATGGAGACATGGATTAGTGGGGGAGTTTGCTTTGAATATTAAGAATCAATCAAATAATGCTTTTGGTTTGAGATGCTCAAACACAGTGTTGTTACGCTTTAACTTTACACAAGTTTTAGGCCTCCAGGTCAGTGAAGAAAAGTCTAAGGTACTGAATTTAATCATTTTACATGTTTTCCCAAATTAAACAAAATCTGTAACTTCCAAAGGCAACAATCTTCTCTCTAGTACTTAGGAGTCCATTTGATTGCCTCCTATGATGACTTTTATGCTACTAACTACCTTCCTCTACTGAAGAAATTCATATCTCTCTTGTAAGAATAGGATAAATATCTTATATCCTGGCTTGGCAAAGTGGCAGCCATCAAAATGACTTACTTTCTTAAATTATTTTACTGCTTTAGAGCCTCACCAGTAATGGTTCCCTCCTCAATGCTCCATTCCCTGCAATGCCAAATTGTAATCTTTGTATGGCACAACCCAAACCTCGTCTGAATAAATCAGCTCTTACTAGAATAAAAAACTCAGGTGGTCTCAGTCTAACACAACTCCAGAAAGACTATCAAGCAGCACAAGTATCCTCCTGGGTAGTGGATCACTGGAGTGGTAAAGTCTGGCCCAAGTTATAATGGGTTGTAAAGTTACCTCACCGAGAACTTTTTCATTAGTTACAAATCAAACATTTCTTACATTCTAATATTTGTTATCCAGATGTACCTAGGATGCTTTCTTCATTTGAGTTCAATTGCGATAACATCTCCCATGTGCCAGGTGTCATCTCACTCATTTACTGCCTACTCCATTCCTCTTCCTCAACACCTCCCCACCTATATCCAAAAATGGTCAACTGATTTATATGTAGAGCTGGATACATATGATTAGTCTCAAATATGGGAGACAAGCAAATCTTGCTCAACCAATGAACTAGCCATTGAAACTAATTATAAGGTCCTAACTAGATGGTACATAGTTCCCTATAGAATTTCTCGCTATGTTCCTGGTTTGTCAACTCTGTGCTTCCAGCGCTTCAGTCAGGCAGGCACGTTTTTCCATGTGTGGTGGGCCTGTCCTGCAGCACACCAATTTGCATAGATGTCTTCCAGATAATCTCCAAACTATCAGATGCCTCCGTTCTTTTTTTAGTGAAACATACTTTTTTGAATCTTAAACCTCTGGGTTTTAAAGCTTTAAATTGACATTACATTGCCTTACAGTGCCAAAACAAATGATTGCTAAGACCTGGAAGATGATGGCCACCCTCTCTTTTGAATGAAACTAAAGACAGGATGAATTCAGTCATCCTACATGAAAAACTAGAAGCCAAACTCAAGTATTAAATAGAGAATTTTCTCTCCAACTGGCTTACCTAGACATTTCACTTTTTTTCCCATGGGATTTGACCAAGACCTCCTGTCCTTGTAGGGGGTAAGTGGATTTGTTTACAACTTTTACTTTTCTCCCTATTTTCTACTTCTCTCCTGCCCTCTTAAGTTACCTTCCTTCTTTGCCCTCCCAATTTCCCCACCACAATTCCTTTTTTCTGTAATACATTTGGGTCCCCCCAAATAACCCCCCTTTTGGAATATCTTTCTCCTTATTTCCTTGATTTATATCTTTGACCTTAGCAAATTTTTTTTGCAAGGTTTTTTTGTTATCAAGGTATTGCTTGTATTCTCTTGTACTCAAGAGCTTATATTGTCTATCTGTAATTGATCTTGCAAACAATAAAAAAAGACTGGACAGTAACCCTATCATCTCAGAAAGGACATTTGGGCACTTCCAAGATCCTTATTACAAAATACTTTTAATAGGCACCACTTTGGGTTACAGTTATTGGGGATTTCTAAGTTTTGCACATTAAATGCTGTAATCTGAGACCAATCTAACCATAGGACAGTTCCTGATCATATGTAGCGTTCACCCCCGAAGGGGCCTGTTGATTTGGTCACAAGGTTCCTTCCCCAATAAGTGCACTAGCAGCCAAGCACACAGTCTTACACTCTTCTGGCTCAATGATTAGTCTAGGGCTGGGGTAGGCAACCTACGGCTCTATAGCTGTTGTGAAACTACATTTCCCATGAGGCATTGCAACATTACAAAATTGACAGTTACAGCCATGACTTGCAGAGGCATGATGGAACTTGTAGTCCTGCAAACATTTCTATCATGCACTCTTCAGACAAAATCCACAAAATTAAATCCATCAGTCAGCTCCAGCAAAGTTTTGCAGAATAGGCCCCTCAACTAGCACAGCTGGGACCTCAATGAGTAAATAAAGAAGCACAGCAGCAACCCTTCAGGTTGTGATCTTTTCCTCCTGGATAAGAGCCCCTCTGCTCCAGGCCTCAAATTATTTATGCTCTCCCCCAGCCACCATCTAGGCACCCTCCCCCATTGATTGGTTGGGAAAACATAAATATTCATACTGTAGATTTTACTCTACCAGCCCACTACCTTCCAGAATCATCCAGATGACATGGGGAAGCACCCAAACCCACAGCCTTTGAAACTCAGAGCAAACCATAGTAATCACAAGCAGCTCCACTGATTACAGAAGAGCTAAAAAACAACATTTTCCTAACCTAACTAGCAGCCAAACTAGGAGGGTGCTACATGTAAACGTTTCCCATCAGTTTCCTGACATTTCTGAATAGATGTGTTGATGTAAAATAGACCCTTTGAAAGTAATGGATATGGATAAGTTTGTCTCTAGCAGGAATCATTTTAAAGGCTACAGATTTGGACCTGACAAATCAGTTCACTAGATATTGTTTAATGAAGAGTTGTAATTCAAAGAAATATATGACCTATAGTCTTGTAATTTAGCTAATGAATGGAGACTCCTGATCTTGAAGAAATACCAGGGATTTGTTTTTATGCTATCACTGTAGTTACAAACACTGACAGACACAAGATGAAGCTATGTGCATTTTTGTGTCCTCCAACATACAAGACTGGAGCTTCGAATCAGTTAGGTAAAACACTACACTATCTTTTGACAATAAAAAGATGAGAATGTCCACCATTGCCTATACAGTGATACGTGATATTTCATATTTCAGCTCACAAGAAACATGACACAACTTGCTTCTTTAGTGATGATAATGCAAAAATAATAGCCTGGATACAGAGTCCAATCTACAGGAGGTCTTTAGTGTTTATCTCTGATCTTCTAGAGCAGGCTGCAAGGTTCCTCCCTGTTTCATCATCGAAGTGAAGGTTCTCCCTGATAAAGAAACCACATTTCTTTGAGGAAATTATCTGAAGTCATCCAGCAGAATACCAATTCAGCTAAAATACCAGCTCGTTTTCATGTCCCATTTCAGCCATAGCCAGCAGTATAGTTATAAAGACCTGAATGCACCATTTTGCTACAGCGATCATCACAAGTTTGTTCAACATATAGTATATGTTGTTATTGTTATACAGAACTTATATAGCCCTAAGTTTGTACAAAGGGAGACAGTACAAATAAAATACAATTTAAGACGAGAGGGTTAGGAGAGCCAAGTTTGTAAGAGCTTAAAGCAGAGTTCTACTCACTCTGTAAAAAAATAAAAGTCAGCACCTACAAAATCTGTAGCTGCTGACTTTTAAAAAACAGCCACTCACCTGTCCAACATCCCATGTTGCCCCCACCGCAGCCTGTTTCACCAGCCGTCCTGTATTCCAGGAGGCCAGCATCTTCAGTGTGGGCACCCGGTTGTGACAGCTTGCGCCCGAGGGCCCAGTGTGCATGCGTGAGTATGAATGGCCCCGTCGTCTTCTGGGACTTGTCATGTGTCCCACAAGACTTCGGGGAGGGAGGGTAGGAGGACAACTTCTGTTTCCGATCGCCTAAGTGATCGCAGTGGAAGTTGGAGTGGGTACCTGTCAAATTCGGGTACCCGCTCCCCAAAGGTGCCAATCCTTAATGGGGAGCGGGGAACCAATCTTTAAAGCAGAACTTCCCCTTTTGGGTGGAACTCCGCTTTAAGGGATCAGTTCATCTTTCATAACTTGTTACATGTTACACCCATATTCAGGGTGTAACATGTGACATGTTATGAATGCAGCAGTCCCCGCTCCCCCGAATCCCCATCTTTGACAGCTAGTGGGGAATCTCCTCTCCCCCAGTAGCTGTCAAATTTAACAAAAACTGGCTGTGCGGGGCTCCACCTGCATGGCTGCGTCACTCATTCATAGCCTTCTGTGAATGAGAAACTGCAAGTCTCAACAGCCTTAGCGGATGTCGGCTTGAAGTTCTCAATGAACTAACATGGCACTGTGGAGCACCCTGGTAGTTCATTTCATTCATTCTTCCTGTCAGTAAGTCTGTTTGCACGTACATCCCATACAGGCAAGTAGATATACTGACAGATCTCAAGGAGAACTGCATGGCACCAGTGATATGCCAATCTCTGCTGCTGGTGCAATGATTTCCAGGCTCCTGCAACCACAAATAATAAATGCACATTTTGTTATCTGAAAAAAAAATGTACATTTATTATTTTTGGTAAAAAGGTGAACTTATCCTTTAAAATCTAAAAGGGAGAGGCAAGTAATACAAACAATAATAACTGAGGGGAAGACTTGATGGAGTAAGTAAAAGTTTGGTTGTAAGGTAGAGGTATGAAGAGACGAGTTTTCAGGCATCTTCTAAAGGTGACAGCGTATTCTAGTTTATATCCCCACGCACAGTTGCAAATGTGGCCATGTGCGATTTCATGCAGGAGACCCAGCGGGGGTTCCCAGTGACTAGCTGCAGGAGGCAGCCCCATTGAAAATGTGAGTGGCCCTGGATGCAGACATGTGAGCAGCCGTGATTGGTTACAGGTGCTTTGGTTACAAAAGGGTTACAGACTAACTACAGTACAGCTTTGGATAGGATGGGGAAGAGTTACATTTTCTGTCTTGGCTTCAGTTGGTGACCCCCATTGAAGACATTTTTTCCTGTCTCCATGACACCTGGGCAAGAAAGGATTATTACAAGCACGGACAGCAAACAAAACATTGTCACAAGTTCCAATATTTCTTCGCTCTACTAAAAAAGATATGTTTGCTTTTATATCTCCCTTGAAGAGTTTGCCGGTCACTTCCTGTCCTGAAGGGAAGTGATTGGATTGGAAATGTCCCCAATAGGGACAAAAATGGTCAGAGATTAGACTTTGGTTGGAGTAAAACATTACAACGTAAGCCGACCACAAATGATTCAAAATCCAGCCAGTTCAATAGGGACTAGCTGAATTTCGACCCATGTACGAACAGGCTGATTGTACTGAAGTTGATCTATCGATCGACTTCAGTACAACCAGCCTATCTGTTTTTTTTTGTTTGATCACTACTGCAGGCAGCGATCTTTGTATTCTGCGGGATGGGAAACAAAATACAGAATACAAAAACTCCACAGGAGGGATTCCTCCTTCAACAGTTAATGTGTTCATGGGGGAATCAAGCAATCAACACATTCAACCACTAAGTGTCATTTCTGCCTGCTGCTTTGTTCCTCTGCTATCAGCATGAATCACATCAGACAGAAAAATTTATGGTGACAGGGGAGGAACCTCCAGCAGACTGACAGCCTCAGCTCTGTTCCTGTGAGCTGTGTGGAGGGACGTGTGTTCCTTCTCTCCAATCAGCTGTCAGAGCTGTCCCCACTGAGCTCAGCAGTGTGTAATTTCAGCTCTCCGCCCCTTTTTTTTTCTGAACTCTCCAACAAGCTTTATAAATTCAGCACTCTGAAAGGATGTAGAGAAAAGAATACTTCAGATAAACAGGTACAACTTATGTAGGAGGAGTTGTTTAATCTCTGTGTATCACAGGCCAGTCACTTCACTGGGTATATGCAATGGTTTACAACCACTTTAGTCCATCCTGCAACAGTTCTAAATAAACATAAAAATTTTAAACTTATATTAAAAAGTGCTCCAGTGCTCAAACACCTCTCCCCAGCAGACTAGGACTCACCAGACAGCAATGCCTCTCTTTTTACAGATTGGCATATAAGGCGTATACAGATGACTTCCATCTAACATGGCTTCCGATCCTGTCTCCCCTCTCTTGTGGAACTCCCCATATGGTAAACAAAAAAGAAGGGGCTTCAACGCTGGAAAACTGTCTTACTAAAATTTGAATAACAAACACACTCACGAGACGCTAAAACAATCCAGCAAAGTGGCTCAGCCTGCATGATATATTGTGCCAGAAGGAACATTGTAACGCAGTCTGCGTGAACTTTCTTGAGAAGAGTTTACTTAGAACTATTGCAGGATGGACGAATCTTTCTTTGTCATACACCTTATCACATGGACTTTCACAGTGGTGTTTATTTTATAGAACTGCAGCGCTACCCTCACGGGGGCCGCTATGTTGTAGGTATCCTAAGCCTCTCCCTGCACAGCCAGGCAACTGGTATTTCTCACACAGACTTGCATCCAAAGACAATGACCAGTTCATTGGCTTGGTTTTGTTATTTTAATAGGTGAATTCAACTTGGATAGGGAAATAGGGATTATTGGAAGCCCAGTTTGGCTTGAATCAATGGAAGGGGGACACTTCCCTCCTATGTACAAAGGCTGACCCTGAAAGCCGTCAGTTGTTGTGGATCAGTAGCAGCTGCCCTGGGTGAGGAACTAGCAGCCCTTCTCTTAGCTACATGCAGAGATGTCTTATCTGCCCCTGTAGAGCTGCTCCCAGCTCCACAGTCTGCACACACTACCATCCCTCCTGGCTTCTTGGAACATCTCCTGGATCAAGGATAAAGGATTGAGTCCAGGCTGTCCTTAGAAAGCTTGCTACATGTGCTAGTCTTTCCCCTTGAAGATACCTGAGGGTACTGCTGAACTCACACTGTCCTCTTTGCTCCCTGCTGATCCAGGTCTCGATCCCATTCATGCCTCACTGCTGAATGAATCCTCCTGAGCCAGCCTGAGCCCAGCTGCCCCCCACCTAGAGGACCCCTCCCAGGCACCAACAGTCTCCTCAGCACTCCATCTTCCACTCAACTCCCGTCAGCCTGATTCTTCCATATTTATGGGTCAGTCCATCATTCTACCAAGGCCTCCAAACCTGGGATTGGCTGGACTCCCATGAACATGCAGATCAGGTCTCCACCCCTTCCTGCTTATCGACTTCTGGAAGGTTCTTTGGTCCTCCAGAGTCAGGAGAAGGCGATAGAGCCACAACCTGTTGAGTTATCCAGCTTACCTGCAATAACACATGCTCAATCACAGACTCACACAACTACCAAGAGTCATACACAATTACTTTGTCTATAATACACTATCCTAGTAGCAGTAGTAGAGGGTGCTACAGAACGCACATTTTGTGTTTTCATTGCCTTTCTTATTGTTATATTGTGTTACATACTTTGGGTATATTGAAATGAAGGCTGCAGCAATATTGTGCATTGTAATATTATTTTTGGGGTAATGTATGTCTGTAGCTCTGAGTTGGATGGTTATATCTATCAAATTATGGACACAATGAAATACATTTTGGGAATTTCAATGAGGCAGATACAAAACTTTCTTGAGTGCATGACTCCTTTAACCACTTCCTGCCCGGCCTATTGTAATATGATGGCTGCATGGGTCTTTCCTCATTCTGGGTGGACGTCATATGATGACCTCCCGGAACGTGCCTTGTGTTGTGCTGTGTCCACACAACTGCTGCCAGTACTATTTGATTGCTGTGACCAATCACAGCAGTTCACATGACAACTGTAAACAATGAATGGCTTCCTTTCATGCCATTCATGGTGTACCATTGTGTTGCTAGTTGTGATTGGTATTACATGTAATGGGGTGGATTTACTAAAAGCACATAGACTGAGCACTTTGCAAGTGAAGATACTCCACAGCTTAGTAAATGAAGGGAAGCTCTGCTGACTTCCATCATCCAATCATGTGCAAGCAAAAATGCTGTTTTTTCCTTGCACATGATTGGGTATTCTTTGTAAAAATTTTTTCCTTTGAGCAGAAAATCATGCAAACCACGTGAAAGCGTGCAAAAACACACCAATTGTGCATTTCTATTCTTTTCTATGGGAATAAAGATGAACCATAAACATGCAAATCTGCCTAATTTGAGCTACAAAAGTAGCTGTGAAACTTTTGGAGCTTCAGGCGTTCTGCTTCAGGTGACTTGGAGTCTACATGTGAACCATCTCCACAGAGTAATATTGATTTTTCCCGAGCGTTTTCGAGCTTCGTGCTATAAAACGCTCAGGTGTGAATGCCGCCTTCCCGAGCAATGTGACTGTTTTGCGGTAAATAGACGAATTGACGATTTCAGGCTGACGTGCGATATTTGGGGACGTGGCCGCAGATTCCGCACACCTACAGCCCGCATGTGATCCGCTCCTGTGGACGTAGTGTCAGCACGGATGCGTACTATGATGGTGTCGGATTGTACTGACAGGTATGTGAAGCGTACACGGAGCTCACACGGCTCTGTTCCGGTGTATTCCCCGGCCCGCCCACAGTCACATGACCGAGCACACCTCCCAATAGCAGCGCAGCGCTCGATGACAGATCCCGCCCCCGTGTCCTGGGCCCCTCCCCTCTGTGGAGACGTGCGCCCGGTCATAGTCGGTGTCCCCGGTCACGTGTACATATAGCGGGCTGGGTAGTCGGTGGTCGCAGTGATGTCCGTACAGATGGCGGGGAGGTTGGGCCGGGCGCTCCGGGGGAAGTGGCCGCTCTCCTCCATGGGGGTCCGGGCTTTCCACACTCCGGCGGTCCGCTCTCGGGCCAGAGCCGGCTCCTCGGTCCTGCTGGGGGCTGCGGTGGTGGCCGGTCTGGCGGCGGGATTCTCCCGGCTACAACGGGCAGAGATGGCGGCGGAGGAGAACGAGGTGGCCCGGCGGTGTCAGACGTTCATGGCGGCCCCGGTGACCTCCGTAGAGGATCTGAAGGAGAAGAGCCGGGAGACCAAGACCAGCATGGAGCTCCTCATCATGGAGACCCAGGCCGACGTGTGCCGGGCCCTAGAGAGGGCGGACGGGGGCGCCACCTTCACTGTGGACCGCTGGGAGAGGAACGAGGGTGAGAGCCCGGTCATCACTGTCTGTGGGGAGGTGATCGCTGTCGGGGGGGATCACAGCTGATTGTCCTGTTGGGGGATGTTGATCACTGTCATTGGGAAGATGGTCACTGTCTGCGAGGCAGTGATCTCTGACCTCTCAGCGGATAATGTTTTTAGAGGGGAGTTGATACTGTCCTGTGTCTGATCACTATTGTCTTACTGCTAATACTGTCAGAGGGACGCTGATCACTGTCATCTGCCTGCCTTGTACTGTCTGTGGGGTGCAGATCATTGACCTCTCTGCTTACACTGTCTGAAGGGGTTGCTGATCACTGTCCTGTCCTTACACTGACCTCCAGTGCTGATCACTGACTTGTGCCTGCCTTGTACTGTCCTAGGGGTGCTGATCAGTGACCTGTACCAGCTTGTACTGTCTGAGACACTGATCACTGCTGTCTGCCTGCTGATCGCTGTCCTGTCCGTGCGCTGGCTGTGGGTGCTGATCCCTGTCCTGTCCGTGCGCTGGCTGTGGGTGCTGATCGCTGTCCTGTCCTGTCCGTGCGCTGGCTGTGGGTGCTGATCGCTGTCCTGTCCTGTCCGTGCGCTGGCTGTGGGTGCTGATCGCTGTCCTGTCCGTGTCCTGGCTGTGGGTGCTGATCGCTGTCCTGTCCCTGCGCTGGCTGTGGGTGCTGATTGCTGTCCTGTGTCCACCGGTACTCTCTGATGGTTGACCTCTCTGCTTGTACTGTCTGTGGGGTGATGATCACTGTCCTGTGCCAGCTTTGTACAGTCAGGATGCTCCCTGTGGATCTGGTGGTAGTGTGGACAGGAAAGTATGAAACTTTGGGGTAGATGGATGACATTGATCAGTACCCTGAACCAGCGCCTACTGTCTGTAGAACATTGATCAGCATCCTGTAGGAAGATGAGTTGGGACGCTGATCACTGCATTGATGTCTTCTCCGATGGCTCCTGTATTTCTCTGGGTGGGGGCTGTATACTGGACTGAGCGGGGAGTGTGATCAGGACAATAGCAAATACGGGGACTCCGCATTGTGATTGTGCAATTTACAAGTGTTGTCTGAGTGATCCTGCACCTGTATCCAGCGTCAGGGGGGTGTATCCTGGTTCTCCAAGAGGGGTTCTAGCGGGTGCAGGTGAAAGGGATTCTGGGGTGGGGGGTGTTCTAGAGCGGGGGCGCTTTAATAGTGCTTCAGGTGCACAAATGTGTATTGTGTGTTTATAAGCGCATCCAACAGAATATGCTTTTTTTTTTTAAAAAAAAAAAAAAGTGCGCTTTGAGTGTGTAGCGTGCGCTGAGCACACAAGTGTGACGGGGGGGGGGGCAGTAAGTAGAAATGGGACTCTACATGTTGGGTGTGGTCAGGTGTTGGGCAATGGGGGCTCATCCTCCAGCAGTGAACAGAATACCCACCCAGTGTGTTTTTTGTTAATGGTGTATGAGTCTCCCGCCTCATCCCATCACACTGAATGGGGACATTTGCCATTACCAATGTATCAGTGCTGGGTGAGGACTGTTCGTGTCCAGGACTGATCATTCACAGGTAATCACTCCATGGGAGAATACATGCCAGTGGCCACAATTGGCTGCAGGACTGTCCCAGTGTTTTCAGAGGGGCATCCGTCGATGGCTGATCGCCACCTTCCCCCTCTGGGTCTCCTGTATCTCATCTCAAATGGCCCCATTCTGAAACTCACTAGTCCATGGATTCCAGCACTGTCCTCCTACAGCCAAGTCTTCTCACTGCTGCTGGATTCCTGGCACCACCATCCTGTGACTCCTGAACAAATCACAGTCGCTGCTCCCTGCTGGACATGGATGAGATATGCGGTGCAGGGAGACTGATCCAGCACCATGCCCTGCCCCTCCCCCCGGACATGTGCTGTGTCCTAAAAAGCTGCAGACAGGGACGAGTAAATGCTATCCTTGCCCAGGAAAGGTCTATGGAAGTGGATATCGACCATAAAATGGTACTCACTCCCCCTCCAGAAAATCCTAGTGTGTGGAAGAGGATGAGCAGTACTTCTCCTTTTTGAGTGAGGTTTCCCTTTTAAGTGTTTAGAAATCTCTGAGCACTTGTATGTCATTGTCGGGGTGAATGAGTCCTCTGAGGAAGGGGGGGGGGGTGGTTAGGTCCATGTATATTCATCATGGAAGCCATAGATCTGTCATCATTCCATTTCTCTGGATCCACAGGGCTTTCTGGATATAATCCCATGGATTGCTGACTTGGAAAACTTAGACTTGGGGCTTTTACTGGTCTACGTGTTCTCTGTCAGGGACTGATTTCCTGACTTCTTCAACCAAATGTAATTGGATCACAGCTTAAAGTCCTTATGAATGAAAGGAGTACATTGTAAGAAAGGATTGCCAAGTGGGATTTGTAAAATAATTTCAACCCTTTTTCCCAGTGCATTAATTACAGGAATACAACAAAAGATCTGTCCAGATCTGATTGGTACATAGACATCTGATTCTATTTTCCATTATCTCTATATAAAATACTTGGCTGGTGCTTTGTTTTTAATTCCAGGTCCTCGGTCCACATTGAACATTTTTAAAATTTTAAGTAAGTTTTGTTCTTATTGTAGGTGGAGGAGGCATCAGCTGTGTTCTTCAGGATGGTAAAGTCTTTGAGAAGGCGGGAGTCAATGTGTCTGTGGTCCATGGATACCTGTCAGAAGAATCCATCCAGCAGATGAAGAGTAGAGGAAAGAACATTAAAACCAAAGATGGTAAGAGCTCTTTGATGTGTACCTATATTCGGTAGATTAACCGCCAGTGCCATATTAAACTCCTTGGAGGCCCCTAGACAGTGGAAACCTTGGGGCCCCCCCTCGTAGTTTTCTGGAGGTTTCTCATGCATGTGCTGTAGAGCGATGACGCTGTCTGCTAGATGAAGATGACATCACTACTGTTCATTACATGTACGTAGGTTGCACCAAAATCTTACAAACTGTCTTTTAAAAGCTCATCTTCTTTCAGCTGCCAAACTGTCATGTGAACCTGATGTCTATGGTTTATGTACTTTAAGTTGTCATTGCACAAAAAATGGCAACTGTCCCAACCTACAACCCACCCTAGCAGCAAGGTGCACATGGAAGGCAACGCACATCGCAAACAAAGCATTTCTCAGCAACACTTGCCAGCCTGCAAAACAACCAATTTGGCCACATTGCCCTTTCATGTGTACCTTACTGCTACGGATGGTTATAGGCTGGGATGGTTGCCATTTTCTGTGCAGTTGGCTAATTTGGATGCAGGGCCGCACTAGATGTCTTTGCTGTCATTTTGCTATAGCTGAGCGTTTTGTGCGTCCCTATACCTTTAAGCAGGGATAAGCTCCTCCTGCCCTTAACCTATCCATTGATATATGTCGTCCTACTATGGAGGCTCTGGAAGTTTTTGAGTTGGGTCCACAGTATACAGAGGACCCTTGCCGTGGAACTGTGGCTAAGGCTGGCCATACATTATACAATTATCTTCCAATTTTCTGCCCAATTTCCTTTAGATTTACCTTCAACTGTGTAGTGCAAGGGCCTGCCTAATTGGATACAACTGAAAGTGTTGTTTAGGTTTGTCCTCCTATTATATGGTTTTTGGTAAATCTAAACCAAAAATCTCCAGATAATTGTATAATGTATGGCCAGCCTTACACATGTATTTGCAAATTTGTGCAAACAAAACCCTCTGTTTTTATTGCAAACTGTTTAGACAGGGCCATATTGTTTGTGTTGTAGACTGGCTGGTAAGTGTTGCTGGGAAATCCTTTGTTTAAGTTGTTCTTGGGTACATTAAGTTAACCCCTTGGCACCCGTTCTACGCAAATATGCGGCCTCTCAGTGGCTGGGCCTTGCTGTCGAGATCTGCATATTTGCGTACCTGATGTAAACAAACATGTGTCGAGAGTGCGCTCTTGGCGCAGTTGCCGGTGCCTCACAGAGAGCTCCTGATTGCTACCTGCGATTGGGAGCTGTCTGATCATGTGACTGCCGTGATAACCAATTACAGCGGTCACATGACCCTAAATCCTGACTCCCAGGGTAAGAAACCCCTTAAAGGCCCAGGAAGTGTCAGCAACACGGGTTTAATACAATATTTTCTCTATAGAGTTTTTAACCACTTACCGCCTCTGCAGGCACAGCAACATTCCTGTACATTGCAACTTGGTTCAGGGTTTCAGGCACATGTGTGATCGCCCCCTGCTGATCTGAGCTATGATTGGTCACAGCACGAGTTTGTCAGCAGGTTACAGCCAATGATTATGGCTGTGTACCTGCTGATCAGCTGTGGTCAATCACAGCATAGACCTCTGTTTGTAAACAGAACACACAGGATCTGGCTGGTTTCTTCCTTCCTGACTTCTTTTCGTTCAGGGGGAGAAGCCAGCCAGATTCTGTACAAGCAGCACATATACAATTGTTAGGCACATTTACCAATTTATTGCCCTCCACAGTTAACCTTTTGATTGCCCTGTCACCTAGCCAACGTCATTAGTATAGTGACCGTGTATAGTATTATCACTGTATTTGTATTGGTCACTTAGTTTCCCTCCCAGCCAGTGTCAGCACCAGATTGCCTGCCATATTATCACAGTCACACTATAAGGCGCTAATCTCCTCCAATACTAGTATAGTGTCTGGTGCAGTATCTTGATCACAACCAGAACTAGACTAGTGTCCCCAAAATAAATTTTGATTTTATTGGATATGTTTTATAACAGCGGAAAATTATAATTTTTTTTCAACATCATGAGTGGGTAAAACCTTCTGGGGGGGCAAGTGGTTAATGTAAAGTTTTCGTTTCTTTGCGTTGATTAATTTGTCTTTTTTTTTTTTTTGTAAATAATTTTGAGAAAGCGTCATTGTAATTTTCTTTCAAGATCAAATCTATATTATTTTAATCTGTTGTTGCAGGCCCTTAAACAGCATGGGGCCCATAGGCTGGTGCCTATTTGGTAATCTGGCACTGAGCATAGTTGATTTCTTTGCACAGAATAAGTGGAAATAACCTCCCCACCCAGTATGACATTGATCGCCTTCCTGTACACACTCTCTGACCCACCATACCCTGACTGGATGAGGATCAGTAGTTAAGGATTACATTGTTCATATCTTAGATCTAGGAGGGGAACAGCATATGACGACATTTGTATTGACAACCGCTATATTTAGAACTATTCTTTAAGTACAGCTCAAGGCTTTAACCCCCCCAATGCAGTCTTTATTCTGCAGTTGTCAAATCTGTTCTTTTCCTTGGGAGGGGAGAACAGCCTTCTAGGATGTTGAAACTGTGCTACTATTGCATCTGTCATCCCCCTCCTTCCTCCTTCAGGTCATTCACAAAACAAAGCCTACGGGTCTGAAGAACAGAGATGTAGTCGTCGTGTTAAACTGACCCTACACTTATGTGAATTTAGCCAGCCCTGCCGGGGACAGGCATATTTCAACCAGTATGTGGGCTTTCCCACCAGACAGAGGTTGATTGTCCAGCTGACTTCTGTTGAAGGGACATGTTGTAAAATCTTCCATTGGTCATGGCTGCAGATCAGTGTATTCTGATAGTGGTGGGTCCTGCTGTCAGAATACAGCGTCCAGCAGGAGGGATCCCTCCAACCACATCATTTGTGCAGATGGAGGAGTCTGTTAGTCGCAGGCTGATAAAAAACATGTATGGCCAGCTTTAGGGTCTCCAAACCTGCAACACTTCCATCCAGGCAGGTGCAGAAGGTACAGCAGGAGCTGTAACCTCCACCCCACCAAGTACTCTGGAAAGTTACACTGCTCAGTTACTGTCTATGCAGCCTGGCTGTCATACCATAATTGCCAGTTTCTGGTTTTACCCATCAAGGACTAGGTTTGTCAAGTCATTCTGGTGATACACAATGGTTCAAATCAGAAACAGATGTCTGCACTAGTTATGGTTTCCCCTAATGCTCCCTAAGCCCCGGCTCACACTGAATGCACACTGAATTCACTTGAAGTAGTGTGATTTCAAAGCTGCAGATCAGTGTGATTTGTATATCCGATTTCACTGCAGCTTTCAACTTTATTTAACCACTTCAAGTCCGGACACTTTTACCCCCTTCCTGTCCAGGCCAATTTTCAGCTTTCAGTGCTGTCACACTTTGAATGACAATTGCGTGGTCATGCAACACTATACCCATATGAATTTTTTTTACCATTTTTTTGAGACTGATAAAACCTTATTTTGGTGGTATTTTTTTTTTTTTTTTTTAACATACTATCAGCCTAGCAGTACAGTGTCACCATAGTGACACTGTACTACTTGTGGGGGGGTGATGAAAATTTTTTCTTTTTTTACACTGATTGCTTTTACACCCATAAAGGCTGTAAAAGCAATAATTTCTCCTTCTCTCTGGCTGCATTCTTGCAGCCATTGAGAAATACTGTGAGAGCTGTGATTGGTCACAGCTTGTCACCTGGTGCAAGGCTGTTGTGAATAGCCTTTTACCATGTGACCTCTGTGATCATTCATTCATATTTCACTAGTAGTAGGCAATGTCAGAAATGACATCTTGCTTACTACTATTCATGTGATCACATGATTGGCCAATCAGTGATCACATGATCAGGACCTCACAGAGTTCCTGTACAGCGATCGGTGTTCCGCTGTGTCCGGAGGAGACAGAGCACGCACAGCTTGAAAATGCAGGCACTGTTTGTGAACGGCAACTTGCAACTTAACAGAAGTCAATGCAATTCACAATGAAATCAGAAAAAAGTAATGCAGGAACTACTTTTGAAAATTGAGCTACTTCATATCTCACTGATTAAGACCGTGCCACAGAAATACATTAGATGCGACTTCAGGTGTGATTTGTAAATCTCGTGGCACCTGAAGTTGCACCGGTGTGAATCAGGGCTTAGGCCTCATGACAGGTGCACAGATCAGAACCCAGTCTGCTTTCTGATCTATGCTCTCGATCTGCGTAGATGTACTCTCTGGCAGGGCTGGATCTAGTCTGTTCAATGTGAGGGTGCAGTAAAAAAATTTCAGAGGGGAAGGAGGATGGGAGGTCAGCAGGGCAGAGGACAGGGGCACATCGCCTTCTCCCACCCCTGCACTGCACACAGCATGGACACAGGCAGCAGAGCTCCTCCTACCCACACTATGCATAACTGAGATCAGTATAGTGTCTGGGTTAGGGCAGTATAATGTAAAATTAGGGTGGTAAAGTATCAGATTAGGGTGGTATTGTGTCAATTTAGGGCAGGTTAGTATAGTAGAGTGGCAGGTTAGGGTTGGCTTTGGGGGAACATTCTCTTTGGTATATGTGTGAAGGTCAGTGCAGCCAGCTGACTGTCATTGATTTGAAATTGGCTGCCTGCATGAACACCTATGGATCCTGAGTGGCTGAAGACAGCCCTTGGTATAGATCAGTAATATACCTGTGTGAATGAGGCCTAAGTATGCTTACTGGATGGAGGTGGTGATGTTGATTCCCTGTGCAATGAGTAGGCTGGAGGATAAGATGAAAGCTGATTTTCTTTGTTGTAGCACAATATAGGTCATCGTTCTGATTTGGCTAATTGGGAAATGTTTGTAAACCACAAGATTTGGCTGTGCAAGATTTTGTAGGTAAAATGTGTGTGTATATATAAAGGGTATATGTAGATATTTCAACTGTTGGTTTACTGTAAAGCAAGTCTTGTTCTAGGGTAGTCCTGACATGGCACCTAGGTGTAGGAAAAGCATAGTACTGGGAAGAAAGCTCTTGCACCAACAACATTGGGGTATCCCTTTTTATTGTTATACATTTTTGATTTACAACTAGAATTATCTTGTGAGTTTTTGGTGTAAATTTTCCTTCCCTTCCTATTTTTTTTTTTTTTTTTGTCCTATCTTCAGGGAAGCTGCCTTTCACTGCTATGGGGGTTAGTTCTGTTATCCACCCCAAGAATCCCCATGTCCCAACCATCCACTTCAACTACAGATACTTTGAAATTGAGGAGGCTGATGGTAAGAATGTGAACACAATGTCAGATGTACATGGAAAGTATGTCCTGTATTCTATGTATTATGTATTTGAAATGTATACACTGTTCAAAAAAATTAAAGGAACACTTCAGATCTCAATGGGGAAAAAACATGATGGATATCTATACTGATATGGACTGGGTAATATGTAGTTTGTATCGCCCCCACGGGCTTGTATGCGTGCCTGACAATGTCAGGGCATGCTCCTAATGAGACAACAGATGGTGTCCTGGGGTATTTCCTCCCAGATCTGGACCAGGGCATCACTGAGCTCCTGGACAGTCTAAGGGGCAACCTGGCGGCGTCAGATGGACCAAAACATGATATCCTAGAGGTGTTCTATTGGATTTAGGTCAGGAGAGCATGGGGGCCATTCAGTGGTATCAATTCCTTCATCCTCCAGGAACTGCCTGCATACTCTCCCAACCTGAGGCCGGGCATTGTCGTGCACCAGGAGGAACCCAGGACCCACTGCACCAGTGAAGGGTCTGACAGTTGGTCCAAGGATTTCATATTGATACCTAATAGCAGTCAGGGAGCCATTCTCAATCCTGTAGAGGTCTGTGTGTCCCTCCATGGTTATGCATCCCCAGACCATCACTGACCCACCACCAAACCGGTCATGCTGAATGATGTTACAGGCAGCATAATGTTCTCCACAACTTCTCCAGACCCTTTCATATCTGTCACATGTGCTCTGGGTGAACCTGCTCTCATCTGTGAAAAGCACAGGGCTCCAGTTGTGGACCTGCCAATTCTGGTGTTCAATGGCAAATGCCAATCGAGCTCTATGGTGCTGGGTCCACTAGAGGATGTTGGGCCCTCAGGCCACCCTCATGAAGTCTGTTTCTGATTATTTGGTCAGAGACATTCACACCAGTGGCCTGCTGGAGGTAATTTTGTAGGGCTCTGGCAGTGCTCATCCTGTTCCTCCTTGCACAAAGGAGCAGATACTGGTCCTGCTGATGGGTTAGGGCTTTCTATGGCCCTGTCCAGCTCTCCTGGAGTAACTGCCTGTCTCCTAGAATCTCCTCCATGCTCTTGAGACTTTGCTGGGAGACACAGCAAACCTTCTGGCAATGGCACGTATTGATGTGCCATCCTGGAGGAGTTGGACTGCCTCTGCAACTTCTGTTGGGTTCAGGTATCTCCTCATGCTATCAGTAGCGACACTGACCCTAGCCAAATGCAAAACTAGTGAAAAATAGTCAGAAAAGATGAGTAGGGGAAAAAAATGTCAGTGGCCTTAACCTGTAAAACCATTCCTGTTTTGGGGTTGTCT